>NW_022995745.1:6098938-6125577 GCF_900245975.1 Drosophila guanche
AAAAAAAAAAAAACACACCAAACAAAAAAAAATATTATTATTATCTTTATTTGGAAGGGAGAGGGGGGGAGTTAATTTTTTTTTTTTGGGGGGGGGGGGGGGGGGGGGGGGGGGAAGCAACTTCAAAGGCGTAGTATCGGGCTTGAGGCTATCAACATTTTGACAACCCTTTGGCACCGTGTCGTGCACATCATTTCATTAATGAGCCAACAAATTAACGTGTTCCATACCGGAAAAAAACTCACCCACACAGTCATGGATCCACTCAGCCTGCGATTCTCACGTTCGAAGTTCGACCGCATCAACATTACATTGCATCAATTTGCGTGTTCTGTATTTGAAAATAAATTATATACTCAGCTGGGAGGAGTTTCTGTGTGTCAGCGTTGCGACCATCCGATGACCTGTGAGCTGCAAATCAAACCAATAAATAGGCTAACGAAATGTGAGTGAGGGAAACTTAGTTTAGAAAATTTGAAACTTTTCAAAATGATTTGAAGAGCTGAAGAGTTGAGTTTTGAGTTCATCGTGCAGCCGAGCACTGCCCGTTCCGAGAAGGGTATTTGAGTAAACAATTCAAATCGGCAGCAGCAAAGCAGCAACCACAAATGATGACTCCGCTGTTGAAGCAACCAAAACAGCGATCAAGTGATTTTGTTGCTGTTGCTGTTGCTGTTGCTGGTAAAACGAGTTTAAAACCACTGACAACGCTCTGGACGCGATTTAGTTGGAGCCCAGCGTGCAAGCGGTAAACATGTCTCAAGCGCGTCTCAATCGGTGGCAAAGCGGCAGCAGCATTGTGTTCTATCTGCTGTTGGCCGGGCTCGCAGCGGGTGAGTGGGCGCTGCACCAACGAGTGCAGGGGAAGACCAGCCGCCAAAAAATAACTTTAAAAAAAAACTGTGCAAAATTTGTATTTGTTTTTGTAAATTTGTGTGTTAATTTCGTTGAATCTTTGTTGTTTGCAGTGCACGGCCAGTCAGGAGGCACTTGGAACAATGGAAATGGCGGCGTGGGCGCCTGGTCGAATGCCCAAACGGGCGGCGCTGGCATGCATCCGCCGCCGGGCAGTCTGAGCGGCCAGGATCCGCAGTTCAGTTATGGCTATGCGGGCGTTGACTCACGCGGCACGTATGGGGGCGCGGGTGGCAACGGGGGCTACTATGTGAGCAGCACGGATGAGCATGGCAGGCCCTTCTCCTACAATGGGCAGGGCAATCAGCCGTTGCCCGGACAGCCGGGCTACAGCATGGACAACGGCAGATATCCCGGCAGCTATGGCTACAGGGGCGCAGCAGCAGCAACCACAAGCGGCACACTGGCCCTGACCCTTGGCGCCGCCGCATTGCTGGCCAGCAGATCTTCCCACTAGAACTGGGAAAGCAGCAGCATTTGTTGGCCTTTTTTTTTTTGTTTTTGCCTAGTTTCTAAGTTTAATTTATGTTAATTGCCGCAAACGTGTGAATTGTTCAATTAAAGAAGAAAAAGTGGCAAACGAGCGACAATGCTGGTGTTCGTTTTTGTTTTTTGTCCAGGAGTCGCCTGTCTAAGTGCATTTTTCCCTGCAACGGAATACTCACAAAGTGTGGAAGTTTGTATCACACGACACTGACTTCTATTTACAAACAAATTGCATTAAGAACTCACTGCAAAGAGCATTTAGTAGTACGCGTAGCGCCCATGGAGAATAAGAAAACTTTCAGTCATGCCTGGCCGATGGGTGATCTTTGTGTGAGGCTTCAGCAAAGCCTCTGCTCAGCTACTGTGTAACAAAGTAAGGTTTGCTGCCTGTGCCATCAAGTGTGCAAAATGCAGATTCATTTTTGTTAATTACTTAACCACTACAGACTTGCCCCCCTTCCGGGCAAAGTACTCGTCTTCCCATATGCGATTTTTGGGCAAACTAAGAGCCACACTAATTATAGCTTCTTACACGCACAGCTGCGCTGTTTAAGTGAGTAACGATTCTGATTCTCGTCACTTGGCCCACGCCCACATAATTGACTTGTTTAGTGTAGAGAAACGCCCATGAAATTAGTCGAACACATCGTGCCGACTAGGCAAAACGAAAACGAAAACGAAATTTGAAATCGCAACAAAGGCAAAGGCAAATAAACATAACAGAAATATACATTTACCCAGCGATGTACGAGTATATGGGAATCGTACGAGCAGACACCTGTTGATAAAGTTTTATTTGGGACAGCAGAGAGGAACTGAGTCACAGTGAGCTCATCGACAACCCAGAAGATGAGACACACAGATAGTTACAACAAATTATTTGCATGCTCTTAAGAAATATATTCTAATAATGATCTAAGCCAGCAATTTGTCCAGCGATTAACTTAATTGTTCTGTCGCTTCTGTCAATGTCAATGTTGTTTGCTTCACTTTTGATTTCTGTTTGCTGTTGTGTGAACGAAGCATAAAATACGCTACGATTAGTCGGTGTTTTCGTTCAAATGATCATCAAAGTGTGCCTCAAACAGTTGTCCTTTTTGAATGAGATTCACAGCGAGCTTTGGTGCACCGAAAATATTGTGAAAATGTTCAACAAACCAACCGCTTTTGGGGCCACAGATAACATATCTTTCCAGGCACACATTTGTAGCCAAAATAAAACGTTGTCGGAGCTGAAACTATGCCCCGAACTGAAGATCACACAGCGCACATGTGACCTTTGTGCGCTGAACAATTTTGAACCATTTATGTGCCTCGAATTTGAATGAATATAACTTTGAAATAGTTTTTTATGGCAACTTTCAGGTGCATAGAATCCTTCAATCAGCAGTGACGAGATCGCGGGGTAATTAGCCAAAAAATAAATTTATTTCTCTAGTAATAAACAATAGTATTATATTGGTTTTGATTTATTGATCTGTTTTTTGTTTGTTTGTTTGTCTGTTGGTTTTGTTTGTTGTTCCACCTACTCTGCATTACTTTTGTTCATCTAGCTCGTTTCTTGTTTGTTAATTCATTTTGTTTACTGTTGTTTGTGGTGTTATTACATGACAGAAATATAGTGGGAAATGATGGAAATGTGTGGAGCACTTACAGACATAAAACTATCAACTAAATGAGTAAGCCAATACTTACATATGGGAATATTTAAATATGTAAACGAAAGATTTCTACACAGCGAATGGTTAACATTTTTTACCCTTCCAACAAAGTGAAGTGACCAAAAATAAATAATAATAACTATTTTTTGCTTACTTTTTTTCTGGTATTTAGAGGCATTTCTGTGTGTGTTTGTTTTGTTGTGCGTTGTGGTTGACTGTACTTGGCCTTGAAGAACGTCGACAGGACAGGACAGACACTTTCTTTCTTTCCTTTCTACTTATAATACATGCAAATCGGTTCTGGTTCGTTCGCTGCGGGCTGCTGCCTGCCTATAGAAATATATATATATATATATATATGTATGTATACGTGTGTGTGTGTGTGTGTGTGTGTGTGTGTGACATACAAATATAATGTTTTTGTCTGTGTGTGTGTTTAGGCTACAATTACTTGCTTTTTGGTGTCTGCTTTTCACTAATTGAATTCCTTTCCAGGTTCCACTCCTCCTAGGGTACAATATATATCTCCGATATATATATTTATATATATATATATACGTATACGTTCGGTATCTGTTGGATCGATCGTTTTGTGCTGTGTCTGTCTGTCTGTCTGTTTGTTCGCTTGTGTGCGTATTTGGGTTTATCGTATCATATGTATGCTCCCTATACTGTAGCTGGTAGGTCTGTCTACATGCTGCCTCCTTCTAGCGCTGTGCTCAAGCGTTCTCTCTCGCTCTCGCTCTCTCTCTCTCTACTTGCTGCCACGCCTACTAGCGCCTACAAATGATACAAAAATCAAGAGAACAAAAATTGCTTTAAAAAAAATAATACGTTTAATTTTTAATATTTTTTTAAGTATATCCATAAGATTATACACGTGTGCATAGATATACGATGTTGTGTGTGTGTGTGTGTGTGTGTGTGTGTGTGCATAAATAAATTTCTTACAAATTTGTGTGTGTGTGTGTATTTGGTATAAAACAAATCATATTTTAAATATCAACTTAACAACTAAAAACGCTACGCTTTACAAACTACAATTTAATTTAATTTAATTATACTAAATATTTTATCAAAGACAAAAAAAATGAATTAGTTCCTTTAGCGCTTACAGACAAATATTTAGTGTACTTTTATAATAATTATATAATAATAATAATAATAATAATAATGTGACTTGTTGTTGTTTCTGTATATTTCCTTTTAAGGACTCTTCCAAATCATTTTTCATTGAAATCAAATTTCTCTCGCCAAAATACATTAATCCAAATCTAGTGTTTTTGTTTTTGTGTGGGTGTGTTTTTCATTCGCTTACAAAACCTAACAACAACGAAAAAAAAAACTATAGGTTGGTACACAAAAAACAAAAAAAAAATGGATATCTTCCACTTTTTTCCAGAGTCGGGAATCTCATGTCGAAAGTACATACATAGATCTATCGATTACTTAGTTTAGGTGTCTGTGCGCAAAATGTTTGTTTGTTTTGTTTTGTTTTGTTGCCTGAGCATTGGCTGTACATGGCTCCTATGGATTTCAAATATTTTGTGAGCACACAAATTTGTTCAACAACCAAAAATAAGAAAGAAATACAGATTCATCTTTAGATGGTCCGGAGCTAGCATCTTATACTCTAGCAAAACACATTCCCATAAGCGAGCGGCACTGCCTTGAATTGAATTAAATACTATCAACAGATAGAACGATATCTGGCTTAAGACGATACGAAAAAAAGGCAATAAATAAATACATTTATACAACTTAATAACAAAAGTATCTGTGCGCGTGTGTGTGCCTTTATATGTTCCGTGTGTGTGTCAAAATAAATAGTTTCTTTAATCAAATGTAACTCATTGTTTTTGTTTTCTAAAACGCTCTCTACAGAGACACGGTCTACAGTTTCTTTGCTCTACCTCATTCTATAACTCGTTTTGCCTTCTCACATCAGTTGTAAGCTTTAGCCTACATTTTGGTCATGTATGTGTGTGTCGTGTGTGTGTGTGTGTGTGTGTGTGCACGTCCTGCCCCGACAGAGGCATGCATAGTGTATATATATACGTTTGATTGGGGGCAAACATCAGACAGCAATTGCCATAAGCCGCGATCCGCGCACAGTTGGGATAGGAACAACGAATACAGTCGCTTGGGCGGTACATTAATTGCTGCCTTGAGATACAGATACAGATACAGATACAGATACAGATACAGATGTCTCCCCCTACAGATGGCAGATATCTTTCAACAATGGAGACCCAAAAAAATATCTTTAACAATACTGTAAACTGTAGACTGATCAAAACAATTTTCAACTCTCTCAAATCTTTCCTCCGTAATGGGCCTCTGTCAGGGGCAATCCACTCGCCGCTCCGCCTCCTTCCATTTATCCAAATTTATGCTAATGTTTTGTATACCAACAAAAACAATTGGTATCCTTCTCGTGTGTGCTTAGAACGAGGCTTAAGTGTATGCTAAGGATCGATTAGCTAGTGCCAGCCTTGCGCTAGCTGTGGCTGCATGCGGCAAGCGCACTCTTTTGTGGCAGCTTCAGCAGGCGGCGTGTCCGAAACTCGTATGCACGGCGACAGAACATGACAAGCTCCGGATTCGTGTGCTCCGGCACTGTTCGCACTGGATAACAATTGACAATGGCGGTGGTTGTGGTGCTGGTGCTGGTGCTGGTGCTGGTGCTGGTGGTGGCTGCGCTGGCCGTCGCATTGCTGCACGGCCGACGCGGCACAATGCTGACATCCTCCACATCCTCCTCGGCGGCACGCAGGCGGCGACGATATCTAAATGGAAGCAAGAGACAGGTTCAATTGTTGCACAGGGAACACTGAGGGCCAATGACACCCACCTGCAATACTCGCTGAAGGTAAGCACATAACACTTGTCCTCAATGCAGGCCACCGAATTGTGATCGCGATGCCGTGAGGCATACACCTCGTCTGGGCAATCGTTGCGCTGCCGCCCCTGGTCCGTATGCTCTGGCCGATAGTACCACAGCAGGGACATCATCATTTCACCTAAACAATAAACAAAAGGATTACGATTCAGATGAGATTCTAAGGGGAATAAATCAAATGATGGGCCCTGTTCCACTGCATCTCTCTCTCTCTCTCTCTCTCTCTCTCTCTCTCTCTTTTCCAGTGTGGCTTATCAGTTAAGGGTGAGTTTCGTTTCTCTTAGCCCAGTGGAACGCAGCCATCGTGTATGCATCGCCGCAGCTGCTTACCATCTTCAGGATTCTGCCAGAGATGCGCCACCTTGGCCACATACGGCAGCTCATTGTCCTCGTTGGCCTTGAGCAGGACACAGTCCCGTGTGCGTATTATGTCACCCTCCACATGTCGCATTGCCGGATAGCAGGTGCGCAAAACCAACGGATCATCGCTCTTTACACAGGGGAACAAATACAATTATTTGTTATACTGGACTTGGCATAGGAACTTACGTTTAGAAATACGGCGCCCTGGAAGGCCTTGCCCGCCCACATCCAGCCATTGTTCCACTTGGGCACCACATTCGCCTTCGTTGCCGGCGGCTGTGTCTCATCCAGCTCGTAGCTAACTCCGCCCGGTCGATGTTTTTGGCGCTTACGATTCCCAAATTTGCATCGGGATCGCGCACGCTTCGTGTGCGTCGTGTGTTGACTCTGGCGTGTTGTGGCTGTGGCTGTGGCTGTACTTCCAGATGTAGACGCGGGCGTAACGGCGGTGGCTGCTGTCGGCACCAGGAAATTGTGTTGCTCCTCGGAATGTTGCTGCTGCTGTTGCAGCTTTTGTGCTTGCAAATCCGCCGTCTGGTACTCGTTGTTATTTGTCTCTGCCGCTGTAGACGTTGCTGCTGCTGCTGTAGAGGATGCCGCTACGGTTGCGCTTTCCTCGACTGCTCCAGCTCCAGCTCCAGCTCCACCTGCAGTTGCAGCTTCTTCAGCTCCTGCTGCTGCTGCTGCTGCTGTTGTCACCTTTTTGCCCTTCGCTTTGGCCTTGCTGTTGCCCTGTTTCTTCAATTTCTTTGCCGGTGGCTGTTCCGTGGATGATGGCAGCGGCTTTTTGGTCTCCGACTTGGAACGCTTCTCGGCCGGAGCCTGTGGTACAGGATGTGTGGCCAGCAGCGGTGAGGGTGCGGCATAGATACTGGCACTGCCACCGCCACCGCCACCAGCACCCACTTTCCCCTGCACCTGACTGCGACAGCTGTTCAGTTCGGGATCACTGAAATATCCACGACTGTGCGACGTGTCCAGACCTTCCAGCAGATGGAGGGCGGCAATCTCCTGCTTCCGTGGCCGTGCCCGCTTGGGCGAACAGCCGCTGGTCACATTTTTGGTCAGACTTTCCTCCTGGCCAGAGGAGCAAGCTGCTGCTGCGTCAGCTGTGTCTGTTGCATCGTCTGCTGTCTGTGCTGTGGCAGCTGCCTCTTCCTCGCGTTGCTGTTGCTGACGCTCTTGGCGCTGCTGCTTCAGCTGCTCGCGCCTCTGGGCACGGATCCTTTGCTGCTGGCGCTGTGCGAGCAGCAATTGCCGCCGCTTGGCATACTTGGCCGGTGCTCGGCCGAGGCGGCGCACAAACGTCCTGCCCGGACACAAGTAATTGCGCGGTTCGGCCTGCTTGATCAGGCTCTTGTAGCTGTGGTGCGTCTTGGGGGGCTTGCCCGAGGCAGCTGCACCTGCGGCGGAGGATGTCGATGAGGCAAGCAGATTGATGCGCTGCTTGCTGGGTGCCGGTGTCTCTGCTGCAGCCTCTGCCAGTTGCGCTTCGGCTACGGGTTCGGGTTCGGGTTCGGGTTTGGGTTTGGGTTCCGCTTCTGGCTCCGTTTTGATTGTTGGCTTCAGATCTGGCAGTTGGCTGATATGTGATGGTTTACTGCTGCTGCCGCCGCCGCCGCCGCTGCTGCTGCTGCTGCTGCTGCTCGCCAGACGTCCCTCATCCTGCTCCTGCTCCTGCTCGATTTTGATTTTAGTCTCTGCTTTGATTTCAGCTTTAAGTACAAAAGGCAACTCTGGCTGTGCTCCCGCATGCTTCTCCTGCTCTAAATCCAATTCCAATTCCAGCTGCTGTTTCTTTTTCTCCTCCTGCTGCTGCTTCAGCTGTTCCTGCTGCTGCTGCTGTGCTGCGAAAACCATCTCTCTGGCCATGCTCTTGCCGATCCTCGCCTTGCGCGGCACACCAACACCAACACCAACGCCTGCTGCTGCTCCTTTTGGAGGTGCTGCGGCGCCTGCTCCAGCTGCTACTCCTGTTCCTGTTGGCGCTGGTGGTGGTGTGCTAGAGGTCAGATCATACGCCTCAATGTGCTGCTCATTGTGAGTGTGACCCTTCTCTAGGGTCAGGCCCAGACCCATGCCCATGCCCATGCCCATGCCCATACCAAGGCCCATGCCCATGCCCATGCCCAGGACCAGCTCCATTTCCGCCTCCTGATCCTGATCCTCCAGCAGCTTGTCGTCGCTGGCACAGTAGCTCTCGGGCGGCGTGGGCGGTGGCATCACATGCGCCTCATACTGCATCTTCTGCGTCACCTGCGGATCGCTCTTCAGCTCCGTCTTCACTGCCAGCATTTGGCACTGCGTTCCCATATTGTTGGTCGTCGCTGCTGTGGCAACGGCCACGTCCACGTCTACGTCCACGTCCACGTCTCTTCCCGTTTGCGTCTCTGTGGCACGTGTGCCCGCTGCCTTTGCCCGCAACTCTTCTGTATTGGTTGCTGCTGTGGCACGCAACTCCTCCGTGTTTGTTGCTGCTGTTGCTCGCGTATTTGTTGTCAATGTCTCAGTGTTGCTCTTGCTCCTGCTGCTGCCGCTGCTGCTGCTGCCGCTGCTGCTGTTGTTCGTGTTATTTTTGCTGGCATTTTTCACTGGGCCTCTACTGGTATTCAACGATGTTGCTGTCGCTGCTGCTGTTGTGGCAGCGGTGCTCTGGCTGCTGCTGCTGCTCATGGCACTGCTGCTGCTGCTGGCTGTCTTGTGGCTGCTGCTGCTGCTGCTGTTGCTGTTGCTGTTGTTCTGTTGGCTGATGTTGTTGCTGCTGATGTTGCTACCAATATGAGGCCCAGTATGGACGTTTTTTGGACACGATTGTTGCATTGGGCACGGACACTGCGGCGGATAGTCTGCAAAAACGAAAGAGAAAACATTAGAAAGGATTCTGGCAAAGGGACGGGCACTCCTGGGACTTGGGACACTGCCTATGAACCATACTTTTCCTTACCCATATACGGTCCCTGTAGGCCGCGTGTATAGCACTGTCCGGCGGCACTTCCAGCTCCGCCCGGACTGTAGCCGGCGTAGTAGCTCGGTGGACCCGGATAATGTTCCAGATGCGGCGGCTGATGTGGCTGCGGCTGTTGCAGCTGTTGCTGCTGCTGCTGATGTTGCTGCTGCTGCTGCTGCTGCTGCTGCTGCTGGAGCTGCTGCTGATGGTGATGGTGATGTGCGGGCACCAGTTGACTGCCTGCAGGACCCACTCCCACTCCACCCACTGATGTGCCCTGCTGCGGCTGTGGCTGCTGCTGCTGCGGACTGGCCCCTGGGGCAGCGGCTGCTGCTTGTGGCGGCGGCGGCGGTGGCTGCTGCTGCTGCTGCTGCTCGTACAGCTCTGGGTGTGTGGGCGGATGCGGTGGCCCTGCGTGCTGGTAGTATGGATAGCGTCGATAGGCGCCTGGCGGCGGTGGCGGTGGCTGATGCACAGCGGGATGGTGTCCCGGCGGCGGCGGACCCGTCTGGTAGACCTTGCTGGTGAAGTAGGGCTGATAGGCGGGCGGCGAATAGCACATGACCTCGCCCGGATACGGCGAATAGTAATTTGGCGGATAGGCCGTCGTGTAGTGCATCTGGGCCGCGTGCATTGAGCGGGAATAGGGCACGCCCGGATGGCCAGCAGCCGCTGCGGCAGCGGCTGCCACGGCACTGGCCGGATACGGCTGAGGTTGCGGCGGTTGCTGTTGCTGCTGCTGTTGCTGCTGATGCTGTTGCTGATGATGCTGCTGCAGCAGATGCTGCGCCTGTGGCTGATGTGGCGGCTGATGCTGCGACTGGGATGCCGCTGCCGCTGCCGCTGCTTGCTCAGCAGCCTCCGCTGCCTGCTGCTGTTGCTGCTGCAGCAACTGCACTTGCTGCAGCTGCGTGGGTGAGCCGGAGCTCGACTCTTCTTCCTGCAGCTTCTTGAGCAAATGCTGCTGCTGCTGCTGCTGCTGCTGCTGGGTCGGTGGTGGCGGAGGTCCGCCTGCAATCACATGGGGCGAGATCAGCGGTCCAGCCGGCTGATAGTAACCTGAAAGGAACGGAAAGGAATTCGGTTAGAAGAGAATCATCATCTGTGGCAGTGTGTGGTGCAAGTCCAAGCAGAGGTGCAATTGCAATTGAGAAATGTGGCAACAATGCATAAAGTGAAAGTTGGCCAGGCCAAAAAAATAAACAAACCAAAAAGAAAAAAACCCCAAACCAAAACCAAAACCAAAGAAAACCAGTTAAGCGGCTCCAGTCAGCCAAGCAGCTGGTCGTGCAACAATCCCCCCGCCGCCAAACCCCACTCCCCAACCCAGTTGTCCTCCCTGCACTGCCCCTTGGGTGCACCTCCCCGGCCCTGTGCGTTTTTTACCTCTTCCCAGCATGTGGGCCGCATACAAAATGTCGCGAAAATGATGCGCCGCATGCTGTTGCAGAAATGTGAACGATTCGGCAATGTTGGCGGCCAAAACGGCGGCCGCTGTTGCATCTTCTGCTGCTGCTGCTGCTGCTGCTGGTGGTGCTATGCCCTGTCCATGTCCACTTCCAGCAGTTCCTGCTGCAGCTCCTTCGGCCGGACCCTGCATCATGGCACTGACAGTGAGTGCTGCCGGCGACAGCGAGGAGCAGGAGGAGCCTGACAATGGGTAGGAGCGTTCCGTTTCACAGGTGCCGCTGCTGCTGGTGCTGCCCACGCTGGAGCAGCGCTGATATTGATATTGTTGCTGTTGCAGTTGCAGTTGCTGTTGTTGCAGTTGCAGCTGCAGATAATGCGGCCTCTGTGAATGTTGCAAGTACTGTTGTTGTTGCTGCTGCGGCGGCGTTGAAATTTGTAGCGTTTTGACGAAATCTCCAGAGAGTGGCAGAGGAGCTGCTCCTGCTGCTGCTGTTGTTGTTGCAGTTGCCGATGTTGCTGACTTTTTTGTTGTCTCTTTTAGGCGCATTTTTGGACCGACCTTTGCCAGCGTTTTCCTCAGCCTTTTCTGTTGTTTCTTCTTTTTGGCTTTTTTTAATTGAGTTTTTACTTCCGTTTTTGTATACAAAATATATTTTTTTGTATATATATTTGCTACGTTATGTTATGGTTTTTTGCTTTGCTTTGCTTTGCTTTGCTTTCTTTCCTTAAATTCTATTCCTTCTATTGCTTTTATTTTTATTTGATTCCTTCGTGATGCTTGTCGTGTCTTGTCGTTTGTATAATTATTTGCGTTTCTTGCTTCTTGTATATAGGTTCTTGTATATAATAATAATAATATTCTTGTATATAGGGTATACTGTATGTATGTATATGTACTTTGTATATAGTATATATGTATATATGTATTTGTATCTTGTATATGTATGCATATATGTCAACAAGGAAGTTTCATTGTTAAGGCAACAGTTTTGTTTTCTTCTTTTCTTTCTTTTAATTTGTTGTTTTTATTTAATGTTCCTCTTCTTCTTGTTCAACGTTTTGGTATTTCCATTCCATTCCTTTCATTCCATTTCTATTTTCCATTTGCTTTCCTGCTTTTTCCTGTGTCATTTTTGGTTGATTTGTTGTACATTTTTGTAGATTTTTCAAAAGGTTTTTACAAAAGTTTCTGCATTCTTATAGCTGGAAGATACAAGAAATCCATTTAGCACACACACACACACACACACACACACACACACACACTATAGCACTTTAGCACAGACGGAGCCGACTCCTTCTTCGGTTACTCCCGTTATTGAACGTTTTTTTATTGCGATTTTCGTTGCATTTTTCGGCGCGATTTGGAAAATGTTCCGTTTTTCCAGCGATATTTTGATGTCCAGAATTTTGTTTAGTTTTTTTTTTTAATATTGAGTTTCCTTATTTTCTCACAGAGCACTTCACTTTTATGACTTTCCGAGTCATTATTTAAATTAATTTGTATTTTGTTTTATTATCCGTTATTTTCTTTTTCTATTTTTGGCCGTTGTTTTGAAATCATATCAAGTGTCATGTGTGTGTGGGTGTGTGTGGTGGAGGGGGGAAGCGCAGCAGGTGAAAGCAAAAGAGAAGTGTCGTGTCATCGGGAGGTCGCACACGTTGGGTTGGGGGTGTTGGAAAATTGACATATCAGAGGTGGCAGCTAGTAGCACAAATCGACGCCAGAGGGCGACACTGTCGCCACACTGCCACACACACCCACAATGAAGAGGGTGGGCGATTGGGTGCTTGTGGGTTTCAGCAGCAACCACAACGAACAGCTGTTAAAAGTCATGTGCACACACATGCTGCCTGCCTGCCTGTCTGCCTGTCCTTTTCAGACTATCACCCATGGTACCCTCCCCCCGCCACCTACAGCAAGCTCTTCTACAGCCAACAGCAAATGAAAGTAAAGGTACGGCACGACATTGAAGCAGCCTTGATTTGTATTCGTATGCCTTTTATGACTAAATTCAATATTCGACACAGCGGGAGCGTGATTGATAGAGAGCGAGACATGTCTCACCTTCCAATTGAAATACCTTGCACTCCATCTCCTGCTAAGGCACCCATTCAAACCATAAACTTCTCCCATTTCTCCTAGTCACTCTCTCTCTCTCTCTCACTCCCTAATTGTCTGCATGTCGGCGCCCGCTCTCGAAGCGAGTGCGTCGTGTCTGTGTTTCGTGCTTGTGTACGTTCGGAAGAATCGAGAATCCGAAAAGCCAAACGACAACAAACGGAGCCCCACAAAAACAACAACAACAACACCAATGGAGTTGCAGCGTGTGAAATTTGACGCCAATGGTGACTGAGCAGCCAACGCTGACTTCGACGTCGACAGCGACATCGACTGCGACAGGGGCATCGGCACGTAGCACTTTCTGGCAGTGACGTCACACAAGCATGGGGGCGAGTGGAGGGCAGTGGAAAACGATGATGATTTGGATAATGATTATGATATGCGGACAAATTGTTCGTCTTCTGTGTGGAAGGTATCGAACGGGAAACGTAACGAAAAGGGAGCGTAAAATGGGGATGGAACGGAATGGCAGAGCAATGGGCAGAGAAATCTTCTTCAGAGAAACTGTAGAAGAAAGGGCACAAGCAAGCAATCTGTTCTGGAAGAGAGAGAGAGCAATCATTGGAGCAGGCAGAATCTCCAAAACAAAGTGTGTTCACGCCAGGTGAGACATTTCTAGAGGGCGCTCCCACGACAGCTTTTATATTATTTCTATTTTATATTTTATATTTAAAAAAGACATTTCTTGCAAATCTTCAAAATAAATAGAGCGACATAAAGCCCAAAGAGTTGGTATGCTCGGGCACACCTTTCATAAATGCACTTCAGACTATGCAGGGAGAGAGACGACTAACGGTTGTCAGTGTGCGTGTCTGGAGAGTGCCAGGGACACGTGCAGCAGCTATGTATCTTTGTGTGGATATGTTTGAATTATATGTCAATCGGCTGTCAAACGCAATACGAAATTGTGTAAAGTAAACACACAACACGAGAACACGATTGCAGCCGGCAACAATTTGTCAATGGGTGCACTTGACCTACACACACGCACACCTAGATAAAGAGAGAGAGAGAGAGAGAGAGAGTCTGCCGTTCTGAATTTTTTCGCACCACAAAAGGCAAATGCAAAAAGACAGTAACGCTTGAGTGAAGCAGTCCCAAAAGAAAATTAAAATAAAATGTCTATGCGTAATGCAGCAGCGCCCCTCGGTCGCTTGCTTGATGCATGAGTTGCAGTTCGTTTCTGATCATCGATACTCGATGGCTGCATTGTGTAAGCTCCATCTCTTTTCGGGTCTCTTTCTGCATTTTCATTTCCTGCTTCCTCTCCTTCCTTCACTCTGCATCTAATTCGCTCTTTTGCTCGCTCTAACCATGTCTTTTGCTGAGCATTATTACCTTCTTGGCTCTTACCACTTAGTTAACGCTAATCGCCCGCTTATGAATCACGTGAGAATTACATAAAAATGTGATAAAAGCAAAACACTTTGGGGCGGCATCGCAAGGCGCACATGTAAGACACCTCTCTCGCTCTCTCCCTCTCCCGCTGCCGCTCCACTGCCATGTTTTGGGATCGTGGTTCGTGCAATTAGCGGGGAAACGCTTGCAATTAAGGGACTGGGACTGGGACTGGGGACTGGGGACTGGGACTGGGGACTGGGCACTGGGGACCGGGTCTAGTCTCAGTCTCAGTCTCAGGCGCACAACGTCAGCGTCATCATCATTTTTGTGGCATAACCAACTAAGTGAATAATTACGCATCATTAAGTGCACGCAACATGTGCCACGCCCACAAAACAAAACGCCCACCACAGCACCTGCTACTGCTGCAACGAATGGGCGGCTGGAAAGAGGGGGTTGGGGAAATGCAATCATTAATAACAAAAACACTCTGCATCCTGCATAGCCCCAGATAAACACAGACAAAAACAAAAAACGAAGTAACTTTCACCTTTCTCCAAGCGAGAGAGAAGCCAAGGAATTTATGAATCCATCGAACAAAGAGTTATAAAATGTCTGAACATAAATACAGGTGAAAGGTGGAACGGCAGCAGAGAGCGGCCACACAGAGGACACAAATAAAGCATTCGCATTCGCGTGGCAGCATCCAGCAAGTAACTCAACAATTAATTTACAACAATTTCATTCCAAGAGATTTCAATTCAAAATACTGCCTCTAACCAGTGTCTGCCCCGTACACAGCAGCTGTAAAAAAGTAAGAGGCAACGCTGCCTGGGAACAGGAATTTGACCAGAACGTTCCATGAAGCAGATAAATAAAATGAAACAGAAAGAAGCCCAAAAAAAAGAGGCATAATAAGCCGCTAACTAAACGCTTGCCGAGGGTAAAATTATTATAAAAACCAAAGTAGCGTTTTCGAAACCATCTGAATAAATGTATGTTTAAGCAATGGCTCAGTCCCTTCAATTGCCTCAGATACAAATTTCCCATCAGCGAAAGACACCAGACCAGACTTTTTTTTTTAACTTTTCGAATCGTAAATATTGGACTCCTTTCAAAACAGAACTCCCGAAAATATGCGTTCAATCTATAATTTTGGATCACATTTTGTATTTTCACATTTCTGTCTCTCTCTCGGACTCTCTCTTTCTCTGCTTCTCTGTGCATATTTTTTGTGAATTTTCCTGTCGCCTGGCGGACAGACTGTCGTGCAGTCAAGAGTAAAAGTCAAATATTATAATTTACATAATTTACTTTTGGAATTAACAGCTGAGCAACAACAACAAAAAGCCAAAAATGAAGAGTGGCAAGTGGCAAGTGGCTGGCAGGCAGCCCAGCCGCACAAATGATATTGAAATGGCTGGCAAAAGATAAGGAAACAGCAGGCTGTCATGGGCCAGGAGCTGTGGCTGGGGCTGGGGCTGGGGCGTTACCCCTAATGCCGCACAAGAAAACTGAAATAAAATTCAATTAAATTGCCCGTCCGCTCGCTCGCTCTTGCCCGCAACGCTCTGACGGACAGGGCAAGAGCTAAGAGCCAGAGCCAGAGCCATGGCCAACAACAGGTAACAAAAAAGAGCAGCGGCAACAACAGGTAAGGGCAGAAGACTTACTAACCACCAGAGAAACGAAGAAAATAATATTTTGCGGTTTTGTTTTGGCACCTGCCACAAAAGCCACAAAAGATCCCCAGTGTGAGATGTGCCGGCTGGGACTGGGACTGGTGGTGGAGCTGGAGCGGGGGAACACAGGAACACTGGCAGGGGGGGTGGGGCACCACACCAGGAGTCAGCTGTTCCGCATCGACATGTGCAACACAATTTGGTTTCTTCTTTTTTTGGGATTCGCAGAACGATCTTTGACGAAAGGAAAGGAAGGAACGAAGCAGCAAAGTGGAACAACAACAGCCGGCTGGCAGCTACGCCCTCCCCCTCATGTCTGCCCCTTTCAGAAGCAAGTGGGCGTGTCCTTATCCATTATTCACTCTAGAGTACACAAGCGGATCTGTGAATGGGGCGGGCTGGAGCTGGAACACACATTGCGCACTTCCTGGCTTCGTCTCGAGTTTCGGCATGAAATACCCCAGCAGGGGCAGACACAGGGTGACATCTCGTGAATGAATATACTCGTTTATGCAGCATGAATATACTCATGAATATGTGGTTTTGATATTATCCAAGTAATTGATTTGAATACACTCACAAATGCGCTCCTTTGACCCAACGAAATGTCAAATGTAGACACTCACAAATGCACTTGTGAACCAACAGCTAGAAGACTTGAATAAGAATGTGAATACACCCATTCTATGAATAATATATGTAGATAATCATGTATATATATGATTTGCATTTGCATGAATACATTCAAGAATACTGTAGGAGCTCTTCTGAATGCTCTTACGATTACATATTTTTGTACATAATTAGCTACAAAAAGATCGCCAAATGAGAGGAGTTTTATATACGAAATGAATGAATGTCAAGCGAATGAAAGTTTGAGCGGTAGACAGAGATTTAGTCACATAATGAGTGAGTACAAGATTAGTGAATAAACACTCGTTTTTTTTGGTTAGAATAGGAGATTGATTCATGGTACATTTACAAATATAATGAATGCGAATGAATGCCGATGAGCATGGAAAAGCTTACGAGTGCATTTATGAGTTCAGTCAAGTGAATGATTTGTGAATATTTGTGAATACATTCAGATAATATTACAACAACAACAACAACGAGTAACACACACACGAATTGAAAACAGAAACAACGAATAGGAGTAGTTGAAAGACATTGAGAGATTCAGAGAAGACGAAGATGATAATTGGAGATGAACAAAATACTCACACTTCTCTCTCTCTCTCTCTCTCTCTCTCACTCTCACTCTCACACTCTCTCACTCTCTTTCTCTAGCTCTCTACCACACGAATCTCCTCTCAGCCCCTTGTCTTCTCTTTCTTCTCTTCGCCAGGCCGCGTTTTTAGCGCGTTTTTTCCAGCTTCTCTTTTCAGTGTATTTTTTGATGTTTTGTTGCTAATATTTACTTTTGGAATTTTTGTTTTTAAATTTTTGTATTGGTTTTATTTTAGTTTTTTTGTTTTTGTTTGGTTTTTAGTTAAAGTTGGTTTTCTATTTGCGCTAGTTTTTGGCAATCATCAGGTAAATGTATGCGTGCGGGGCGCGTTTTTTATCGCCACTTTGGGTGTACGTGTGTCTGCCAGTGACTGTCTGTGTCTGTGTCTGTGTGTGTGTCTGTTATTTTATTATCTCGTTTTGCTATATTCTTTTTTGTTGCTGTTCTTGTTTTTAGTTTGTTTTACGACTTGATATTTATTCATTAGCTGTGCTGCCTCTAGTTTTTACGATTAACTTTTCGAAACTCGAAAAGAAAAAAAATACTAAAGACGTCCAGAAAACGCGCGCTTTTGCTCAGAAATCGCGTCTTAAAGCCTGTCGGTCTGCCGGAGACCTCTGCCAATCAAATTAACACATTTCAATTAGCATTTATGCATAATGCCACAGCCAGATACATACACCCAGCGACACCCAACTTCACCCAGAGGCACACACAAACACATCGTGTGAATGGCAGGGTAGGGAAGGGGGCCAACGGACAGATGAAATCTGATATGCAAATTTGCATATGAAACCCCAATTGGAAATGTCGCTGCCACACAGCGCAGACTCATAATGAGACAGATCTGTTTGCTCCACACCATTCATTCAGAGTCAGATTCGAATTTTGGGGCAAAATTTGGAGGTAAGAAAACCTCTCAACGATCTGTAAATTGTCTATAAACCCCACTCAGTGCCAGTGTAGATTTTTATGACATTTCTAGTTACCACGAAAGAAGTCTTAGCTGATCAATTTTCTTGTATTTTTATTGCTTTATTCCTCCACCTTTATTTGATCAAATTGTACCCAACGCTCGCTGCATTTTGTTTGTTTGACTGATGCTTTCCATCAGATTACAAGCTTCCCCTAAGCGAAAGGACTCTAGCTGTTGGTGAAGCTTTCTGTTGCTTCCATCGTTCACTTTGAGCTGAAGCAGCTGCCTAAATAAGTTCACAAAACTCCCATCACACACACAACAAACAACAAAGATTATAATTGTTTTATTTCAAAACATTAGCGATAAGCCACAATCCATGTGTGGATTGTATTTTGCAGGCCTTTTGTGGGGAATCAAATAAAAACAGAGAAATCTATTTCTGTGGTGTCTTTTGTTCTTTTCTATTCTGCTATTCTGTGTCAAAGTCTATGGAGAATTTTTATATATTTCTGAACATTTTTACTCGAAAGATCTCTTACAGCAATTTCGTGTTGGAAAAAACCAAAAGAGAAGCTAAGTATTTGCTGGAATTCGCAACAAAGTTGGAGATTTTACTTGCCACTCTCTATCAACACCTTACAGCAAAAATTTCTCTCTGGCAATTTGCATCTGCCCCGTTTAATATTTGATCAGCTCATTTGGAAGTTTTGCTTGTGAATAAACCAATGGAATTCACACTTGCTGTGGCGTTATGCGCCATGTACTCTCCATCAATGAGGAATCCAAATATAAAAAAAAATAAAGCAAAGGCAAAACAAAAACACAAATACAAATGGGAACACAAGACAACAACAAAATGAAATGAAATGAAATGAAATAAAATGAAGTAGAAGTAGAAGTAGAAACATGTTTCGACCAAAAGCCAGCCACATTTTGAATGACTTCCGGTTTTTGGGTCTCTCGGTTTCTGGCCTCCCGTCTCTGCTGTTGGTGTTGCTGGTGGGACCACTGAGTGACGTACGAGCGAGCGAGTGAGTGAGGGAATGACTGACTGACAGAGTGACTGAAAGACGAGGAGACAGAGAGACTGAACTACGGCGCGGCTAAGGGAATGACGCGGAATGATAGGCTGACAAACAGAGAATGAGACTGAGACTGAGACTAACTAGCGACAGAGGAGTCCCAAAAAGAGACTTACAACAAGGAACTGAAGAGAGACAGAACAAATAAACAGAGAGAATCAGAGAAAGCCTAGAAAGACACAGAGAGAGAGAGAGAGACACAGAGATGCTTAATGAGGGAATCAGAGTCGCTCCCTCCCCTTCGAATGTGGAATTCCTTGTGGGTTGAGTGATTACAATTGAATGGATGACTGATCCCTAAAGGGGAGTATTCCAAGTATTCAAAGTTCCACTAGGCAGGCGCACTGAGAAGACAGGGTCTGAGACTATAGCAGGAGAGGCTACAGGGGAATTAACATACAACGAGCGACTGGACTGGTGGTATGTGAACCAACTATGCGATAAAGCGTGGACTTTTATAATAAGCAAAGCTCTTGACGACAGAGACGACCGACGACCGACGCTTTGCTATGCGAAGGTCACGGCAGACGGCGACGGGCAATGAGCCGACCAGCCGGCTGGCCGTCCACCGCCCTCTCAAAAGTAAACGATAAGTGAGGCAAAGGCACGAGAGAGAGAGAGAGAGAGAGACAGAGCCGAGCGGAAGAATTTGCAGTGTGGGGAAGACTTTGTGTGTGTGTGTGGGCGGAAAATGAATAGTCGCTGGGGGGGGGGGGAAGTCAAAAAGAATAGCCGGAAGAAGCCTAAGAACAGAAAGGCACAAGGAGCAGAAGGAGCAGAGAAAAGGAAGCAACAAACGAAAACCAAACCAAATGGGAAACGAAAAGAAGCATTTCCATGGCAGGTGCCGTTGAGGATACCCAAATGATTGAAGCTGTGAATATTTCTATATCTGTTCGGTTTATTCCAAGCACAGATCGTTTCAATAGTTTCGAAGATATCAAAAATACAAATCGAGCTCAATGTAATCAAATTAAACAATAATTGAAAGATACAACTTGATTCCGGCTCAATGCTCAATGCATTCCATTACGCTCAAGTTCGAGCAGTCTATTGACCTGATCGAAATCAGTACACAAGCGATTCATACTATTATATTCATTGGTAGCTCTTTGCAGAGATTTACTCTCAGAAATAAACCCAAACTACTGTGAATGTAATCCAATTCCGATTACCCAAAAATCAGGCAATCGCAAATCGCAAATAATATTTGCAGAGTGAATGAATGAATGCACTCACAGGCAACTACGAGTGTGTGTAAATAATTAAATTGAATTGAATTGAATGCATTCAGCGTATGATTAATGTTCCCATAACAAAGATGATACATCTGTAGAAAAGCGAGCCAGTCACTCTCTCTGCCTGCCTTTCTGTCTCTCTTTGTTGACGTGTGCCACTCTCCGCCCCTGTCCCGCAGTCACTCAGTCCCTCCGCTTCCTTTCCATTCATACATGCTGTCTGAGTGCCCGAGTGTCTCTGAGTGTATGACATTCAATTGCGCAGCAACAACAGTTAATTGCATTTACAGAATATTGTTGCCACAGCTAGCATGTCGATCCACTAGAGAGCAGAAGGGGCGCTGCAATGGGTGGCAAAGTGATGGCGAGAGAGGGGGGCTGCTCCCCCATCCCGTGCAGCAGTTCGTTTAACGATCGCCTCAGAGAGACTCATGTTTATTTATGAGTAGTTTGCCAATCGATTCGTATCCACACACACACACACACTCCGCTCCATTCGACTGACACAAAACGACTGCTTGAATCGTTGCCAATATCTGGTGGTGCGGTGCCCGGTGCCCGATGCGGTGCTGCAGAAATGCAAATTTTTCTTCTGTTTTTTTTTTCTCGGACCATAATATTCCGTTCCCATAGATGGTGGGCCTAGGGGCAGTGCCAAAACGGAGGCACAACAGACACAAATGCCATGCCCCTCAAGGACATTTCAAAGTGCGTCGCAATCTAAACAAGTTCCCTCCCCATCCCCCTCCCCACTCTCGCTGTGTGTGTGTGTGTGTGTGTGTGTGTGTGTATGTAACCCTTAGGCAATATGTGGAAGGGTAGGGCATGGCTTAGAAGACAACAAACCCCTAAGAAAACTTTGACATGAGCGAGAGAGAAGGAATGAAAGAAAGAGGAAAAACATCAGCCAAAAGCGGCATGGAAATACTCTCACTTCATTGGCTTCACAACGTGTACCCTAAGTGAAAGGACACTAGGGGATCAAAGTGCATACGCAGCAAAGGATTTGGTGACTTAGCAGATCAAATTTCGAAGCGATGTTCGAGTTTGCCAATTGTTTACAAGGATTTATGTACATGGGAAATGTTTACATATTTTTAACCATTTTGATGCACAGTAAAAACTTGAATTAAGTTTCGAAAAATATCTTCGACTGTGATCTCTCTCACTGTCTGTGCACTTCTGGGCATAATATTTATAATAATGATGATCTTAACGATGATGACGATATCAGCCATGTGCAATGTGTGTCATGAGATCATCCCCTAAACCCTACCCCTACATTTCGCTCTTTCGCTGTCCCCAGAGAAGAAGTAAATTGTAGAGCAGGTAGACAGCAGAGAGCCACAAGACACACGGAGAGAGAGAGAGAGAGAAACGACAGCAGCCAGCAGCCAGCAGTGTCGGCAGGGCAAAAAGGATAAACAAGCAGCCGAAGGATGAGGACGAACTGTTGCTTCCTTCGTTGGGCATGTGCATGCGTGTGCGTGTCCTTACGTATATCGTTTCGAGTCCTATCCCTGCCCTGTGCACGTCCTGAGCGCGTGCACAAGCCGTAAAAGAGTGTTTGTGCCTTTGCCTGTGCCTGTGTGAGTGACTGGCAACAGCCGCCGCTTCTTATTGACATTGAAACCGCCGCCGCCGTCTGTCTTTGCCCCTTGCCACTACTCCTGCTCCTGCCCCTGCTCCTGCTCCTTCTCCTTCTCCTGCTGCTGTTGGGTAACACCCGGCGCAGATGCTATATCAAAAGTGTAGAGAAGTGTAAAGGCGCGTACTTTTCGACCGGTACTTAGATGTCTTAAAGCAAAAGAAAGAAAAAAAAGCCGAGGAACAGCAGAAGAGCCGGAGCCAGAGACAAGGAAAAAGACTACGAAGTAGGAAGTAAACTAAGGATTTGCTTGTGGTGGGTTTGGGGAAGGATCTGCATAAGTAAATGGATGTGTGCATGGGCCAACTGTTACACCAAATGGTGTGACAACAAGGACTCAGAGCAGCCCCAGCAGTTCCATGGGGCTAAGAGACTTTGGTTTTAATTGCAAGTATTGGATTCCATAAAGTCTTCGCAGATAAGCTTTCAGTTTCCTAAAAGATCTCGCCTCAAAGTTTCTGCTAGGGGCGGACAACCTTGCACACTTTATTTTACCCAGAAGTTGGGTTCTTGTTCTACGATTTCTGAATTTTGTGCTTCATGCTAAAAATTCGTTATTATTGATACAATTTTCGTATGAAAAACAAAGTCCAGAAACAGCGAAAACTACTTTGACAGAAATTCCATCGAATTTGGATAAAGTTTTATGAACAAATTTCACGCGAAAACAGCAGCGCGAATTGCTGCGCCAACCAAAAAGTACTCGGTATCAATTATAATACCCTTTTTTATATATAGAAAAAACGTTTTGGTTGCTTTGACTTGAATCTAGAAGGCGGTGGAGAGGGGAGTGTCAACTGCAAGTAAAACAAAAAACTGCCATTAAAGTCAACCGAAAAAAAGTATCAGTCATACATCTGTTTGTCGTTCGGTTTGGTGGGTGGGCGCACACTCGACTATGTGTATACCCTTTACTGTGGTGATTCAACAGGTTTCCCATTATAATAGGCATACAATTCTGCTATAAATCTTCTGTTCTTTTAGTGCAAAACTTATGCACAATTTCCACATTCTTTCAGGCAGCCTTTAATGGATTTCAGCTCTCTGTTACAGAGCCTCCGCAGATGTTTCGATCACCATTGCAAGGATACACCTCCTCATCATTGTGATCCACTCAAGGGGGTAAGCAAAACTACAAGCAAACTTGTTGCTCTCTCTCTCTCTCCCTCTCTCTCTCTCTGTCTAGCTCTCTCTTTCTAGCTGTATCTCTTCTATATGTGTGTTTGCGTGTGTGTCCGTGAATTGGCTTACACTTTAATCATTAGTTATTTATTTGGTGGTTTTTTGGTTTCATTTTTAGCAATGCATTTTCCTCTGCCGAAAAACCCGAAACAACAACAACAACAAAAACAACAAACTATTTGATTTTATTGCGAATTTTTGCGTTTCTTCGGCGTTTGTTTTTAATTGTTTTGTATTTTTTATTATTGCACGTCACCAGCGAAAAAAACGCGCGCGTATGTGGTTCGGCAGCGTATGTGTGTGTGTGTTGGTGTGTATGTGTGTGTTGGTAACTTTTTGAGGCACTTTATGTGCCTGTGTGTGCGCGCCAGAGACGGGGCGTATGAGCAATGCCAGCTTTTTGTTTTTGTTTTGTCTCAAGCAAACGCACTGCGCAAAAAATTAAAAAAAAAAAACAGAAAACAAAACACCGAATCAAACACACGACAACAAAAATAGGCTTTACA
Source organism: Drosophila guanche (assembly GCF_900245975.1). Classification (NCBI taxonomy): domain Eukaryota; kingdom Metazoa; phylum Arthropoda; class Insecta; order Diptera; family Drosophilidae; genus Drosophila; species Drosophila guanche. The sequence continues at coordinate 6,122,577 of NW_022995745.1, forward strand.
TGTGACGCCGCTGCTGGCTGTTGCGCGGCTGCTGTGTGGCTACAGCAACGACGACGTTGCGTGTTTTTCCTCTTCTAACGCGCGCGCGGTTTCCGCCAATGCGTTGCGTTTCACGCGTTGTAAGCGATTCGACAGGTAGGGCAGCACTGAACGTGCGGGCTGGCACTGAAACAAACGGTAGGCCCCCCACCCGCCAAGCGAGCGAGCGAGCGACAAACCGAAGCGAAACGAAGCGAGCCGAGCCACCGAAAGAGAGCGGCAGTGCGCGCGAAGCAAAACCGAAGCATGAAGAGCTGCTGTCACAAGAGACACTTCTGCTCTCTGCTCTTCGATTTGTTGTTGTTGCTGTTGCTGCTGCTGCTGCTGTTTGCCTGCCTGACTGCTCCTGTGTGCTGTAAATGCTTTTACATTCGCGTGTATTGCGCTTTGTGTTTGCTCTTTTGTATTTGCTGTTGATGTTGCTGTAGTTGCGGGCAACACTTGTCGTTTTTGGTCATTATGCAACAACAACGACGACGATGCAAACGGCTGAAGACAGTCAGCGAAGTAGACAAAAACGAAGACAGGCCAGCAAAGACGAAGACACAGCCAAAGACACACGAAGTGTTCAAGCTGCTCTCTGATTGGTAGAAGGATGTCCGACACGAGCAGACACGAACCGGAACGAGTCTCTGGTCGTCTCTCACTCTCGCCTCCCCCCGTGACTTTACACAAACGTTGGTCAGCTCAAAAAGCGAGAGAATAGGAGAGAGCGGAAGAGAGAAAAGGAAGAAAGTCGCTTTGAAGGAGAGTGGCCGAAATGTCATCGGGGGAGACATCAACAGCAACGTCCACATCGTCATCAGCGTCAAGAGGCGCTTTTGATCAGAATAAATTTGAATCGAGTTATCCAGGGACACACAGACACACAGCAAGAACAATTTCCAGGACTTGCAGGCGTGTCGTGGGGGGGAGTGCATGGAAACTTAATTGAAAAACTATTTTTCACACTTTTTTTCCAATCAAAATTATAAGCCAGAGAAGAAATAGGTTTTAAGTGGTTTATTTTTTAATTGTTTTACCATCCACATGGAATTTGTGTAGGTTTTTCGATTGCATTTCTGCACTATGTACCATCAGAATGATTTTAGATTTCAAGCAGTTTTAAAGGAGTGACATTTTCTATCAATCAATCTTCTGTTCTTTCTTCGAGTCTCACTCTTTTGCTGACTTTATTCTCTCTTTCATTGCAGCTTAGCAGCTCAGCTTAACAGCAGTCCTGCTGTAGCAGACCAAATGGATCTTGGAAACGAAAGAACTTCACTTTTTTGTATAAAATTCGTTTTCAACGATTCTTTTTCTTTTGCTCCCACTTTGGAAAACAAAAACAAACAAAAAGAAGCAAAAATCGACAATCTGCTGATAAGAATTTTTGTGAATTCGATTCCCCTGTGATCTGTTTATTTGTGGTTATTTTTTAGTTGTCTGAAAAAAAAACGTTGGTCTTTGGTTGGCATTCCATTTGATTTGTTTTCTTTTTTGTTCAGTTGCCATTTTGGTGATAAAGATAAAACTGCGTTTATGATTTTGTTGTTTTAATTTCAATTTCAACGAAATCTGTTTGCCATTGTGTTTGTGGCACTTTTTGCACACAACACTGAGGGGCGCTTGCTGTGGATAAGATAAGGAAGGGGGCCCCATGGCAATAGAATAGAAAACCGAACCAAAAAAGCGATCCACATAACTGGAAATGTAGGAGAGTGTAGGTGCGGGTGTGGTGGCGGTGGCGGTTCTTGGGTGTCCAAATGTTTCGTTGATAATTATTATTGTTATTATTATGGTTCTGTTTTTTGGATTGACCCAAAAAGTGAGTCATTCGAGTTCATTGAATGAATCATTCACATGGCGGAGGAGAGTCACTAGGGGGACTGACTCAAAGGGACTGACTGCACATCTGACTGCGGATGCAGATGCATTTCTATCTTAACCCATTAAGGGCAGAGACCAAGCGAGCAGGAGAAAGTTGTTTTTCTTGTGGAGAGTGGAGAAAACGCCACAGCCCCAGACAGAAACAGATTTGGAGAGTTGGTGCAAAAGAGATGGCAAGCTGATGTTTAATTTGTTTTCTATGTTTTCCATGCAGCATTTGTGGAAGTTGTTTGCCGTTGCGCCAAAAAATGTATCATGCTCTTGACCATCATCATCATTATCGTCATTATTATCCATTGTTGGCCAACTTGTTTTGTCTCCTCTCTTTCATCGAGTCTTTTTACCAATCTTTCTGTACGGATCTATTTCTTTCCTCTTGTCTTGTTTACACGCTTGGTCTGGTTTCCTTCTGCTCCTTTTTTATTTTCCTGACTTCTTCCAGTGACTTTTCCTCACAATATTTACATGTGTATTTCCTTTTTATTCGAACTATCTTTATCGCAAGCTTTTTCTGCACATTTTTCAGTTTCTTTCTGTATTTTCTGGATTTTAATTTGGATTTTCTTCACGGAATAATACCTGCATTTTTCCCTCTCTGTTTTTCCAATCTTTTGTCGCTTTGCTCTCTTTATTCCGTTCTATAACTGACTATTGCTTTGGTTCTTTCTCTGGCTGTAATATTTCTTTCCCTTTTGCTGGCTTTCATTTTCTCTCTTTCTATGGCTCTTCCACTCGCTGCCTTTCCTCTCTCTCTCTCTCTCTCTTGCGAATTTTCGCGAATATTTGGACAACTTCGGCAAAGCGTGAGAGAGTTGTTGTTGAGCGACACAATCGGAACGGAAATGGAGATGGAAATGGACACACACGATGACAGTCCATTGGCTAAGCGAGGGGTCAACAAAGTGCTGGGAGGGGCTGTTCTGGCAGAGATGGATCTGCACGGCGGGGTAGGCATACGGGGGGGTATAATGAAGTCGAAATGGTCACGCTTACCCGCACATGGGATGGAAAATTATAATGACCCAAGCAGCGACAGCGACAAGAATACAAAAACGAAGGAAAAGCTGCAGCCACACAGCGACAAAGCAGCAAG
>NW_022995745.1:6126292-6131683 GCF_900245975.1 Drosophila guanche
GAGGGAGAGGGCGAAGAGTACAGAGAGAAAGGAAGAGAAGGAGAAAGAGAGGGGAGGAGAGGAGAGGAGAGGAGAGGAGAGGAGAGGAGAGGAAAGAACAACGGATGGACGTGAGAACGCGACGAATCTCCACCATATACCAGTCCAAAAGGGACTTCCCAGAGACTTTTGGACTCGTCCAACCATGCAAATGAGACCAAAACGAAGATCAGTGGAATCAAAGAGAAACAGAGAGAGAGAAATGATACGAGATACAAACAGAAACAGAAACAGAAACAGAGAGAGGAAATATGTAAACAAAGAGAAATGTTAAGAGAGATAAAGAGAAAGAGAAAGACGCCTCTCCGCGCAACTCTCCGGCACATGAAACACACTGCACTGGAAAGTCGTCTTTAAATTATATGAAAACACAATGGAAAACAATTCCGAGGAAGTGGCTTTACTTTAGCCAATTGGTGATACAGTTTCGGACATTTTCAAATGGATTCAACGGTTGCCAATGATTTGATATATGGAAAGAGTCAGCAAAGTTACTCGTAAAAGCTACAGCAAAAGGCTCAGGGCCAATCCCCATCGTCACAAACGACTTCCTAGAAGCGAGCCTCAAACACCATCAGCATTTCAATTTGCATTTTTAAGTTTCGCACTGCACTTGCACCTACCACAAACAGCAGCGGCAGCATCAGCTCATCAGTTGCCCTTCTTTATAGGGTTTCCCTCTCTGGAGACTCTCCCTGCTCCAGACAGCAGCTGTGTGCTGACCAGTCGACAACCTTGACACAAATGCACACGCCAGTAGCCACAGGGCCACAGAGGTAGAGCTCTCCTCTGACCGGACACACCAGATCCCATCAGAGCCAGAGACCAGAAGAGAGAGAGAGAGACATGAGATGAGGGCAGGGCAGGGCCCACAATCAAGGGCAAAGTGGGCGTTGATGCAACAACAGGAACCAGCCACAGCAGCAGCAGCAGCAGCAGCAGCAGCACTGATGAGTGTTGCTACCTGAACTCATTTCCCTAATAGAACAATTATCGACGCCTACGGGGACTCATGAGAGCCATGAGCCATGAGTCCATGGCACGAGAGATGAGACTGCAAAACGCCATGGCCAGGTGATGACTGTAATGATGATGATGATGATGGTGATGATGATTATAACGATTGTGCTGCTTTGTAATGATGATGATGATTACTATGGTAATAGCTCATGTGCGTTAAGGAATTGCCAGTGAAACCAGACAAAACAATCCTTCAAATATGGCAATACACAAATGCAATTTTGGGAACTTTTATATATTTTTCCAGTGCCAATGCGACGGCGCTCATAGTTCGCCTCATGCGATCGCTCTCGTGCCAAAGGACAAGCCAACGGCAGCCATACAAAAAATGTTGCCAATTCGAGTGCTCACTCAAGATATTATCAAACACAAAGACCATGGGGAACCCAGCAAGCCACTCAGATGCCAGATGCCAGTTCTGATCTAGGCGTTTAGGCCCAGTGGCTGCCAGAAACTGTCAAGCAGCAAATGCATCAAAGTGGACATTGAAAGATCCAATATGGAGAACACTCAAGTGGAAAGCTAATGCTTAATGCTAATATGATTCTTATGGTCAAATATACCCGCCATCCCATTCGTGTACCCGCCATCCATCCACACGTGTCTTGCTCCTTGACCTTCGTCATCCTCCGCTGAACAAGACAATGAACGCCGTAATGAATATGTAGAGGGGCGTGTGCGGCATAATGCTTGGTGTTTTGTTGGGGCATGGGGCATGGGGCCTGGACAGGCAGCAGAGACAAAGTGCAAGAGCGCATTAAACGGGGGTTTTGCAAATAAGCGACAAGGACGCGTCATACAACGAATGGGAGGAACACACACACACACAGAGAGAGAGAGAGAAAATGGAAAATAAAAGAAATTCACATGTAGGAAGAGGCCAGCGGAAAGGGCCAACGATTTCAGTCAGCGATGTGTTTTAAAAACAAAAAAATGTCAAGGCTTCGCTTCGTTTTTTTTGTTCTTTTCTTTTTTTGTTTGGGTTTGGATTGTGGGGTTGGGTGTTGCCCCGGCAACAGCACAGCACAACCCCATTTTGGCAAAAGCCAACGTATCCATAAGCCAACCCAGTAGTCATCAAGGGCAATTCAGTTAACAGAACAATGGCCAGAGCCCAGAGCCCAGAGCCAGGACGAGGGCAAACAAAAAGAGAAAGAAAAAAAAGCGTTGACAATATGCATTAGGGGTCTGGGCGGCATTCAAGGACAATGCAAGAGGACAAGTGATTGAACATCGGGTAGCAAACATATCAGAAATCTATTTAGATAATGCTTCAATCAGATTGCAGTATCGATTCAATAAATATACTTAGAGCCAAGCAATTAAGCGTATAAAAGCAAAACATTTTCTGATTTTCATTTGGAGCTGATGAAACATTTATGCCACATGGCAACACTTTTCGTGTGACCTTGACTCGCTGAGTCGCTCATCAACAAAGCGCAGAAGGAGAAGCAACAACAACAGCAACAACAAAATGGAATCTGGACGCCGCTTAACGCTTTTGCACGCCAATCATTTTTGCGGCCACTGGCGTCCACATCCTCATTCCCAATGCCCAATTCGCATTCCCATTCTGCATTCCGATTTGCTTTGCGGCGTGGCTTTGCGTGTCAAAACTGATTTTTTAACATTTTGTGCAGATTTTGGCCAACAAGAAAAGATTCAAGAAGATTACTTGGCACATGGCACATATTTTACACAAAATTCGAGCACTTTTCCAAAAGCTTTTGCATCTTTTTCTCACTCTTTTGAGATTTGAAGGAATTTGTGTAATCGCTGCAAACACACAACGATAATGTTTGGACTCGCAAATGGCCCTCCAATTGCAGACAGGTTTAACATACACAGAGAGAGAGAGAGACATAAAGAGGCAGAGATAATAGAGAGGGGAATAGAGAATGTATTGGGGAGAAAAGGAGTACTAATTGCAACACCCAAATGCAGAGCTTGCATTTGTTGATTTGTGGATTTCCATTAACGGCAACATCGACTTTAAGCAGCTGTGCAAATGTCCCATTAACGAACGGACTCTATCGATCACGTGCGATATTTCATAAATATATAAAAAACTTACCCATATTATCAGGTAAGAAAAGTATCGATGACAAAAAAGTGCATAAACAGGATAATAAAATGCGATAAAAATCACTTTTGTCACTTTTGATTAAAATGAATTAGGTTATTCTCAGAAATCTGCACAGAAGTTCATCATGCAGTTCCGAATGGGCTAGTTTCTACGCAGTCTCATCTTTAGATGATTCATTTTGTGCTGTTATTAGGTCTTAGATCTTATCTCGTGTAGCCCACAAAATGATTTACTTTTCGTTTATCATTAAATAAAATTTCCATTGAGTTTTATTATCCACTTTTCTCCACACGCTTTCGAGTGTATTTAATGTGAATTGTTCACTCTAAAAGCGAAATTATTGTGTTGCATGTTAACTCAAGGATTTCCATTGAATTCGTTCATTTATTTTGCCATGAGTTTCCCAGGAAATGCTGGTCTATAAATGCCACATACCATGGCTGCTGCCACAGCCACAACCAACAAGCCTTAATAATTCACGCACAGAATCCAACAGATGGAGGTGGAGGAGCGAGCCATGGCATGAAGCTTTAGTTGGACTTATAACGCGATGTAGGAGCACACGATGTGGAATTGCCAGGAACAGCAACAGGACACCCTTCTGCCCGACAGCACACGATTCTGGAATCCGGTAAACGATGTTGCAGCCACCCCCCATCCGAAAATCGAGAATCGAGAATCGAAAATTGAAATGTGCGTGTGGAATAAAATTGCGTTTTTCGTATGACCGCAAAAGCTCAGCTCTGCAGCAAGGTCCTCCCTCTGTCGACCTAATTGAGGATGGAAAATGGTTATGGATGGATGGATGGAGCTTTGGGGGCATCTGACTCTGCCGTGTGTCTGTGTTTGTGTTTGTGTGTCCAAAGGTCAGCCGGCACTCTGGCTGTAACCATGGGTGAGTGGAAGCTGACACTCTCTGATGACAAGGCTGCCTGTGGCATGCAGAGGCAACGTCGCCCGATGCAAATTCGATTTCGTTTCGCTGGCCTTGTGCAGGATATTGAATCCTAGTTGGAGGATTGCTGTGGTTTATCGCACCCGACCCCAAAATTGCAATTCAATTCGATTTCGCACCTCCCGGTCCCCAATGCATTCAAGTAAATATTTGCATGTATGGATGTGTGGGAGGGAGGTGGGCAGGGACACCCCACATGCATATCCTGGCATGTTTCATTCATCCAGTTTGAATGCCAAGTCTCTGTCTGGCATTTAACTGAAGTATCAATCAGAATGAATGGATAATTGCCTGCGTATGCCAGTAATTCAATTCTTTTCTCAATCTTCATCTAATTAATGTTGATTGAACGATGAATGAATGCAGTTATTGAATGTTTATACAAGGGCAACGTGCTCTAAAGGATTTTTCTTTGATATGTACAACAGTTTTGCAAAGTAAATATATGAATTATTACGGAAGATCATAGAGCATTCCGTCTACTAACTCATTAGCTGATTTATTCACATTTTTCTTCCATTGCCTTTTGTTTTTGGGTTGAAGAGTTCAAACGCATGACACAGGTTACGCTATCTTTAGAGAAGGGGCAACAGAAGGTGTGTGTCATGCATATATGTCAGAATCCATTCCAGATGTCTTCCCTACCATACCCCTTCGCATCCCTCAGCCACTTCCAGCAACACTGTTTCACTGCTATACGGAATTCCACACCTCTCTCTGCCTCTCTCTCTCTCTCTCTCTCTTTGCACCCATCACCAGCCAGTCAGCTGGCCCACAGCTTTCTCTCTTTCCTCCTTTGCTCTTATGAATTTTTACATTGAGATTTCGTAGCGTAGAAAGGGGATATACGGTTCATCGCCAAGGAAGCGGTTTGTGTCTGCATCAAATATATGTATGTTTATTCATGAATTACAGTGGATGGAGAGATCTACTTACATATGTATGTTTATGGAGTAGAAAGAGTAGGAGAAATTATTATAATTTTTTTCTACGCAAATCCCCCAATTTGTATTTATAGAATTTCTCAAGAACTTCCTTTAAGCTCCAAGCTGTTTCTCTCTGGCTTTCTGTGCCAAATGTATCCGTTTGTTTAGGGGAAAGTTGCAAACAAATCATAGAGGAACAAGGGTATCAAAAGCTTCGTTTCTGCGCCTCTGTAGCATCCTTTCCTTCTTGATTTTTGTTGTATTTTTTTAGCTTTGTGTGCTGTGCTGCTTTTTGTTGCATGTGTGTCACGTTGAGTTATTTTCAACGCGAATTTTCGAATTTATTTATCGAACACTGGCCGAAC
>NW_022995745.1:6132323-6589991 GCF_900245975.1 Drosophila guanche
GGGGGGGGGGGGAGGGGGGGGGGGGGGGGGGGGGGGGGGGGGAGTGGAGCGGAGTTCCCTGAATATGCATTCTCAATTCGTAATTCCTATGGCTATGGTTCTGTTTCTTTTTCTGCTTTTCCTGTCTCCCTCTCTGTGGGTCTCATTTTTTTGTGCTCATTCATTTTCTGCTTTGGTCTTTTAGTTTTTTTTGGCCATTGCCAACGGTGGCATTTTTGTGGCCTAAATTTCATTGCAACAAAATTGCACAAGAGGGCTGGGCGTGTAGCGCAGGAGACGGCTTGATAGGCGTCCCCCTGACTGACTGCAATGTGTCAACGGGATTTTCCTCTTCAAAATGTTTACATTATTCACTTTGATGTCACCCGCCCGACCCCCCTCTATCACTCTCTCTCTCTCTCTCTCTTACTCTTTCGCTCTTTCTCCTTGCTGACTATTTTTTGTCGCCACTTTTCTTGTGCGACTATCTTCCTGGTGCTCCTCTTACTCTCTCTGTTCTATTGCACCTCTCTCTCACTCTCTCTCTCTCTCTCTCTTAACACCGTCCATTGCATGGCATTATGCCATGTTCTTGTTCTTCCTCCACTTCTCTCCCACTCATCCCTCTCTCACACTGTTTCAGGCTCCTCTCATTACCACTTGATAGCTGATAAGAGTTTCCAACAAGAAACTAAAAGCAACTAAAACAAAAAACAGACTGACCAAAAATAAGTGGAACGACAGTGCAACAGAGAGAATGCAGCAGAGTGAGAGGGAAGGAGGGGGGTGGTAGAGAATGGCGAAGTGCTTTTTGTGCAAGCTCACACACGCACTCACATGCACACATGCATGTACGTAGATGTGTGTATGTCTGCTTAGAAACACCGTTAAACGATGACGGCAAGAACAAGCAAAAAGCCGTTGCTCAAACTCTGCCCAACATACGTCGACAGACAGCAGCAGCAGCAGCAGCAGCACCACCACCAGTAACAGTAACAACTCAACTTTCAATAAGAAGGAGAAACGAAAGACAAGCATCTCTTGCCTGATGCATTTGATACCCTGTACAACACAAAGAGCAGTTCGTATTATTTTGAACTGCACAGAAAACTTCCTACCTCTTTATACGACAATGTGATGAAAATTAGACGAGCATACCCTCTTTGCCAGGGTAGCAATACGACAGCAGCGACAGAAGCAGCAGCAAGAAAATTGTTCAAGAAAATTCTTATAAGAAATTAGCAAAAACGATGACGACAGCAGCAAGCAGGCTGGCCTGCTGGCTGGCAGGCAGGCAGCGGCAGCGGCAGCGACAACAACAACGCGATGCAATGCGATTTTGCCGTTAGCTTTTTTCCCCATTTACTTTTTCTTGCAGTTTTTTTTTTGCGTCGCAAAGCTCAAGAACTGGCTGCATGATAATGCGAAGAGCGAGAGAGAGAGAGTGAGCAAGAGGGACAGTGTAAAAGAGAGCAGCTGAGAGCAGCGCAAAGCCAGAGAGAGCGCAGAAAAGGCAAGCAAGGCGCGACTTGCAGTGAGATGGAAGCAGATGCAGCGACGCTCGGCTGCGACAGAGGCAGACAATTGCAACATAAGCAGGGCAGAGCAGTAAACAGGCGACAAAAGTGTCAAATTATTATAGCTGATACATGTGATAAATTTTTTTTAATTAAATTGTGACGTTTTCTGGAAAATCTTGTGTTTAAAAAAAAAAAACCTTAAAGCACTCAAAGTTTACATTGTTAAAATCTCACAAATTTGGGTAGATGTGTCATACAGCCAGACACATTTCCCTACTTTGGCAGTGACGAATTTGTCGTCTGTGCGACAGTGCACAAAGAAGAGCATTCCTCAGACTCTCAGCCCGATGCTTGTGCTCTAGTCTCTTTTTCTTTCGCTCTTTCTCTTTCGCTCTTGCTGCCCAGCGAAACCAAACACAAGCAAAGGCAACAGAGCAAAAAGAGAGAGAGAGAGAGGCAGAGAGAATCAGTAAACGACAACAAAACACAATAATGCAGAGACAAGAGAAAAAAGAAGCAGCGCTGCAGCAGCGGCCAGTCAGATGAAAAAAAAGCAACAAAAATTATTGCGTTGTTCATAAATCAGTTGCAATTAAAATTAACTGGTCAAAGAAAACAAAAAATGCAAAGGCTAATTAGATTTGTGGACGAAGCCGGGCCGAACCGGACACTGGCCAGCCAGCCGGCCGGCAGGCCAGAGTAAAACGAATGGCCGGTCGTTCGTGTATGCGCTCCTCGGCTGTTAAACAATGCATTTTATACCGTCGATATTTACTGTTGGTTTACTTTATGCTAATTACATGCCAAACGCATTGGTGTGCATCACGTAAATTCTTGCTGTGAGAAAACCCAAAAAGTAAACAAATCTACATTGTTTTTCCCCCTGATCAAAGAAAACGATTGCATGGAGACTTGAGCCCTAAAAATGTTCGGCCTAAAACGCAACGTGCGGCAGCAGCTTGACCGAATGTCGCCGACGCAGCTGACAGACTCGCCGGTAGACAGCTAGCCGGCACGCGATTCCTCTTTTCTATTTTGTTCTCTCGGCGGTCGGCGTCCGGTGCGAGACGGGGCGGGGCAAAGAGACTTTGAATTGCTGCATTCGATTGCTATTATTATTATTAATATTATTACTGCACTTCTTCACATATTCCACACACACACACACACACACACACAAAAGAAACACAACTTTTGACATTTTCTCGACAAATTTTGATATTTTTTGTTTAATTTTTGTTTGCAGAACACGCGCAATGTCGGCGTTTTTTGTTTAATAACAACAATAGGTAGCGGGGTGGGGTTCTTTTTCGACTGTGTAGATTCACAAATAAATTGCCAGTTTGTTGCTGTTGCAATCACAAAACACATAAAACAACAACAAAAATGAATGTGAGCACGAGAATGAGGTGGATGTGGAGTGAGCCGAGCGAAACACGCGCTTTTCCACCCACAAAAAACGTATACGCCACGCCATGCCACGCCACGTTGTCTCTCGCGCCTTTCACATTACGTATACGCCCTGTGGCATCACCACCATTCATATTGCGTATTCGCCTTGTGGTGGCAGCAGCAGCAGCACGTTGTTGCCACCGCTTCGAATAATCATCATCATCATCATCATCGTCAGCATCGTCATCATCATCTTTCAACTCCTCGTTTCTGCCTCGTCTCTTCTAACCCCACAAAACACGAGCGACTCTCGAGAGGCATCGTTGCCGTGTCCGACGACGTCTAAATGCGCACTAAAACATTTTTCCCGAGAAAAACACACGGTCCATGAAGACCAGAAGAACCGGCACAAAACGGAATGAAATACAAAAAAAAACTAAAAAAATATAAAATAAAATGGCAAATGCCAAAATCCTTTTTTTTTTGCTTTTTCGCCAGACTCTCTGCCGGCGCTCTGGCTTTGGTAACAGAGACGCAGCAGCCCAAGACAGTCGCTCCATCGCTCTCTCTCTCTCTCTTTTTTCTCCTTTTCTCTGTCTGTCTCTGTCTCTGTTTGTGTGTGTTCGCCGTCAGCAGCAGCACGGATGAACGAACGTCAAATAGAACATGTGCTAATGAATTATCAACTGTCAGCAGAGTTTCCACGGAACAGCAGCGTGCAAAGTGCAAACACTCACGCGGACATGAATGAAGGCGAGAAAAAGGAATCGGGTGGGAGCAGAGAAGGAACAAGATGTGTGAATGGAAGCGACAGAGAGACAGAGAAAGAGTTGGACAGAGTTGGCTGTTTGGGTGGATGGCGGATAGCCTACTTATAGAATGTGTTGCCTGCACATGACTGGCAAATGCAATCGACGATGATCTCTAAATGAATGCCAAATATAATGAATAAGTGCGTTCACACATGCACACACACACACACATGGAACTCAGTGAATGCAGTCAGCAATCTGTTAATCTGTTCCTGTAAATCTGTCATGCACAGGCATGTATTTTGTTTTTGCTTTCGGGCTTGAGAATTAGCAATCTTTGTCAACGAAACATCGCCACTAACTGCTCGTATTTTGTTATGGATACGTCGATAAAGTGCCAACAATCGATGCTCAATCAGCTTTCATCCAGTGCTTACTCCGAAGGTAGTTCATTCGCTGTACAAATTACCCATAAACGAGTGGTTTTAGAGGCGAACCATAAAATAAACGAGTAATGTCTCAAGCTCTACAGAAATCGGTAGAGTGAAAGGCATGTTCCAGCGCAAATTGCGGATCAAATCAATATGAATCAATATTGCAAGTGAAAAACCCACCCAAAAGCATCCTCCGAATCATTTCGCTTTACTTTTCCATCTCTCATCGCATGTCAACTCATCTCAGCTCTTTCTCATGGCCCCATAATATCGTCCCCGGAAGGCGCAATCGTCTCCATTCTGCTCTTCGGCCACCCCTTTCCTCTCACTCAGTTGCACGAGCATACAAAATATGTTGCACGCTTTTAGGCGCATAAACGCAACTTTTTTGCTACGTAATATGCATTTCCCCGCCTCTGTGTGAGTGCCACACTGTGTTCTTGTGTGTGTGTGGAAAGGTAAATGACATCAATGGAGGTTGGCTGGCTCCTCCAGGCCGCCGCCCCCGTCTGCTGTCTAGGCCTGGGGAGGACTCCGTCTCCCGCTCTCTCTCTCTCGCTCTCTCTCTTTCTCTCTCTCTTCCTTTTGCTCTGGTGTTTACTTTTTGCTTGCATTTTGGTCTCTGTTTCCGTTTTGCTGCTTGCCTGCTTACAGTTTCCGGCTTTTGGCCAACACAAACACATACGCAGGGGCGGAGAGCAAGGCTTATTCTGCGCGCGCCTAAGTACATGCAATGATTTTTTATATTCTTCTTGTTGCTCAAAGAACACACCGCAAAAGGCTAAAGATGAAGGATGAAAGATGCTGGCCGGAAGGAAGGCAGGAAGGCAGAGACAGGCACAGGCAGGCCGTAAGCCAACAAGACATCGCCCATCTGTTTGAGGACGACAGGCACGCAGGCAGGCAGGGTTTCGGGCCTCTACAAACTAATCTCGACCCCAAAACCCTTCCTTGAATGCAGTTTTAGGCTAAGAAAACTTTTCAAAAACTACATCATTTGCCCCCCATTGTTTGATGATAATAGAAATCAATGAGAATTTGCTTTTTGTTGCTGCCGGAATAAACTTTTGGGGCCCTGAGGGAGAGAACTTGTTTGGCCCCTTGCCAACAAGAAATATGGAAATTTATCCCCAATTGAGTTTTGGGCATACAGAGTTTGGTGATCCTCTCGAAAATGCATTGGGGCAACTTATCGATTATTCAATTGCCGAACTGCAGGCAACTGCAGAACTTTGCAACAGAAATTGAATTCAATTGAATTTGAATTGCATTTTTGGATGGTGGAAAAGGTATCCCAGTCCCCGTATTCAAACCAGACTTAAAGCTGTCGCTGTGCATATCATTTAATGAAGGTGTAAAAACGTACCACTGGGATCGTGATGATGCGGCGGTCCTTGTTGCTGGCTGTGATGCTGATGATGGTGATGGGGATTCGGGGCACAGAAGGCACTCGATCCGCCGCCTATTGTCGGTGGTGGCACAATACCCGATGGCGGCGGGGGATAGGCACTGGCCCGATATGAGGGCGGCGGCGAGCCAACATCACATCGATCGGGTGGCACTGGCACGGCGACGGGCACTGGCACCGGCACTGGCACCGGCACGGGCACTGACAGTGGCGCCCCAGTTGGCGGTGGCCCATAATGTGGCACCTGGGGCGGCGGTGGTCCTCCGTAGTGATGCGGCGGCGGTGGCGGTCCGTGGCCATACTCGGCCGCCTGCTGGTAGTGATGGGCGTGCGCTGCATGTGCGGCATACTGATGCTGGTGATGCATGTGCAGCATGCCGCCAGCACCGCCCGGACCCAGCTGGTGGGCATGGTAGGCAGCGGCTGCCGCGGCCGCTGCTGCAGCGGCGGCATACGAGGGCGGCGGTGGGCCATGATGCTCGGGCACGGCATGCTCCGTGTGTAGCCCCAGGTCGGGGGCATGGTACATGCCAGCACTCAAATGTTCGCCGGGCAGCAGGACATGCGGTGCTGGTGGTTGAATCGGCAGCGGCGGCGAGCTATGCGCTGTGATTGGCAGCGGGATAAGGGGAGAGGTAGATAACGGTCAATGATAATGGGAAAATGGGAAAATTCTAAATCTATAACTCACCCTCGCTGAGGCCAGAGCTGGCGCCGGGCGGCAGCATGCTGGAGAGCGCACTCAATGGCGTATAAGATTTTGGTGGCTCCACGGAGCCGGGCCGCAGCACGCGCTCCTCGGTGACGCTGGACTGCACACGGTATTGCATTTTGCAGTAGGCCTCTTGGGCGGCACCATTGCTGGCATTAACGTAGACGCCGGTGATGGTGACATCTGTGTCCTGGACAATGACAACGCTGGAGGAGGTGGGTCGACTGCAGTCCTTGGCATCCTTGGTGCTGCTCGAGTCACGGTAGCCGCCGCCGCTGGTGGTTGTGCCGCTGCTGCTGGTTGTTGTGGTGGTGTCCGTGTTCGTCTCCTTTGTCTCCTTCGAGTACTTGGAGTCGTTGCTCTCCTCGATGAGGATGTGACTGCTGGGCGGCACCTTGTCCTTCAGCGATGATTCCTTCAGCTCTCGCTCGCGCTCACGTTCGCGCTCACGTTCCCGCTCACGCTCTCGCAGCGATTCCTTGGTCTCCTTGGGCTCCTTCTTGATGTGCACATCCGTTTTGTGTGGCATCATCTTGGTGGACTGCTGGACGACGGCCTGCATCTCCAGCTCGTCGTAGCTCTCGAAGCTGCTGCAATCGCTGGCCAGATTCTTGTCCAGATGCCGCTCCACCTCGTAGGTGGCCGCCACAATGGCGCTGGCGTTCAGGCTGGCCATTCGCTTTCTCGCCAGGATGCCCTTGTAGTCTCCAATTAGCTCCTCGGTGAATGGTGTCTTTCGCTTCTTCGGCACTTGCTTTGGCGCTGGCTTCGGTTTCTCTGACTTCTTGGCATCTGTTGCCTCGCTGCCGCCTGGAGCTGCCGCCGCCGCTGCCTTCTTTGGTGGCGGCTTCTTTTGCAGCTTCTTTTTCTTGGGCTGTGGCAGAGCGGGCAGCTGCATTTCATCTCCCTCGCTATCGCTATCAAACTCCCAGTGCTTGCCCACGCCTCGGCCACCGGGCACAATTCGCAGCTCCCTGCGTGGCTCAATCTCTTTGGGCGGTGGCGGTGCTGGTGGCGTTGATGGCGTCGACGAGGACTCCTTGTCTTTGTCCTTGTCCTTGTCCTCTCCATGACGCGGCGACTCCTTGTGATTGTTGTCATCGTCACTGCCATCCAATGTCCGTATCCGTGGCGGCTGTTGTGTCGCCTTCGACAGTCCCAACTCGTGGGCGGTGCGCGATTCATTCTCGTAGAGGCACTGTACCTTCGCCAAAGCATTCAGCGAGGCCATGCGATGCCGCTTGGGTCCGCTGTAAGCGCTCAGCTTTTTCTCATCCTCGGAATCGCTGCTCTCCCCAGAGCTATCGCTGTCAGGGCTATGATTGGCCGCTGCCGTTGCCGCCGCCGCTGCTGCTGCTGCTGCTGCTGCAGACTTTCCCGCTGGTGGTTTCTTCTTGCCGGGCGGTGGCTTTGTCGGCGAGGGTGATGAGGGTGTGGCCAGCTTTCGTTTCGCTTGCTTCTTGGCCGTGGCTGTGGCTGTGACTGTGACTGGGGCACTGATCTTGCTTGGTTCGGACTGTGCGTCTTTTGTGGCCGCTGTTGGCTTATCCACTTTCTTTTCTTTATATTTTTCCTCCTCCTCCTTCTTCTTCTCCTGATCCTCCTCCTGCTCCTTGATCTGCTGCTCCACCTTGGGCTTGGCCTCCTCCTTCATCTCCTGCCTCTGCTCCTGCTCCTTTTGCTGCTCATTCTCTGTCGGCTTTTGCTCTTCGTTCGGTTTCTCCTTTGGCTGCTTCAGCGGCTTGTTATCCTCCTCGGAGAACTCCCGCAACTGCTTCAAAGCTGGCAGCACCATCTTGATGGGCTCCTCATCCTCGGAGCCCGACTTGAAGTCGTAAATATCCTTGGCCCCCGCTCCGCCTTGACACCACGAGGGCATTGCCTTCTGGTGGCCACCAGCTGCACTCTGCTGCTGCAGGCGAACCTTCGATCCTGCCGAGGTTTTCGTGTACTTGATCTTCGGTCGCTGTTTTGCTGCTGCTGGCGGTCCAGGACCCTCCACGGGTGTCGGTGTGGGTGTGGGTGTCGGTGTCGGTGTTGGTGTCGGCGTGGGCGTCGCTGTCGGCGTTTCTGTTGGCGTCCGATTGGGCGTTGGTGTTCTTGTCCTTGCTGCTGTCGCTGTGCCAACAATCTCCTCCAGCTCCATTTGCACGGGCTCCGTGTTGGAGTCGGGCAGTCGCTGTGTTGGATTCGTTGCCTTCTTCGTGGTCTTGGCCACCTTGGCGGCTGGTTTGGGGTGCTGTTCTGGTGCTGCTGATGCTCCCTTCTTGACTGCCACCTTGCCCTGTTTGGCGGCAGGTGTGGCAGGTTCTGCTGGAGCAGCTGCTGTTGGCGTCGGAGTTGGAGCTGCTGTGGGCGGTGCAGTCAGCGTCTCTACTTTTGTCTTCTTGGCGCTCGTGTGCGCTGCCTTCTTGGATCCTTTCGATCCTTGAGATTCCTGTGGCGTCACCTTCGAACTAGCATCGCTGGTGGATTTTGGCTCCGTTTTGGTCTCCGTCTTTGACTTCTCCTTCTCCTTGTCCTTCTCCGGGGAGGGTCGCGGCGGCCGTTTCACCGGCATCGTTTTGCCGGGATTGAGGCTGGCTATCACCTTGACAGCGGCTGCCCGCGACTTGGTCTTGACATTCTCCGAAATAGACGACTTGGATATGGAGCTGACGTTCAGGGGCCCCTCACCGCTTGGCATCAGATTGTCGAATCCGTGGATCTTGATGTCCAGATTTTTGAGCATCTTGTTGATGGCCCGCGCCTTGCCATCCTCCTGCCGCTCCTCGGGCGAGAGCTTGGGTGTTGTATTTGCGCTGGACTTGGAGCCACTGCCACTGCCACTGCTGGAGCTGGTGCTGCTCTCTGTGGCTATTGCTGCTCCGCTTACTCCTGCTGTTGAAGGATCCTTTGTCTGCCTCTTGCCCGATGCTGTCGCTGACGCTGATTTCTTTTCCTCCGTCTCCTCTGTGGGGGCTTTCACATGTTTCCCCACCCGTTTTTTCCCCGTCGTTCCGCACGCACTTGACGCCGCTGGGGCTGCTGCTGCCGCTGCTGCTGCTGTGGCCGTCGAGCGTTGGGCACGCTCAGCGACGCTGGAACGCTTCTTCGAGACCATCTCGTGGGGCTGCAATGAGAGCGGGTGGCCATGCCACACAAGGCATAAATAAAGTGCGGCACACAGCATAAAACAGTCGACTATGGGAATACCCTTTACGCAGATATATTGGGGGATAAATGGCAGAACGGAGGATACCACGTGGGTGTACAGGGTACAAACAAGAAGAGAGGAGCACAGGGGGAACCTCTCTCTCCTCCACCTCCACATCCTCTCTCATTTTTCCAGCGTTTATTTAGTTCAAGTGTCTGCACGTGACAAACAAAAGGGAATGAAAATGCTTGCTAGAATGTTCCCCCGAATGGGGGACGAAAGAGGAAACTCCTCTCTCTCTCTCTTTCTTTGGTAGGGGGAGCTGGCATGCTGGGCATAAAGAGGAATCCTCCCTTCAAGAGGAAACATTTGGGAAATCCTCAAAATTCTTATTGAAAAACTAGAAGTACAATTCAAGCACTTTTCGGGTTCGAGAAGATTCGGCAAAACGGCTAATGGTTAACGGTTTAACGGTCCCATCCATGCTTACCTCTCTCACTCTGTCTTGCTCGCTTTCACTGGGCCGCTATGGCGACTGCGGCGGCAACAACGACGACGGCGACGTTGACTTCGACGTCGATGTCCGCTGTTCTGCTGCTGCTGGTGCTACTGTTGCTGCTGCTGCTCAGCCACGCAACGGCACTCCTGGGCATCGGCAATGGCTCTGGATACCGTTGAACGATACCCATTTGGCGCTTCAATCGGGAAGTCGGTTAACCCGCTTCCCCAGTCCCACACACAAAAATATTTAAATGCACTTTGAACAAACGTTTTTCGTTGTTTGCTTATTGTTTTTTTTTTGATTTGTCTGTTTATGTTTGTTTGATTTTGTTGCACGTTTGGTTAATATTGCAATTGTTGTTGCATTTTGTTTGATTTTGATTTCCACAGCGGCCTGCAATACATACACACATGCATGTGTATACACGTGCGTGAGTGTGAGTGTGTGCAAATAAACATAAACGTAAACAATTTTATTTCGTCACAAAAATTATGCAGCACGCACACAGCCACACGTACGCGTACTCTCTTTCTCACACACACGCACAGAGGAAGAAATCCCATTCACGCAGACTCACACACATGCATACATACAAATATGCACAGGGACAAGGTATATTCAATTGTATTGTAAGGCAATTCCTGCTCTCTCTACTCTACTCTCTCCAGCTAGGAGAGACCGCTCTTTCGGTGGGACTTTTCTTTTTGGCCACTTTTTCATATGTTTCCCACTCAAACAAGTTTTGGGTCTCGCGCTTTTGCACTGCATCACCTTCCAAGTAATATAGCATGCACACACACACACACACACACACATACACACAGACCAGCCCATAAACAGGGCGCGTTTTTCCCCAAAAACGTTCATTTACACTTTTTTTGTATATTGTAATTTCCAGTTATTTTCTCTTGTCTGCTTTTCTATATATGTATGCGAGGCTACCACCACCCCTCTGGCAACCATAACCCATCACTAACAAAAAACACCAGAGGCTGGGACTCCCTACCCTCCCTCCCTCCCAACGGCCCTAACACTCACACACACACATACGCGCCCGCACTCCCCTTTGTCGACAATCAAAAAGAAAACGCTTTGGCGTGCCACACACAAAATGATGCAAACATTTTCCCAATTGGCATTCGATTAAGCAAAAAAGGGAGTTATAAATGCGAATACGGGCGCCACCAACGCCACGAATCATTAATGCCGCTCGACCCTTACATTTGTATTTTACAGAATCGGCGATAATATCCGCGCGAACACGCACTCGATAAACAAATCACAAGAAAAAAAAATAAATAAACTAACGCACATTGGTGTATGTGTGTGGCAGTGGATTTATCGATAAGATATACTGCCTGACCCTCACAAATTTACGCAAATATACATACTCAATTTCAAAATATACCGTAAATATACCAATGCAAATCGTAGGGCTCGATTTTGATATTCTGCGTAATATTACTAGCTACCTGGTTCGCTCAGTTATGAAACTTTGAAACTCAAAAGTTATCTTTATTGTGTTGTTTATGGAAACAAGGTTTAGACAAAAATATGTGACTTTGTTACATGGCAACTACACGGTGACCACATATTTGTTACATGTCATCGACATATTTGAGGAGTATGTACGTTTTGTCTACCCTTTTCTTAATTGTTAACAACTATTCATACACTTATATACAAGTCGATCCAGATGCAGGTTTACCATGGGAAAAGAGGCTTAGAAAAAGCAAGGTTAACGCCACCCCATTACCACACACACCATGATTTACGCTCCATGCTCATTTTTGCGTTTCGTGTACGAGCTCTCGCTTGGGATATATCGATACTGAAACGATTTGGCGGTAACATCTGCTTATTTAAAAAAATGGCCATTTCATTTTCTTAAATTTACTTATATTTAAAATTATTAAAGGGTATTCAATTGCCTAAATGTGGCCTCCTTTGCTATTTAAAACCTTTGTAATGCGTCCTGGCCTTAAAAGGATCAATTTTTGGAGTAAGGATACATCCAATTCCGCCCACTCCTTTACTGTTGCCTTTCGTGCAAGTAAACTTTGGCAGAAAGTATGCCCCAAAGGTTTTCAATTGGGTTGAGATCAGGGCCATTTTAAAAGCGGAATTTTTCGGTCTTCAAAGTATGTTTTTGAGTACTTTGACACTTGGATCGCGGCATTATCCTGTTGAAAAATCCAGGAATCTCCATAATGCGCTTCCCCAACATCGACAAGAACTTCGTCCAATAGTTGAACATATTTCTCCGAGTTCATTTTGTGGGTAACGAAACATATTGGAAACATCTTTCCAGCAAAGCCAAATGCAGCCCACACCATTAGTGACCCTCCTTGAAAATTTCTAGAAATTTTCAACTGCTTTGGAGCCCTAACATCCCTATTGGTATCCATCTGGACCATCTAAATTGAATTTTTGTACATCTCTGAATATAATATTTTGCCACTCCAAGTCCCAAAACTTGTGATTTTGTGCAAACTCAAACAAATTTGTATTGTTGCCCGCCGACCAAGTAAACAAACACAGGATTTGGTCATTCAGCAAACAACATATAGAGGGTTCAAACTACTGAAAAACCTGCTGTCTACATTTGAGCACTCTATGAGTCGTTTGCTTAGTGCTTTAACCCTCTAAAGCCTGTGAGGGACACCCGCGCCGTTCGAGTGCTTTCAATAAACCGCCTGTTATATATATTCATAAATACTGCGTCGCCTCTTTACACTAAATAATTAGTCACAAAAAATCACGCTGGAGAAAACAACCATTAAAATAAAGCATATATTATTATATTATTGTGTGCCGAGATCGCTCATAGGGTAATGAGAACGTGTTAGATGTTAGTAGTTAAAAGAAAAAAAGGCGCGTGGCTCGACTGCACTCGCCATTGGCGTTTTTAGTTTTCTTTTAACTTTAAAATTGTAGATTTGGCAGGTTTTGGCCCTTTTGCGGGGGCGGGAGGAAAACGCCATTCCGTAGGGAATGACCTTATCTATCAGATCACCAAATTGGGATCCGATTGGATCATTCTTATAGCCACAATGAAGAAATTAATTTACAGTGGCTAAACCCACCCCGTCCCGCAGCTTATATTTGTTTTTTGCACATTCTCTCATTCACACTCTGCTTCTGCTGTGTGGCGGCCACGCGTGTTGGTGTGAGAAGTGTTGTAGATGTAGATGACAGATGACAGATGAAGAAAAATGTAAAATTTGACAAAACACCGCACGGAGCTTTGGTTCTGCTAAGTCTACAGAATGTTAGCTTGGGTTCTGTTAGTGTTACAAATTTCTCTGTTAAGCCTGCAGAAGGTTGCATTTGGCTCTGTTAAGCCTGCAGAAGGTTGCATTTGGCTCTGTTAAGTCTATAAATTGTTCCATTTGGTGAATAAAATAATTGTATTTGTATGTATGTAGATAACTTCTCTTAAAAACAGTGGTACTGTCTGACAATTGTTTGAACTTTGCAGGTTTGACGATGGAGCAGCAGCTGCGGCATCTCCTAGTCCCATTGGCTGCGCGACCAAACGACACGAGCACGTAGCACCTCCTCGATGGACGCCAGCAGGGCCGAGTCCTGGTCAAAGGCCGCTGTGAAGCCATCGGCCACCTCGCGGATAACCATCAGCGTCTCGCAGTACAGATTGCAGCCCTGCTTGTCGAACAGATCGACATCGCCGCCATCCTCCGCGAGGGTGCCATGCTCCTGGGTGGGTGCCTCCTGCGCCATCAGCAGGAATGGCTCGACAATGATGTTAAAGAGGCGCAATAGGAAGCCGCTGTCGCTGCCGTACTTCTCCAGGCTGGCAATGAAATGTCTGAGGAACTCCTTGAACACAACATTCGCGAGAATCTTCTTGGGCTGGGGCTGGGGCTGGGGCTGTGGGTGCACGCCTTCCCGCAGCATTTGTTCGGCCATGACGGCCGCATCGTTGCGCAGTCCCTCGTCATCGTCGACCAGCAGCAGGAGCACCAGCCGGGCATAGCGGCCGAGGATCTCCACATCGCCCAGGAAGAGCTGACGTCCGATTTCGGTGCCGATGCGCTCGCACAGTCCGATGGCCTTGTGCCGCAGATAGACTGGCTGTGTGGCATAGCTCAGGATCTGCGCATACTCCAGCAGCAGCACCCAGATGGACTGCGGCAACTCCGCCTGGCGGTCCATCAGCCGCTTGATGGCCAGCACCAGGCCAAAGTGCACGTGCGCAGCATTGTTCTCCAGCCCCAGCTCCAGCAGTCGATCCAGATCGATTATGGGATCGAGGGGCAGCAGCAGCTGCAGGATACCAATGCGGCCGGCCAGCTGTAGGCTCCAGCAATGGGGCGGACCCTGCTGTCCCCAGGCGTACATGCGTCGCAGGCAGGCGTGCACCGAGGGCGACGAGGCGATGCCACGGGCCAGCTCCTGTCGCTGGTCGGGAGTTAGGGCCTTGTGGTAGCGCACAATGTCGCTGGAGAAGCTCAGCACCTTCACATCGCCGGCATTGACCAGATCGGGATGCAGCGGTGGCAAATCCTGCAGCGCCACGTACAGCAACAGCTCACCCTTCAGCTCCTCAATCTCCATGGGCGGCGACTGTGTGCCACACAGATCCTCGACAATGTGCTTCATGGCAGCGCCCGCACCGCACTCCAATCGGTGCAGATGCAGCCCAAACACCTGGAAGATCTTCGGCGAGAGACGCTCCCTTCGGCACACGTCATAGATGCGACCAGGCGACACCGCGTACACCTGCCGCAGCTCTACAATCAAACTCTCTTCGAGCTGTCCCTGTGCCACATCCTCCAGTATGGCCACCAGCAGCTCCAGCATTCCATTGAACAGAAAGACGCTTCGGCCGAGCAGATCCAGCGTCACTTTTGGCAGTGTCTTTAGCATCATTCGTATGAGATTCGGGCGGCTCCAGCGCAGCCGCCGGTACAGCTCCAACAGCAAACGCTCTCGGCCATGGATACGATTGTGGCTCAGCATTGGAGCAGCCTCTTGGGCGAAGGATGGTGCCTGTAAATTGGAGTCGGAAGTTAGTAGAAGAAGCAATTATCCAGAGTTCTATTAATCGATATTTATCGAACTTATCGATAAACAAAGTTGAAGATTTCAGCGGTTAATAGATAGAAATTATCAAGGATCAATATTTATAGATAATAAATCAAGAAAAATGAACAAGAAATGATCGCAAGCAAAATCATGAGAGATATAAGACTATGAGGATCTGTAAATCGATATTTATCGAGCTTATCGATAAACAAATATGAAGATTTCAGCGGTTAATAGATAGAAATGATCAAGGACCAATATTTATAGATAATAAATCCAGAAAAATGAACTAATTAAAACTGATTTTAAAGATGAAGAAATGATCGCAAGCAAAATCATGAGAGATATAAGACTATGAGGATCTGTAAATCGATATTTATCGAGCTTGTCGATAAACAAAGTTGAAGATTTCAGCGGTTAATAGTAAGAGTAATTATCAAGGATCAATATTTATGAATGAAAAAATCAAGAAAAATGAACTTAAGCTGATGAAATGATCAACCGATTAATTATCGATATTTATCGCTCGATGAAAAAGGGGTTTAGAGCTGAAGAAAACATCTGTAAATCATTCTTGGGAGAGTGCTGCCTACTCACATTTAATCGTCCATGCAGCGCCATCATTTGCACAAGGATGGACCTTAGCCGCACAATCGCATCCTGATCGTCCACGAAATTGCCAAGCACCGCTGCGGCCTTCTCGCGCGTCAAAACATCCGCACAGAGGCTGATTTTCAGCAGATCTGGCACAAAATTGCTGAGCTGCAAAAGAGCGAAGTGAGGATCAAGGCTCGCGATCAAGAATCGTTTCGGGCAGACTCACCTTCAGTGTGGACTCGGCGCCCTCCATCGACGAGGGATAGAGCCGACTGAGCAGCATGAGCATGCTCTGCAAATGAATCTTTTGAGCGCCATGCAGCGTCCGCGGACCGAGTGCGGCCTGGGCCAGACCCCGGCTAAAGTAGTTGTAAAGCTCCGGGTAGCGTGTGAAGAAGATGCGTCCCGTCATCCGATTGCGTATGTGCAGCTCGCCGGCGTCATCGCGCGGCCGTTCCACGCCAAAGACACGAACGACTAGCGTGGCCAGCAGCAGGCTGGCGCTGTTTTGTTCCGCCCAATCGCTAGCCAGCAAACCATTCAGCGTGCAGACGATGCCGCGCGCCACAAACTCACCCACCAGATCGGCCAGCTCGCTGCTGCGGAATAAGGCACGCATTATGTTGAGGGCATGACAGCGAGCGGCGCCCGCCTCACTGGTCTCGCACACCTTGAGCAGCCGCAACATGCAGCGATGCAGCGTGTTGTGGGTGCCCAGCTTCAGCTCTGAGCAGACGAGTGCCTGCAGCATGTAGGGTATGCCAGCACTGCGACGCGTGGGACACAACCGTGATGGGGATTGCTGCTCCTGTTGCTCTTGCTTATCCTGTGGCTCTCCCTGTATCATGTCGAGCGCCTCGTTCACCCAAGCGGCTGGCAACTGATTGAGTGCCGCCGCATCGCTGTGCCAGAAGCGGCGACAGAGCATGCTGAAGCCCACATAGGCCTGCTCGAAGGCGCCACGATGCTTGATCTCGGCCAGCAGTAATAGGAAATGATCACCAATGGCCGTTAGCTGACTGCCGCTCAGCAGATATTCTCCTGCCTCCTGCTGCTGCTGCTCCTGCTCGAGTGGCGAACGTTCCACGAGGCCGCCGAGTATGTTGGACACTTCCTTGATGCTGCGCCAAGCGCAGAGCAGCACCATTTGCGGCGTGGTTTGAATCTGACGCAAGGCATCGGCATCGAGGCGTCGGCGCAGCACATTTGCCACCTGCTGATCCGTCTCCTGGTCACTGGTCTCCGGCAAGTAGCCCTCGGGCGCCACACTGCTCACCACCGGCAGCACCACCTCGCTAATGGCCATGCACACAGCGACCAGATCCTGCACATACTGCCGCCACAGCGGCTCCCGGGCCAGCTCCTTCAACGCCAGCAGCTCGATGAGGTGGCGACTGGCCAGCAGCAGCCCGTACATGGGACTCAGCTTGGCCGCTTCGGCGAGATTTGTGCTGGCCAGGGCCAGTGCCTCGCGCAGCGGCTGCAGCAGCCACTGCAGCGCCGCATAGATGCGCGGCTGATAGCGCACTCCAGGGGGCAGCTGCACCGTCAGCGGCGTCTCCACTTGATCGGCCTGGCAGTGCACCTGCAGCAGATAGGCGCCCGTCAGCGAGTCCGGGGGTCGCAGCGATTGCAGCAGCTCCAACACACGCTCCGGCTGGATGCGTGTGCGCGGCTGTAGCTGCACTAGCAGCTGGGCGGCCACCAGCTTGTTGTGCTCGTAGCTGTCCCAGAGGCAGGCCTCAACGCGTGCCGCCTGGCTGGCGGTCAGTATATCCTTCATGGGCATGTCCAGGCGGCTGCACATCAGCGCACAGCTCTGGAGCAGACGCAGCGACAGCCAACGGCGTCCGTAGTTGGCCGAATGAAAGAGATTGTCGGCCAGCAGGGCCATGAGTGCGCGCAAATAATCCATTTGCTCGGCACCCGTGGCCGTGGGACGCTTCCTGTGCTCCGCCAGGCAGAGCTCAAGGCGTCGCATCACCTTCAGCATGTGGCCAAAGCCCAGCTGCCGTATGTGCGCACTCGGATTGTTAATGTTGTGCTGCAGATAGTGTCCAATAATGTCACGCTCCTCGAGGCTGAGCGGCTCACTGGGCCGTGCCGCAGCGCTCACAAAGCGCAGCGTGAGCAGCCGCAGATGATCGTCCTGCCCGACTAGAGCCTCGCGCAGCCGCTGGCTGTGCGCACCGAGCAGGCACTGCCGCAGCTCATTGGACTCGGCGTTGCGTGCGCTCAGTATGGCCGTCAGGGTGGTGCTGAACGGCAGGGCCGTGTCGTTCTGCAGCCAAATGTGACGCAATGCGCGCGGCTCCTCTTTGACGGCTTGCGTGATCAGCGCCTCGATGGCGGACAGTCGCTTCTTCTGGTTCTGTGTGGCCTCCAGCAGCAGGTCCAGCCATTGATGGCGCCAATCCTCAAAGGATTGCTCCTTGCGCGAGGCCACCATCATGGCTTTAAAGAGCGCATCGACGGCATCCTCCACGCCCAAATGCTCGGGAAAGACGCGTCCAAAGAGGCTGGGGCAATGCCCGATGGCCTCGCGTGCACCCCGAACGCCTACAAGCTTCTCAAGTGCCACGCAGCCAGCATTGAGGCTGTCGCTGCCATCCTCGAAGCGTGCGTAGACCGCTTGAAAGAGCGCGACGTGGCCGCTGGCTTGGCCATGCTGCAGTATCTGCGTGAAAATGCCGCCGCACATGTGGCGCACCGAGTCCGTGGCACTGCAAATGTTGACCAAAGCGAAACGCTGCAATGCATGAAGGATGCGCTCGTAGCCGGGTGACAGATGCGTCACGGGCAGGCCCAAGCTCTTGGAATACGCATGAAAATGCTTGGCCATGTACACGAGCACATTGTTGAGGCTGCCCTCGTGGGCGGTGTGCTCCAGCAGGCGATCGACAATGTCCGCTGCCTGGCTGCCAAAGCGTTGATAGTCCTCCGGCAGCAGCACATTCAGCGCAGCCGCCTGTATGGGCAGGCACTCGATGGGCATGACCCGCGACGACTCATCCAGATACGCCGCCAAACGATCAAAGAATCGCGCATTCTTGCCTATGACAAGGCCAGCAATCGAGCGCACATCCCACGGGGTATCCCTGTGGCGAGCCACCTGCTCGGCAAGCAGCTGCACCGGCTGCAGCGGCGCATCGCTCGGCAGCTGATCGCGCCACTCGGACAGCACACCCACGTGGAAGCGCAGCACATTCTGCACAAACAAATACAGCTCGTTGAGGCGCGTGGGCGACAGCTCCAAGGAGCCATTGCTGCAAGAGCAAGTCCAATTGAAGCCAAAGCACACAGACAAAGACAAGGCCTCACCTGATGTCCCGCCAATAGCGTTCCAGGGCCAGGCTGAGTAGTGGCAAAAAGCTGGACAGCTCGTGGCCCAGTGCCTCGCGGCCAAACGGAAAGTTTTGCAGACACGCATTGGCCGACACAAAGACATCGTTCACCTGGTCGTGACTCAGTGGTGGTTCTGCGGCGGCCACTGTTGCCGCCAATTCACGCAGCGCCTCACGCAGTGCCGCCAACAGTTGTGGCTTCGTGTGCTGTGGATGGCCCAACTGTTTGGCCAGCGACTGGTCCGAGAAGAGTCTGTCAGGAAAGGGTCAGAGTTTGTCATTTTTTGTGTGGTTTTTTTCTGCTTCTTACTTGATCAACTGATTGCGCACGGAGTGCTTGAGCGGACTGGCAAAGAGCACACTAGCCAGAAATGGCCCCACCGCCAAGCGACGGTCCTCCCGCTCATGGCGTGCATAGAAACAATTCCGGATGACAATCACCTGCTCCGCGCTGCTGCTGGCCGTTGCAAACTGCTGCACAAAGCTATGCGATGCTGCAATAAAATCAAAAGCATTTGGCGGCAATCGAAACGCTGGCTGTGTGGGGCTCTTACTCACATCGCTGCCACTTGTGGGGCACCGGCACGAGGGCGTCGCGCAGTTCCGCGAAACGTTTGGGATGGGCACACAGCTTGATTGCTGCCACCCGCAAATTTAATTCGTTCATCGTTCCACCTTTAATCGAAAAGAAATAACAAAAATGGGAATGGGGAATACGGGGAAAGCGAATAACAACAATAAATCCAAAACGCGCCCGGAACAACAGGCAACAGGCAGTTATCGATCAAATGTACCGACAGCCCCTTAATTTCAAAATATACTGTAAATATACCGTAAATCTAAAATCATTTCCTCGACTTAGATCTTCTGTTTAATATTACCAGCTAGTGTGGACTCTCAACTTTAAAACCGTTATTTTACTCAAAACTTCATTCAATTCTCTACAAGACTGACTGATTTTCATGACTTATCTTAATTGAAACAATAGCAAAAAACGAACCAAAAAAATAGCATTAAAAGTAAGGTTGTTGAATTTGGAATGTTGCTGGCCAACCAAAAGTATGGGCACTTGTGTATCCTATTTGCGATACATTTTACCAGCTGCTTTTAAATATTAATAATGACTTTGCCTTAGACTGGCATGCTCTAAACCTTAGTCTAGATACATTCTCAATATCTATAATCTGCAAAATTTCGTTGAGATGGCTCACCAAAACAAATTGATTTGTTTTTGCATTGATTGTTACTAGAGTTTAGCCAAGTTTCCTCAATTCGAGGTAAAATCTCATTGCTGTGATGAAAGAGAGAGAGAGAGACAGGGAGAAAAATCCTTACGGAGAAGATGGAAAATCCTCAAGGGACATTTGAAAAAAAACGTATGGGAGTTTCGATACCCTATATTCTTGAATATACCTTACAAAATTGTATATATGAAACGGATGGAATTCATTAAATATACCATTATATAAAGATATTCCTGTAATATTCAATTAAATCATTTTCGTAGTTAAAATGTCCCCAATAGTAATTAATATACCGTAAATTAATTATACATATAGATATATTAATTACCATACCCTCGCACACACACACACACACTGAGCGCCACACAGAGCAAATGGCAAATGTATCAGTTATCGATAACTTCTCGAATACCGAGATATAAAATACCAAACTTAACCCACATAGGCCCCCGTTATTTGAAACAGCTTAACAGCTTAAAGCCTATGTTTAAATAGGTTTTCTAGATCAATCCTGTTACATTTAAGATCTAGGTTAAAATCTGCAGAAACGAGAGCTGCGTTTGACTGAAGCGTGGATTGACGTCAAACGGTACATGCAAGCGCGTGTTCAGCCAGGAGTCTTGGGCAACGTGTCCTTAAAGCGAAACACCGCTCGTTCGATGCAGTAAATAAATGTTGGTTTATTTCTTTTTGAGACTATTATAAAACTAATACAGGAAGTAACATGTTAGGGGGGGGGGATAAGGTTTAGAAAATTGCAAAACTTATATAAAGGACTTGTTATTGGCATTGCCATTGGAAGCAGCAAACTGCACCAGCGCCTTAATGCGACGCAACAGGGAACCATTGAAGCCCTTGCACTTGACGGTATGCTCTTCACTGGCGGCGATCAGCTCGGCGCAAAAGGTCCCGTTGAAGGTGGAAATGAGATGCTGCTTCAGCTGCAGTATCTCATCGGGTGTGGCATGCAGCACGGAGACGCTGTAGTTGCCGCCAATACTCTCCAGATTGCTCTCATTGATGGCACTGCGATTCTCGCTGGCAAATATCACCGCGTTGCGCATGTAAAAGTCCAAATGTATCCACAGCAAATACAGATTCTGTTCGGCTATAAAGACGGCCAGCATCAGCTCGTTGCGCTTCTCGCTGTGCCGCTGGCTCAGCTCCACGTAGCTTTCTTTGCCTGCAAAACAGAAAAGAGCACTCAATAAAAATCATGCACACGCATGTATGTGTTTCTTTAGCGCCTACCGCTGGGACCGAAGTTAATGTTTGGCAACGAGGAGCGCTGCTGCAGCAGAATATCGGCATGCGA
Source organism: Drosophila guanche (assembly GCF_900245975.1). NCBI lineage: Eukaryota > Metazoa > Arthropoda > Insecta > Diptera > Drosophilidae > Drosophila > Drosophila guanche. Next base: position 6,153,708 of record NW_022995745.1, read on the forward strand.
CTTCTGCGACAGATAGTAACCTATGGAACCCTTCAGCTGCTCGATAATTGTGTGCATTATGGCCGTCAGCTTCTTGCCATCCGTCTTGCCCGTGCTGCAAATAGAAAACGATTCGATTTGAGTGTGTTATGCAAAGCGTAAGCCAAAGCCAAAGCCAAATCCAAAGCCCCTTACAGTGGTGTCACATCATTGACGATGGTCGTGAGCAGAAACTTGGAGGTGGCGCTGTCCCGCACATGGCTGGTGACGGCATGGCGGCAGTAGAGCGACAGATTGGCGGCAATTTCCAGGAAATACTTGATGTAGCGACTCCTCTGGCTCTGCGGCAGTGACTCCACATGCTGCTGCTTGAGAATTTGGCGAATGGTGTCCTCGGTGACCGTGAAGCGTCCAAAGACCACAATCATCAGCTGCTGCAATCGATTCAATCTATTATACAACTCCAAATCACGCTCCACATCCACGCTGCTGCCTTCCATCTCGTTGCACAGTTGGGGCGTGGAGGTGCGCGAAAAGAGATTTGTGATCGAGGCCAGCTGCTGCAGCCGCCCCAAATCCATCAGCGGGGTGGCCGTGCGCAGCATAGTCTCGACCATTTCGATGTGGGCAAACAGAAAGTTGAGCACCTGCAGCGCCGCCGAATAGTTCTGTGAGCCCAGGCTGCTGAGAATGCCATCGCAGAGGACCAACACCGGCTGGAGTATGGCATGAAAGCGTTCGGATGTGTCCGACAGAAAGCCCTGCGCATCCTTGCGCAATTCGCTGTCCTTCAAATCCGGCTGCAGATCAAACACACGCATATTGGCGAACACACCTAGGGCGCCCTCGGCGAGCAGCAGGCGTGCGCCCGGCCGCGTCTGCGACAGGCGCGTAAGGAAGGCCAAAATTGCCTCGTACACGTACAACTGCCGCAGATTCTCGGGCACCGGCTGGAGTGTGGCGCTAAGCGCATCATTCGAAGCGGCCAGACTGTCCAGCAGCAGCTTGAGATAGCCGCGAGAGACGACAAATTCGGTGAGAGTGCTGACCGCATCCAGTTCGGAGATCATCTCGAGGCAGGCCAGGGCCAGCATGCGGCAGACATCGTGTCCGGTGACTGCATCGTGGCAGATGGAATCGACAAGCTTCTCGCCATAAACGCCAATCACCTCCGAGGCCATCTCCTTGAGGCGATCCTTATCCTGCTCACCCCGCTGATCGTTAACATGCTGCTTGGAGGGCTCCAGTCGTGACGCAACGCTGGGGAAGGAAGCAAATTATTCAAATGGTTGCCCGCTGTGGCTTCAGCTTGGATGCTTACCTCTCATGAAAGTCCACCTCCTCGTCGGTGCGCAGACGCTTCACAATGCGCAGACAATTGAGCAGCGCGGCGTAGAGATTGATGCGCAGCTTCTGTGACCTGACGCCGCTCATCATAATCCACTCGACAATGCGCTTCAGGATGAAGCGCAGATTGCTCGAGTTGCCCGTCAGCATGCCAAAGATCTTGGACTGTGTGTCTTTGCCGCCATCGCCATCGTCGCCGGCGCGCTGATCCTCCAGCTGATAGTAGCAAATGCGCAAATTGGCCAGCAGCAGCAGAATCGTTTCGGTGATCTGTATGGATATCTCGATGAGCGGCTGCACCGGCTCCACCTTCAGCAGCATCTTCTCGATGATGTCAATGATGTACTGACGCCGCAGTGCCGGCGGCAGCAGTGCCTCGGGCATGCTGCTGAACAATATCTGCACCAGCTGACACCAGGCATCGACAAACTTGAGCGTGGAAAAGCGCTCCTTGCGCAGACGGTTCACCTCGACGGCATATTGCAGCAGCACCGTTATCTCTTTATTGATGGCCTTCAGCAGTCCCGTGGCAATGGTGTTCTGCACCATGCGCAACTCATCGTGCAGAATGTCGTGCATTTTGCGTACATTTATCATCATGTAGGAGCTGCTGGTGGCCACACTGCCTGGACTGGGTCGCGGGCGGGACTCGCACTCCTTGAGCAGCTTTATCATCAGGACCGGATCAAAGAACTCCAACCGCGGCTGCTGGGCTGTCGTTGTGGTCTCCTCGAGCACCAGACACTCCAGCAGACGATTCGCATGCAGTCCCTGTGTCTTGTCGGGCAGCGTAACCGACGTGGCCGCCGTCGATGGGCCCATATTCATGCCAAAGCAGCTGGTCGACGCTGTGCCAGTCAGCATGCTGTTGTTGAGGTCCTGCGGCATGCCCGCGTTCGTGCGCTGCCCCTCCGACTGCCCGCCCAGCAGCAGAATGTCGCACAGCAGATTATAGCGCGTCATCTGTCCATGATTCGCAGCCAGATGCACCTCCACGGCCACACAATTGAGCAAATGGCTCATCGCGTGCATCAGATGATCCTCGCGATAGCGTCGGAACGGCATGGCGCTCAAGTGGCGCAGCAAAAAGTCATTGCAGTTCAGGCGAAAGAAGCGCAAAATGGCCTCCGAAGTGCGTCGATTCGAGCACAAGCCCAGGAACAACTGATAAATGCTCTCCACCAAGTGCGCTGTGTGCGGGCAATATTCCTCCTGGCCATGTCGCTGACTCTGCACAACGAATGAGAGGGAGATACAGATAGAGTGGGAGTGGGGGAGTGAAAGAGAGGCAAGATGTGGCACATACCTCGAGATACTTTTCGAGCACCAGCACCAAGGAATGAATACAGCAGCACTGCATCTCGATGCCAATCTGTTGCTTGTCGCGTGCCATAAAATCTCTGAGCACATCGATGCCCAGCAGAAAGTAGACAAAATTTGGCGGCGCTTGGCTTATGTTGAGGCCGAACAGCTGCACGACGGCCGCCTTGATCTGCAGATCAAGACCCATGGGTATTTTCTCGTTGAGCGCCACCACCTCATAGCAGGGACCGAGTGTCCTGTCAGCCGCATCGGCGGCCGTGATCTCCTGCTCCGATTCGGTGTCCGTGAGGTCAACGCTCGGCGGCTGCTGTCCGCCATGGTTGAGCACATCGCCCATGGCCTGATAGTCATTGAGCACAATCGGATCGAGCTGCTTCGCATGCTGCTGGGAGAGGCGTGCGTCCATCTCGAGGCACTCGACAAAGCCCTGACGCACCTCCAGCTTCTCGCTGCTGCCGATACTGTACATGTTGAGGATCTGTGAGGCGACATTCGGCAGCATGGTCACCGCGCTCAGTATCTTGATGGCCGCCAGCGCGTGGCGCGGCAGCCAACTGTTGTAAGTGACAAATTTGATGATTTTCAGCACATAGTCGGCCCGTCGCGTGCGCGGATTAAAGTCCTGGAGCATGCGATTCAGGCCGGATAACAAGATCGAACTATTGGCAGCTGAGTGCGCCTGGAAGAAGGCATTCTGCTTGGCCAGCGCCACCTCGAGCAGCAGCAGGGCATACAGCGCGCACTCCTCCAGTTGCTCCTTGCCGCGGAAGCGCCTGTACTCATCCAGCCGCTCGCGTGCATCCTCAATGATGCGCAACAGCAGACACAACAGATCCGACTTGAGCTGCAGCTGCAGCATCACGTGATAGCCCGGATAGGGATGCTCGTCGCGCAGCTCCACAAAGTCCATGGCCTTGGGGCGGTACGTGGCGAGGAGATAGAACAAAAGCTTCAGCCCCTTGGCGCCCACCTCATACATCTCGCTGGGATCCTTGTACGAGCGATTGTAGAACTTAAGGATTATGGAGTCCATCAGGAAATTCAAGTAAGGATCGTAGCCAGGCTGTCGGGCACCGGCGCCCACGCTGCGCGGCATATGGGTGGTCATGAGAGTGTGCAGCAGCTGCAGCACGCCGCGAGTCAGATTGTACGACTCCAGGCGGCTCTCGTTCTGTTCAATCTCCTCCTGCAGGCTGCACTGACTCTGGCTGGGGACCTGTCCCTGTCCCTGACCCTGTCTCACTGCCAGTCCCAGTCCCAGCGTGGGTATAATCTGTGAATCCTCCAGCTGAAACCAAATGGCACGCGCCGTCTCCTTGGATTTGGCCAGCGCGGCGAGCGTGAACATAATCTCTGCCTTGAGCACCAGCGGTGTGGCGCATGCCACCAGTCCGAGCAGCAACTGCGGCGCCTGCCAGCTGGCATGATCGCACATCATCACGCGCGACACACGATCATGCTCGGCCACCGCACGCATGATGCCCATCAGAGCCACCAGATGCTCCGTTTCGCGCGGAGTTATGTTCCACGGCTGCTGGGCGCGTCGCATGAAATGTTCATTATTCGTGTAGCCATTGCAAGCGCTCATGACGCTCGAGGCATCCGTTAGCATGTGTCTGTGGAGTGGAAGTTCAAAGAAAGTTGAAGACCAGAGTTTGGGCGCCCCACACTAACCTGTAGTAGCTGGCCAATGCCTGAAAGAAATGGTCCCAGCCCATGGAGTAGCTGGACGACGTCGCTGGTGTATTCTTGAGCAGATTGAAGGCGCTGCGTGCCGCCAGTTCGGTGCGCGTGAGGCCCGTAATCATTTTCAGATACGACTTGAACAGCGTTAGGGGCAGCAGTTCGCTGGCCATCGAGATAAACTTGAACAGGGACACGGCCCGTGAGCTGTTTGTGAAGGCAAAGAATTTGCCGTTCTCGCCGGCGTTGTCAGCGTTGTTGCTGCTGTTTGGTGCTGTTATGGCCGCCGTCTCGCTGGCTCCCCAGTACTCATTGCACAGACTGAGGCTTGCGCGGCGATCACCATAGAGACGGGCCACGCACAGCATTAGCAGCTCAAAGTTGGCATCGGAATTTGGAGGCGGCTCGAGGCCTTCATTTAGGAAACTAATCACCGTGCGCGCCGACTCGTCCGCTCGATTGCGCAGCTCTGCCACCTTGGCGTGCATAAAGTCGATGAAGTCGGTGATCAAGAGATGCGCCCGTCTATAAATAAACTCCTTGCTGGCAGCAACAAAGTGAAGAAATTGTTAGCAAAGGATTTAGCTGCCAGCATGTGTCTCAAACTCACTTGTAAATCATTTCATTCTCCAGCAACTGGCGATAGATGAAGCCAAAGACATTGGCGGCGAGGGCCTCGTCCATGAGCTGCTCATCGCGTGATATTAGCGCACTGGCCGGTGCCTGCAGCTGGCTGGGCGCATGCCGCAGGCTGGCCAATGCCAGAGCGAAGCTGTACTTGATGATGGCATCCAGGCCTGGCATCTGCCAGTTGGCCTGCGCACACAGTGCCTCGTGGAAGCTCTTGGCAAACTCTGCATCCCACATAATGGGCAGGCGTGCAGTGTACGGATTAACCGTATCCGTGCTCAGCAGCACGGACGTGTCGTACGAGTACAGCAGCGTCATGAGCATAATCACGGTCACATCATCGATGTTGCCGCCAGCGCTGTTCTCGTTGCCTTTGCAGCCGGCGAGCATTTTCATGAGGCGTATGGCCTTGGCCCGCGGCAGGCCACGTTGGGCGGAATAATTGAAGAGGCTCATGGCGACAGCCTTGCGGATGTCCTCGTACAAGGACAGCACTTGATTCTGATGCTTGGTGGAGCCAAAGGCGCGATTCTTTGTCAGCATGAGGTTCTGTAGAGGGAAATGTAATTAAAGCGATTACAGGGGAAGCGAGAGACTATCCCTTACCTCCTTGACCACATCCATTTCGGTGAGTATGTCCAGCAGACGCCCCAGCAAATTCGATTCCTCCGTCAGATTCTGCACGTAATTATTCACCAACGAAACAAACTGCAAAGCAGGAAAAAACATGTAACTTTATGTTCTGTTGGCGATGCGCGCTCTCTACCGCCCAGAACCTACCTCTTTGGGCAGCTCTGTTAACCAGGACACGCCGCTGATTGTTTGCATCATGTCGCGCAGGGCACAGGCCATGGCCTTGCGGCCATCGTAGTACAGCAAGACGGCAACGAGGCCACGCGTCAGTCCCGGATGATGCATCTGCTGCCGCTGGGCGGTGTACAGCAGCTCAACGGCAAACAGCGGATCCAGATCGAACATTTCCGACAATATGATGGCCTCATCGATCAGATCCTGCGAGAGCAACAGCTTATGGCCCTGGGCGCCCAGTGGTATGCCCTCGCTGATGCCGGCCCTCAGCTGGTTGCGACTTTTCTCATTAGTTGGCTGCAAAGGAGAAAGGTCAGACAGAAGCCAGAGGTTATGTGGCGGGTTGCCTTACCGGATTGCGTAGAAAATTGGAAAAGTTCTGCTTGTACTTCTTGAGGCACTGCTCCAGTTCGCCAATGAGTTCCTTTGGCTGGGCAATCGCCTGTTGCAGTGTGCTGTAGAGATGCTTGTACGGCGTCCACATGTCCTCGGTTATGCCTGTGGTGTGCGAAAAATACACGAAATATGCGAAACAATTTAATTCACCACTAATCCCAGATGACTTCCGCCTGCACATACCATCCATTTTTGCTGTTTTTTTCTATTTAATGCAGCAAATTAAGTTATAAATGCATAAAAACGCGGTAAAATTTTTGTTTTCAGAAATCGGTGCCGGTTTTGCCTATCGAACAGTGTGACCAGTCATGACTAGCTTCGAAATCACTCGATGCGGTTATTCTTTACCAGAATGTATCGTTTTTTGACGACTGGTTTCAGTTCTATCCCCAACAGGAGTCTAGCCCCGTTTTACGCTTTCTGCCATATGTATAACTGCCTTCGAAATGACCTCGGTATATTTTAAGCATGAGATGGTATATTTCGGTATATTTACTAGCTGCAGGTGGTATATCCCATCGATAAATCAGCAGTCACACTGTTAAACTGTTGTGCCGCGCGGGGCGGGGCGTTTTTCGTGAAAATTTACGCACGAAACTTTTCGTAGTCTTTCCCCCAAAAATAGTACACCATTTGTTTATTTTGTTTTATTTTTTCTGTTCAATTGCACACACGAACATAGAATAAAGTATAAAGTAAAACAAAGAAGTAGTATACGCGACAGCTAATATGAAAATACAGTGCAATTGTGTCTAAGGAAAACCCCCTCTGCATCGCATGGCTGTGTTTAAATAAATTGTAGCCAAACAAAATGCAGCAGCAGAAGCAGCAACAAACGGGCTGACTGACGCCGCAAATAGGAATAGAAAAAATTAATAAAGAGGAGTATTGGCAAGGAAAACACATTGCAAGAAGCATAGCAGGAAGAAACCCTTGGGGAAAACGGAGTTGTAAAAGGAACTGCACACATACAAACACTCGTTGGAAAAAAAGGAGTCCAAGGAGGAAAGGCCAAGAAAGAGGCAACTTAACACAAACGCAACTTGCTATTGGAATTGATATTCGAAATTGGAGTGGGAAGTGCAAGTGTTGTGGGTAGTAGAAAAAGGAGTGTAGTGTGTGTGTGTGTGGATTGAGGAGTGGAGTGAGTCGTTGGCAAAGGAGTGTGAGGGGAAGTTTATTGTGCAATTGGGCAACACATCTAACAATAAGAGTGTGAGTGCCGGAGCGAGATAGAGAGCCAGAGAATTGCATGTGTGTGCGTGCGTGCATGTGTGGGTGTAGTTGTTGGCTCTCCCCAGTGCATAAACTTTGCTCGTGCTCGTGCTCCATTCGGCTTCTTCGCCCACGCACTTACCCGAAGCGCAGTGATAGAGAGGTACGGAGGAAGGCGCAGGAAGAGCGGTTTTCAAGAAACAAGAAACTGCATCAAAAGCGAAATGCAAATCGAGCCAACCAACGGCTGAGGCGGCTCAAATTTGTATAAATTACGACGAATAAGTGTAAAACAAGACGGAGAAACCAGCTTCACCTTCTCAATTGCATTTCTTCAACAATTTTTGTGCAATAAAAAAAAGCCAGCGATCGCACAAAAGGCTCACACAGAGAGAGTGCAGAGCAGAGAAACATATATATAGAGAGAAAGAGAGACAGAGAGCAGTGACAGCAGACAAAGAGAGCACACTCGCTCGCTTTTACAGCTGCAGTGCCCTGCTCGTACTCCTACACACAAAACACCACCCGCGCTCCCTCCGACCGTCCACACTCTCTTCTTCTGGTAATATGGATTTTGGCGGTCTGGCAGCCCAACAACAACTATTACAGCAACATATACTACAACAACAACAGTTACATCTGCAACAACAGCAACAAAATCTTGAGGAAACAACAGCAATAACAAATGTAAGTATCGTAGCCTTTTCTGTCTCACTTGAACACACGGTTAATGCATATGCGTGCACGAGTGTGTGTTATTTCTCTCTCTTCATTTCTTTTATACTTCATAAATCGCTTCCACACACACGCACAAAAAACAACAAGAAAAGCACAATGCATCGCTGCTAATGCTGTTTGCTGCTGCTGTCTTTTGTGCAGTTTATTGGTTTTCTTGTTAGATTTCTGTGACGCTGACGTTGGCAGCGACCGAACTTGTGTGTGTGTGGGCGGGCTTTGTGGAAGGAGTCTTGAAAAATGGTGGGGGTGGGGTTAGGGTTTGACATAGGTAATTGAAAATAATCCCCATTCGGTGTTGTAAAAGGCACAGAGATTTTAAGGGAAAAGAAAATGAGTCAACGCTGAAAAGTCCAATCAGAAAGAAAGACATGCCGATGATTAATCTCTGGGCCATCTGCGATGTCGGTGATGCTACTCTTACTCTGCTCTGCTCTGATCTGCTCTTCTCTGCTGCCAAGAACAAGAAAGTGCCGACATTTTAATTGCGGTACTAACTTTTGTGTTTCCCCTCATTACTTTCACCATGCATAAATTCTAAAGAGGGTGAAGGAAAAAGACTCAAGAGAAAGAAAGAAATTAAATTGTTTATTCAAGTCCAACAGCAAAAGCAGCAGCGCAGCAGAAACAACGCAGTTGTTGCTTCCTTCTTTGTTTCTGCCGAAGCAGCAGCAGCAGCACAGCTACGCGGTCGCTGTCGTCGTCTCTTTTCATTTAATTTTTGATATATCCAAACCAAGTGCTCAGAAACTCTTCGCTTTGCCAGGCAGTTTGTTCGAAGTACAAGCCAGAAGAATTTGAACTTAATTTGAACTCAAAAAGTAATGCAAATAAGGTATCTTTTAATTGAGAAAAAGTTGGGGAAGTATCAAAAATTGTAATTTTAGGGTGTTTACTATTCGATATCGCCCATCGTATTGCAATACTCTTTAGTTTCTGTTTTCTTTCGCCTTTTGCTACGTGACTGCAATAAAATTTAACTGCAATTACGTGCTGCCTGCACACACACTCGCATACTTGGTTTTGAGGGATTCCTGAATTCTGAATGCGGCATGCGGCATGCAGCGATGCGCGATCCTGTTCTCTATCCACCTCAAGGATGCTGTCCTCCCAGCAGGACATGCGGCCTGTCCTTCTATGTGCGTGTCTAATTTGTTTAATTGTGCTGACTGTGCGAAAAAAAACAACCGAAATTCTACAAAAAAATTGCAGTCCGTGCCTCCTGGACCTTTGCCAAACTCTCTGCAGCCCCTATGGTCAGGCCTGTGCAAGGCACATTAAGCAGAAGGTAAATCCATGCGAAAGATGTGCCTCTGCTTACAACATAAAGGTTACATTCTAAATTGATAGAACTTATTTATATATATTTTTGGGATTGAGCGTCGATTTCTTTGTGAGCTGCAAGCTACATACTATGTACATATGTAGCTCTAAGAAAGCGTATTCCCTTCTGCTTCATATACCTTGGCCTTGGCAGCAACGGCCGGCCAACTTAGCAGTGTTGCCAATATCTTTCTTTAGCAAGATTAAGCTAGGTTACAAAACTATAAAAAAACTGGAATTGCCAAGAGGCAGGAAAGAATGCTAAAATAAGTTCCCGATATTTTTTTGTAAATACATACAAGTTATCTGCACTATTTCTTTCTCATCAAATTTATCAACTGGCCAACAATGAAAACACAATCAAAGTTCCCTCTGCCCGCTGTTTGAAAATTTGAATTGAAAAAAAAGCTAGAAAAACAGGAAAAAGGCTGATGGGGCATCACTGCTGCCCAGCGAGCCAACTTCGTCCGTCCGTTCAAAGTGAGCAGCGCTCTCGCATTTACAGTTCGAATTCGGCCGACGCGCGCATAAGACGTATGACAGCACCAGCACGACCAGCAGCAGCGGGGAGTAGTACACGAAAAACGGGACCGCAAAGATAAAACTTGTGTAAAAAGAGCGCGCGCGGAAATTGAAATTCACAATTATTTCAGTTTATTTTTCTGTTTTTATTTTTTGATTTTGCGTTACGTTTTAAGCTCGTTTTGGTTTTGTTTTTTTTGCTGTGTGTGCTGTTGTTGCGTCGTTTATTAAGTTCCTTGCAACAACACAACTGTTGTGTACATACAAATTGTATATATAGAAGTGAAGCATTTGTGGGTAAATGAAGCAATAATTAAAAGTGCCTTTTGTTAATTGAGAAAAGTGGAAGAAGTGGAAAAAAGGGAGCAGAGAGCAGAAGCAACAGCGGGACGTAATCGTTCGAAGTGGTAAGAGGAATAACAGACAAGAAAACAGAAATACCGCCGTCCAGCTGGCCCACGCACCCCTTCCCTTGCTCAAAAGCACCGTTTTTTGACGAGAAGTAAACGCAGAGTTAGTGCCAGCAGAGACAGCGGCAGGGAGATTTGTTTGTTTTTGCTTTTGGCAGTTAATGTTAATGCGTTTTCGTTTTGTCTTTGCCTCTGCAATAGTGGGGTGCCGCCTGCATGGACAGAAGTTTATTTTCTTTAATGTTCAATCGAAATGGTGGAAGGAACGGAAAGAGATAAAGGGATGAAGAGTATAGCGGTCGGTGGAAGAGGGAAAATCAGCTTTTATTGCTGTTTACTTCGTCTTCAATTTCTGTGCCTTATCTTTGTTTATTCCACAGACTCCTCTTCATAGTAGTAGTAGGAGTAGTAGTAGTTTTCTTTTTGCTCCATTCAGCATTTTCGTTTCCTCTGTCCCACAGCCGTCTGCTGGTGCTGCTGTTATTTTGGCTCTTTGCCGGCTTTTATGTCGGCTCGACTCGTTTGTGCGTCATCATCTGGCTGCACCCCTCACGCTCTCACCCGCATCGCTGACTCGACTAAAACTTTGTGACTCCTTTGGTCGATGATGTCGGGGTCCTTTCCTGTTCCCACTGTTCCGTTTCTCAGACCCTTTTAATTGCTTCTGCACGTTCGTCAAATATTTGCTCAACTCTTTTTAATTACATTGCCACTATACACACGAACGAACGAACAGCATACGCACATTTGTACCATTTACCCTTTCACACGCGCACACACACACGCACACGCCGAACAGATTGTAATTGCAGATCTGTCATACTGTCTCGCTCCAACACTCACTGCGATTGCGGGGAGTGCATTTGTTCTTGCATTTTGCACAGTGTGACTAAGAAGGAAATTCGTGGAAACTGCAGTGATTGATCTAATGGATACCGGAAATGTTGTAAAGCGAGAACTAGACTCTGGTTTCCAGTGGGTGCAAAAATGAAAAGCAAAACAGAAAGCAAAAAAAAAGAAGTGAAAAGCTTGCACTAGACCCCGCACAGTGGGTGATACAATGGATTCTAAAATGTAAAAAGTTGACATGTATGTAGATTAGGTACAGAGGGTGGCAATGTTGTGAGTCAGTGGTCTAATAAAGCCCCTATCCCGGTATAGCTCACTCACAATAAACCACTTGACCAAGAAGTGTACGCATGGAAATGTACTCTGTAATAATTCTCTGTTGCAATTAATACGTACATATTTCTGTATGCGAGTACACTCTATGTATATAAATATGTATGCGTGTCCCAACATTCTTCTCTTGATACACATACAGATGTTTTGTTTCGTAAATCTCTGCATAAGCAATTAATTTTGATTATTTTTCGCCCACACAAGGCCATGGCACGATCCACTGTGCTTTGTGTCGCGCGGCATTTTGCCGGCAGCAGAGCAGAACAGAACAGCGTAGCAGAGCAGCATCAACGCAGCTTCCTCCCCCTACACAAACACACACACATTTTAGCAAAGCATTTACGTCGCTGCCGGTGTGCATTATGGAAGCTGAGTTGAGCTCTTGCAGTTCTTCTTCTTTTTTGTTTTACATATCTTTTGGTTTTTCGTTGTCCACATTTTTGTTGTTTTTGCTATAATTTGTATGATTCTCTTATTACACGCTTTGGTGCCTTTGATTTTTCTTTAGTTTGCTTATTGCTTTTTTTCCGTTTTTACATGTGACCCCAGGCAGTGCTGCTGGCAGACGCGTAGCGTTGTCGCTGCTGTTCATTTGAATCATTGCTGCTGTTGTTGTTGTTGTAGCTGTAAATATTTTATTATCGCTTGTTTCCGTTTAGGAACCGAAAATGGAGGAAAAATAATGTACGGCTGCTAGTAGCACAGACACACACACACAAATACGCATATGAATGTATATACACTTTTACAACATGCACACGCGTGTACATATTTAAAATTCTTTTGTCGCCATATTCATTTCGAAATTATGTACTTGGGGGCCTTGTTGCTTCACACGACGCGTCGCTCCGCTCTGACGCTCCCCCCCTCGCAATGTGTGTATGCTCTCGCACTCAATGGTTGTGTTTCCCTGTGCGTTCAATCGCTCACTTCTCCTTCTCCCTCTCGTTGGCCCCCTTGTCAATTTATGCTGCTGTTGCTTCTGCTGCTATCTGTCCATCGGTTGAACGGTTCTTTGCCTCTCTTTCCCTTCATTCCATTAGGTTTTTCGCTCTTCGTCTCTCGGTTGACCCTGTGCATTTTGGTTGTAATTTTTTTTTTGAAGGAGGGTGAAACCAAAGAAGGGAAATTCTGTTGTGCGTGGGGAGTGGGTAACATATTGGTACTCCTGTAATCGCTCAGTGTGTACTTACAGACATATCACATGGTTTACTCTAGTATGGAAGATTATTTTAAGGGTTTTGCCTTTGCTCATTGAGCAGAAAACAGGGTAACAGGGTATCTGTGGTGTGGTAGCCACAAGGTCTCTTTCTTGTCATTGGAGCTTCCCGTTTCTACTGGGTCGTCGGGTCGTGTCTTCTCGTCTTTATTTCAAAATTAGCGCAAAATATTTGTATTTGTATCGTATTTTTAGTTGTGGTTTTTGTTTCCCTTTTTCATGGCACTGCGACTTTCCCTTCCATTTTTATTTTCTCTCCCGCTCCCTCGCTAGCTATTTATTTTCTCTCCTTCCGCTATCGTCCGCGGATCGTCTTTGAGGCGGCGACTCTCGTGTCCCCTGTGGGCGTCTGTTACAATTTGTAAATTATATTTAAACACGAGCTGCTGCCTGCGGTTCGGATTTGGTTTTGGCTTTGGATTGGTGGGTCGGGATGTGATCGGAACGGAACGGATCAGTTTCGAGAGCAGACCAGGGTCTAGTCGGATGTGGTGTGTTGCAGTTGCAGTCTCAGTTGCCTTGAAGTGGAAATGGGAGAGGGGGCTCTATGCTCTGTGTTTCTATCTCTGTCTCTGTGTTACCAAGTGGGCGTGCAGTGACCCAATTTCGCTAATAGATTGCAGTTTGCCGCACACACACACACACATCGAACACACAAACACACATGAAAATGCATTTGCATTGAGGATTGGGATAGATTTATTTAGCACATTGAACTCTGGGCATAAAAATGTCTTCTGGGTCACACTTTAAATCAGCTTTTCCCCATTCTAATATCCAGCTGCACTACCAGAATTTCCATTTAAACATTCCAACCTGCCCGTACACATAAAAAGGTGTTCATTGTGTTTTTACGTAGCTGTGTCATTTACCATATCGTTGCATTCACGTTCTGTTTCAGTGTGATTTCCCGTATGTCTTTATTTGCCGAACTGCCCGGGTTTCATTCCCATTCCGTTTACAGCCGATCAACGATTTGCTTTTATTTATTTATTTTTTTTTTGCCAATTGTAGCCGCAACAAACATTTCAACCATTTTAATGTTGCACAAACACACACGCATAAATGTTTGAATGTTTGTTTTTAAATTTATGTACTATGTAGACCAGATGTACATGTAGTAAAATATATACATAGACGGTATTTAGCATCCACATTTTGTAGTTCCGCATTCCATTCCTAATTGATTTCGTTTATAACAAACGATCCGTTCTTGTGTGGGTTGATTCCATTTCCATTTCGCTACCAATTAGCCGAGTTATAGTTTCTATAATTATAGTGCAATATTATTTGGAGAACAATCGGTGGAATTAGCTTTTGGCAGCTACTTTCCTTTTACTTCCATTCCCAATAGTATGCCCCATCCCCCTAGAGACCACAGACCGCCCCACCCCAAAGCCATTGTACCGAGCGGAACCCCCCCTTGAATATTTTGTTTTTGATTGAGCGGCAATAAAAAATTTGTCAAAGGGGAGAATGACATGGTAAATAAGGACGGGGATGGGGCGGGAAAATAGTAGCGTGCGGAGCGTGTAATCATATGTTTTGATGATTTATAATGTAAACCCACAAGTAAATACATGAATAAATAAGAAATGAGAAATAAGAATTATTACAAGTGCCGGGAACCCAAAGAAAAAAGCCGGCTGACCCTGCCCTGCCCTGCCCTGCCCTGCCCTGCCTGCTGCACTGCCACCGGCATCAACAAGTGATTGATGTCGTCGGAACAGAAGCAGCAGGGTTAAGCAGGAGAGATGGCCCCGTCCCAAGCCAAACGATCTCTCAGCTGGCAACCCCTAAAAGACACCACCAGAGCCCAAAGGAAGAGACTGTCTCAAGTTACCAGTCTGCACTGAAAGAAACAATTTTGGAATGGATTGAAACAGTGCCATTAGATGTCGCAGATTCAAAATTTGGTTTCTTTGTTAAGGGAATTGGAATACACAATGGAAATATTGGAACCTTTTATGTTTTCATTTACGGGTTCATTGGGTTATTGGGTTTCTCGCAGTGTAGTAGTAGCCTGTACGAATGAGATACCAGTTAAAGGACCACGCCTACACGGGTCACAAAATGGGATAACCACCACTGCTGAAAGCAGGAGAGAGAGGATGTGCTCGAAAACGCATCTGTTCGCATGACACGACAAGAAAATGAGGAGAGCGCAAGAGACGGAGACGTAGACGAGGCTGTTGCTTATCTTGATCTCATAATCAGCAGAGTGGAGTGCAACAGAGAGGTGGGGCTGTCTGTGTGAGTGAGTCAGAGCTGGCTGAAACAGCTAAGGGGAGGAAAAACGAGACAAAACAAAATCGAGTGAACGTCATTAACCATTTTTGGGAGTAAGCACACACACACACACGCTCACTTGCCTTGGTACTCCTTCTACCCCTCCCCATCTGTATATATTTCTTCTCCTTCCCCTGCCGTTTCTTCTGCTTTGCATTGTGTTTGAAAAACAGGCGGCGGCAGGTGCAATTTTAGCCCGAAAAAAAAAGAGTTATAAAGACCTCTCTCGGATCTCCGATTTATTGTTTGAGGGGCAGCTGCTACTCCCGACACGCGTCATTTGCCGCATTGCACGCGCGCACCGCACCGGCCAAGAGAAGATTATAAGAGAGAGTGGAGGAGTGAGAGAAGGAGGAGGAGGAGAAGGAGTGGTTTACAATACCAGATTTCCTTTTCTTGGTTCTCGAGTCCCAGCTCTAAGGGTTCTTCGGTTTCGCTCGGCCTTAAAGTAGGGACAGATGTTTTTTTTAGGGGTCCGCATCGCGCGTGTCTGAATTTAATGAGTTTTTCTTATCCTTTCTGCTTCCTGGATGGGCTTTCGATGGGTTTCGAACTCAAACTAAACAAAAAAAAAGTGTCCATTAAGGGATTTCAATAGTATACGGGATTAAGAATAAGAAGATGAAATCAGAGATCTTTATTTGGCCCTTGCATTTTGACAATCAGAGAAAAGAGAAACAAACAAAGAAACACACCCATATTGGGATTCAGGAATTTCAGGGATTGTTTTCTATCGTCCTGCAATGTTGCGGGTCGCTCTGGTTGAGTTTTCCCCTACCCCTACCCCTACCCCACACTGCACTGACCTCTGACTCTTGCCTTGAGCTCTGAACTTCTTTAAATGTAGTGCTTGCCATCGTAGGGGCCTCACTCCAATTAGGCTGCTTAACGAACCACGGGCGTCCCAACACAAAAAAAAAAAAAACCATAAACCACAGAAGAGCAAAACTCGGAACGCGACTTCTTTGATGGCCGCAATGAAAAATGGTGGATGAAAATATATATTTACATATGTATGTTATATGAATACTCATGAGCATTCAAAAATTCTGTGTATCCAAATTTTGCCACATTTTTACGAGCAATGGGGGGGAAATTCGCAAAAGGAGCGAGTGACCAACGTGCGACTCGCGCAGCTCTCTATAAGGCCCTACTTGTTTGTTCTCGGGTGTGTGCTTGTGCGAGGGGATCATTAAAAGTTAAATTTAATGAATTAATTTAGTTGATTGTTGTTCCGTGTTGTAGTTTTTTGTTTCGCGGCTGCTTCTTCATATTATTTTTGGCGAAAAACCATTTTGTTGTCCATTCTTGTGGTGGTGCTTCATGTGGCGGCTACCCTGTAAACTCATAATGTGGTTAGAGGGTTTACCTAATTTATGTATAATGCACCATTTAAGTCAACTTTTATCACAGAATTGGGAGACTTAATAATAATTAAAACTCATTGGATTGCCATTGCCGTATATTGTCATTGTCTGTGGAACTCCTTAAAAATTCTTAATTCGGTAGCAGCTCCCGTTGCTTTCTTGTTTATCTCTTAATTCTTTAATTCCAGTGTAAACAAACACGTACAGACCCTGCGAAGATCGAGCGCAATGCAGAAAGTAGATTTGTCCCGCTCTCACTCCCACCTGAACATGCGGAGCACCCGTACCCGTTATGTCTTTTGTTGTCGACTGTTGCTCCCGCCGGCTGAGTTGAATGCTCAACTTTCTGTTTACTATTCTCTGTTGGGTTCTTCATTTTGCAATAAGTCGATATTGGGTATCATTTTAGTCGTAATCATTTTCTTCTTTTCTTCACTCATTTTCTTGTTTAGTTTTTTGGGTGTTGCGTTTGTTGTTTTTATTAATTGACAACGGAAGCGGCTGTAAATGTCCACAAACATGAAAATATATTCATAATGGTCTCGACCGAGACCGAGACCGAGACCGAGACCCACTCCCATTTTCTTTTTATTCCCACCTCTGCACAGGTGAAACTGATGACGTCGTTCACGCTCACTTTTAGTTAATTGTTGGGAATATTTGGATTATTATAATCAAGTGAAGTAAACTAAAGTAAAAGTAATTACACTTAAAGCTTTCAGCCATTACCCTTAGCCCCCCGCAACCCAGCATACCCTTACCCATTCCCATTTTCATAGCCACAGCAATGACTATACTGAAAATCCCGCTGAGGAATGGTACCGGAACATGCAACATTTTGTTGAGTAGGTCATGGGGAGTCTTTAGGGTCTTTGGGGAGTGGTTTACCTAATTGTTAGCCTAGGAGCTAAAGGTAGGTTCAAAGAGAATATAGTAAGTATCTATCTAGATATTTGCTTAAATTGATTCATTACTAAAATCTCCGTTTGCCTATATACAATTTGTGGCAGAAAATCAATAATATTCCGGGTATTATTATTATCAAATGTGTGGCCATGGTTTGGGCCAGGTCCAAAGCCAGCAACAACTACACTGTGTGGCAGGAAGCACCATGGACCCGTGGCCTTTGTCATTTGCGTTCAACTGGAACTGGAATGGGAGGGGGGGCTTTATTTTCGTTTGAATTCTTTGTGGCTGTCGGACACTACAATTATCGTCGTTGGGCTGAGGTTATAATTGCTTTATCATGGAAATCATGTTTCTATATTGATCTGGCATTGATCTGGTCGGTTCCCCCTCCATATGTGTGTCTGTTTCAAGGTGAACTTAAGAAAACCCATACGCGGGCTGGAGATTATTAAACTGCAGCAGCAGCAGGGGAGACAAACGGATTCAACTTGATAGAACTTTTTGTGTGTTTCGTTATCTACAGCCACTTTTCTGCGAGTGTAGCAGCGCTCGTCTTGCCATGCATTTCCATTTTTGTTTTCTTGTAAGAATTTTTAAGAGTGAAGCAGCATCAGCAACTGCATCTGCATCTGCATTTCTCTACTTCTGTGTCTGCTTGTTACTGCTATCTGTTTGTGTTGGCACTTTGTTGCAAGAAGGAGGTGGGGAGAGTGTGGACCCATTGAGTGGACACACGATGTGGCCAGAAGTCCCCTCTCTCTGTAGTGTTGAATCTAGGCAAATATTTACAACAAATGAGTGTTGAATGCTGTGGGGGGTCTGCGACTGTCTTCCTCTCAATTACAATTGTTGTAGCTGCAACTGTCATTGAACTTTGGAGAGAGAGAGAGATCTAGCTCCCTCTATAAGAGAACACGCACCAGCCCCAAATCTACTGCGACATTCTCATTGTGGATTATTGATCCACAATCCACTGGTGCTGTAGCTGCCTGCCGCCCTTCGTTTCGATGGTGATGATGGCTCCCGAAGACCGTATTTGTAGTCTTTTATTTTTCTGTCTGTCTGTCTGTCACTCAAGTGCCAATTACCCCAATAAAAAAAAAAAAAACAAACATAAAAAAAATCAAAGCAACAATATAACCAACATAAAAACCTTTTCACAGCCCCCCAATCCAATGAGTCATTCAGTGGAGCGTTGAAAAGCCCATTACGGATGGTGGGGGAGGGGAGTAGAGTTCCCAAAAAAAAGAAATACCAACAAAACATAACCAGTTACCAGTTACCAGTCGGCCATCAATCGTTGCAGATGCTCCCAGCCAGAGTGCGGGCTTTGCGTACTTTTTTTTGCGATTGTTAGAGATAATCCAAACGATTCGAAAAGTGACGGAGAAACAGTATCGAACATAGTCAAATGTTTAATCATCGGTTATCGGTGGGTTATCAAAAAAACAATTTACATTGCGTGTGAACGATATCGTAGCACAATGCTTTCAAATGCAAAAAGTCTGCCCCTTGCTTTTGGCACAAATTTTGATTGTGGGAGGGCAAGTGGATGCTCGAAGGTGATCAAATCTTTATTTATTCGATCTTTAAATGCATTTGGGATGTTCCCTAATCACTTGGTAAACCTCGAACACACAATTATTGAGTAGGGAAATTCAGTTCAATTCTACTGACAACTGTCCCTGGGCTGTTTGTATGGGGGTGTCCGCTTCCTTAAGCCCAAAAAATGTCATCAGCTGTTACAGTTTAAAGATTATTGTTACACGACTTGCAGAAGTTTTTATCGTTTGGGGCATGACTTTTTGTATCGTTTCCCTGCTTTAACAGCGATGATGATGATGATGCTGCTCTCTTGTCACCGTTATTGATGGGAATGAGCATCTACAGTTGCTCTCTTTCCCCCCTTTCTCTGACTTTTCTCTGTGTCTCTAGCCTCTGGCCAATTGCCAGAGGCTTTGTAGATGTCTCTCTCTCTCTCTGTATCTTTGTCTGTCTGTCTCTCCCCAGCCCTTTGGTCTGGCAACGACTTCTTTGTCGCTTTAGTACGTGACTTATGCCTTGAAAAATTACTTAACACTTGCTGCCGCTGTTGATGTTCCAATCGGCGGAACAGGGCCCCTAGAGTGCTGGACCCAAAGCCGATAAATAATATAAAAAAAAGCTGTCGCAACTATCAGCAATGCCGACTTGGGTCTTATTATGGAATGGGGATCGGCTTTTGATTGTCGAGAAAACAGCAGCAGCAACAGCCATTGGCTATTTATTATTTGTTGCTGCCAAACGGAAATGTGTAACGTGTTTGGATTCCAGCTGATGGAGCTGGTTTGTGGAGGAGAGAAGTGGTGTGGAGAAACGAAAGGGAAGTCGCACACAGCTGCTGCAGCAATTGGCAATCGGTAATCGCGAGCGTTACATCGGCATTCGGCACCGGGCACGTACCACACATCATACAAAAACAGAAAACAGAAGGCAGGAAAAAGAAACAGAACCGAAAGAGAGTGCTGATTATGATTAGCGTTTTGTATTTTAGACTGTCGCGATATACCCTGGCCATTTGTCAATTAAATTTGGGGTATATGAACTATCAAAAATCATTCAAATCGTTTATTTTTTATTTGTGTATAGCCAGGAAGAATATCAAAATATATTTATGTAACAAGAATAAACCGTAAACTGTCATGCGAGCATGTTGTTTAATTATTATTTCAGGGCAGGTAACATTCAGTTTAAGTGAACGACACCGAAGAACGGTGCTTGAATATCAACAGCCAGCACCGGCAAGCACAAACAGAAGGGGGAATGGAGAGAGCAGAATGCGAAAATTGGCATCTCTTCTCTTGCTTATCTCTTGCATTCTCCTATGGAAATGTAAACGCACCCGCATACTACACACACACACAATGTAACACGAAGATCGATCGCAATACAGAAAGTAGATTTGTCTCGCTCTTACTTACACTCTTCACACCCCAAGCATGCGAGTAGTGGTATCCCGGGTATCCGCTATCTCTCTGCTCTCGAGGCGTCTGCGTTTTTGCATTGCTCGTAAATTATTTGTTTTTCTGTCCTGTGTTTTACGCCCGACAGCTTAGTCGAGGGTATCGCATGGTCGACTTCTCCTTTACTTAACTCCATTTGAGAGCTCTAAAAACTGCAATTTTATTGAATCCTTCTCGTTTGCCTTTCGTTTTGCAGATAAACCTAAGAGGAATCTTGGTTGGCGGCAGTGCCAGCGGTGGAGGAGGAGCGACGACGACGACGGCGACGGCGGCCAGTGCTTGTGCTGGTGGGGATTGTGGTGTTGGTGGGGTTGTAGTTGTTGGCGGCGCTGGTGCTGGCACTGGCGGCGTCAAACTGCGTAGAAACAGCGACCGTCCGCTAACGACAACGACGGAGGAGGCTGCCAACAGGCAACAGTCGCAGTCGCAGTCGCACACGTACCGCATCTCCATGGCCAACCTCGAGGACACACAGGAGTCCGAACTGGATCAGATATTGGGCGAGCTGAGCTTGCTGGAGGCGCAGATAAGCTATGGGGAGGCATCCTTTCTGCCTGGCGCTGGAGGAACAGGAACAGGATCAGCAGCAGCAGCAGCAGCAGCGGGAGCAGGAACAGGAACAGGAGCACCGAATGCAGCGGGACATGCTGGCGGAGGGGTAGCAGTGATTATGCCTCCCTCCGTCATGTCATCAGCGGCCTCATCGCGCTCCCATTCGCGCACAAACAGCAGCATCTCGGCGGATGTGAGCACCTGCTCCTCCTCGGGCATATCCGAGAGTGGTGTGGGGCCATTGGGTGGCTCTGTGGCAGGATCCACTGCCTCTTCGGTGATGGGGTCGGGTGGCATGATGATGATGCTTCCGCCGCTCACGCTGGGCGTGGTCACGCATCGGGAGCCACGTACCGAATCGCCGGACAATGATTCTGCATTCAGCGACACCGTTTCGCTGCTGTCCAGCGAATCATCGGCCTCCTCCAACACATCCCTGCAGCAGCAACAGTTGCAACAGCAGCAGCAACATCAGCATCAACATCAGCAGCAGCAGCAGCTGTCGGCCCAGAAACGGCAGGGAAGCAGCGGCAACAGCAGCTCAAAGGCGGCCAAAATTCAGCTGGCATTGCACAAACTGGAGAGCGCCTCCATACGACGGCTCTTTGTGAAGGCCTTTACGGTGGATGGGGCCTCCAAGTCGCTGCTGGTGGATGAGCGGATGGTCTGCGGTCATGTTACACGACTGCTGGCCGACAAGAATCATGTCCAGATGCATCCGCACTGGTCCCTGGTCGAGCATTTGGTAGATTTACAAATGGGTAAGAGAATCCACACACCACACGAGATGCCATCGAATCCTTATTAATCCTCTTCCCTTCGTGTAGAACGCCTTTTTGAGGATCACGAGCTGCTGGTGGACAATCTGATGGCATGGAATTCAGACGCTGGCAATCGTGTGCTCTTCCAGCAGCGCCAGGACAAGGTGGCACTCTTCTCGCGGCCCGAAGTATATCTGCCGGGGCCACAGATGGCGCCCGGATGTCAGCATGACGATCAGACACGCCACATGCTGCTGGAGGAGTTCTTTGAGATGCATGCCGCCCAACTGCAGCTGGACGGGCCGCTCTACATGAAGGCGGATCCCAAGAAGGCCTGGAAACGCTACCATTTCGTGCTGCGCTCCTCGGGCCTCTATTATTTCCCCAAGGAGAAGACCAAAAACACCAGAGATCTCGCCTGTCTCACCCTCTTCAGCGGCCACAATGTGTACACGGGCCTGGGGTGGCGCAAGAAGTGGAAATCGCCAACGGACTACACCTTTGGCTTCAAGTCCGCCGTGGACTCGTCGCTGGGCAAGTCATGCCGTTCGCTGAAAATGCTCTGCGCCGAGGATCTTCAAACACTGGATCGCTGGCTGACGGCCATCAGGATCTGCAAGTATGGCAAACAGCTGTGGCACAATCACAAGCTCCTCATGGAGGATCTCTGCATGGGGGATGGCGTCTCTCAGTCGAGCTTCGCCTCGGCCTCGATGCGCAGCAGTGAGTCCATATCGAGCATCTCCTCGGCTGTGCCCTCACAATGCGGCAGCGTCTCCTCGGCCATCAGCAGCATGTCCAACTCCTCGACCAGCGGCCGCACCTCTCGCGCCTCCAGCTCCAGTTCGAGCGGCTGCTTGTCGGATGACAACAATGGCTTCGATTCGGAGTTTACGACCGGCACCATCAAGCGGAAGCCCTCGATGAAGCCCAATCTGCCGCTCACGACAATGACACGGCAGCTGAAGGAGGTAGGAGAGATCACCATATGCGAGAGCGGTGGCGGCAGCGGCGGGGGTGCGGGCGACGCAAGCTCCCCGGAGCGTAGTGGCACACTGACGCGACGCCACAGTCGTCGAAAGTCGCAGGAGAGTAATGGCAGCGGCACCCTCAAGCGGCGGCCTGTTGTAGTTCCATCAGCGGTGACTGTCAAGCAGCAACAACAGCAACTCCAGCAGGAGCAGGGCAGTGCCTCATCGACATCGTCGAGCAGCAATTCAACGCCAACGCCCACGCCCAGCATATGCGCTGGCAAGACGCTGCCACTGCCGCTGCCACTGCCACTGCCACTGCCACTGCCGCCAACGACATTGAATCTCGGCGATGCCAACTCCTCCAGCGATGCCTCATTGATGTGTTCGTCCACTTTATCACTCGATTCGCTGCCACCACCGCCGCCGCCGCTGGCAGCGCATGGTCTGGACGGTGCCGACGATCAGGATGTGTATGGATCGCAGTTGTCTTTGGCCTCGTTGCCGCCACCGCCGCCGCCCGAGGATGTGATGATGCATGCAATGGCCTATGCATCCGTCGGGGCAGCGCCGATCCAGGGGCAGGTGTCCAGCCCAACCACGCCCACGCCCACGCAGCAAGGGATGATGATGCCCATGGGCATGGCCATCATGCCCAACAGCAATGGATCCCTGCCGCCGGCAGTGCCGGCCAAACCCATCAAGCCGGCGGTTAAGCAGGCCTCGCTGAAGGCAGCGCCGCCATACAAGGCGCCGCCCGACTACGTGGGACCACAGAGCGGCATCGGGGGAGGACCACCGCCAGCACTGCCGCCACCTGTGGCCCAGAAGAAGGTCTCCTTTGCCGATTCGCCGGTGCTGCTGCGGCGGAAGATGTGCTCCCCAGAGCCGGTGCTGCCGCAGCGTTCGCCCAGCACAACGCTGAGTACGGGATCAGGATCTGGATCAGGATCGGCGTATCAGCAGTATGCACCCGGGCCGATGCTGCCACCACGCACAGATCTGGCCCGCCTCTCTGCCCAGAGCAATGGCAGCGGCAGCTGCAGCGAGGTGACATCGCCCAAGCGGCTGCAGGAGTCCGCCTCGAATCCGCCGCGAGACTTTCTCAAAGATCTGCAACGGGTGATGCGTAAAAAATGGCAGGTGGCCCAGAAATGTAAGCTAGAGCCGGCCACCACGCCGCACGAGGTGCTGGGCTTCAGGGACTTTAGCAACGAGGATCTGCTGGCCGCCCACAACCTCAATTCGGGTGCCAACTCCTCGCACTATTATCGCGAGACGGCGAATGTCAGCCACTGGGTGCGGGAGCACTACGAATACGCACACAATGCCCTCTACGAGAATGTGCACGCCCAGACGAATGGATCAGGAGCGGGAGCGGGAACGGGAACGGTATCAGGCGCTGGTGCACCGATTCTAGGTGCAGTTGGAATGCCCACAGACGCTGCTGCAGCTACAGCTGCTGCTGGCGGCATGCCATCCCCTGCGCCAGTTGGGGCTCCGTTGGGTGTGGGTGTGGCAACCAAAAAGCGTCCACCGCCACCACCACCCAAGCGCAGCGACAAAACGCACCTCACGACCAATCGAGTGTAGGAATGTGCTGTGGTCCTGCCCACCAGCAGACGCTGCAGCTGTTGCAGGATGCAGTAGAGTGCTAGTAGAGAGTGAGTTACATTCGGACACCAATCGGAGACTGAAACTAATCTCTGCCTTCTCCTCTCTCTTTTTCCTCACCATTTAGCACACATTTGGGATAGATCAGAACGGATCGGATCGGATCGCATGGAAACCTCTTTCTTGTTGTGCTTAAAACCAGAAAGAAGAATCAAATACAAATGCAACAAATTCCTATTTAAGTCTTAGGCGGAAGCAATGGAATGTGTCCCTAAAAACGAACATTACGTATACATAAATATGAACTAACTATGATCTATATTCTATGTAGCATATTGCATATGTATCTGCCAACTCTCTTACACAAGTATTATGTATATCGAACTAGAACGAGAAAGAGAACGAGAACAAAAAGGCAGGATCTTAAATCACTCGAAATGTCGATGCAAGAGCGAAAATAACTTTTAGTAAAAATCTATTTTAAGCTCAAATTTTAGATTTTAAAACGAAAAGAAGCAAAAACGATAAACGTGTAATTTGTAATTCAATTTTTTTTTTTGTAAACGATAGTGCATTATTTTTAACAAGAAGAAAATCGATATATACGTATATCTATTTAGTGTCTGAGATGCCTGTTTGCCTGTTTAAGAATTTTGTATTTATTATTTTTATTTTTGCCTATTTTTTGTTTGTTAATTTTTATTTTTGCAGCGCATCAAATGCGCGGCTTCGGCCGAAGAAGTGTAAAATCGAACCGTATAAACCGGAAGCCCTACAATACAATGCGCATAATATAACTAAATAGATCTATATATTTGATGTTTACATGCCTACTTTAAGAGACTCCAAATTCTTTTGAAATCTTTTCTACTCTTGTTAAATCATCAGAGAAGAAGCTATAAAACAATAATCTGGTATCGTTAGATTTTATGGAAATCATTGAAATCTAACAATGCTGTACAAAAATCATTGGGAAATCATCAAAAATGGACAAAAAATACTTTTGAAGAGATCATTCTTGGTCCCTCAGCCATAAAGATCAATGGCATTTCTTACTAATCCTATAAATATTGTATTTATATTGCAATAGCAGCAGAAAGAAACCCTTAATAGTGTTCTCTTGGCATGGGAATGAAAGATATACATAAATGAAATATAGAGTATATTGCGCATTGTTATGGGTAAATCCAACTAGTTTTTAATGAAGAACGCAAATTAGCGTCGTCTATATATACATATATATATAGAGGTATTTCTGTACACAAATCAAATATTGTATTTCATCTAGTAATTGGTAATTGTAACAATATAATGTATTAATTAATTAATTATTGTTTTCCTAGAATATTTCGATTTTTAATCATTTTGTAAGGCGCGTTCCTAATGGTTCAATATCATATATCATATATTATGTATATATGCATATGTATGTGTTGTATTTGTTCATCTAAGATTTAAGAAACGAGGGGGGGGGGGGGTAAGAAAATATCTGTGTTGGCTCCATTGTGTTCTCCCCGAAGTGCAGTAATCAAAAGAAATCAAACTATAAAAAAATCCACAGCAGAGATCCCCAATCAACAGTAATCAAAACCGCCAATCGATTAACGATAGCTGCAATCAATTGAGTCCTCCTCCTATCGATTGCCTATCGATTTTTTCTTTCTGTTGTAACTTGATTGCCATTTGATGTGTGTTTCTGTTTCTGTTTCTGTTTTGTTTTTTATTTGTTTTATCCGAGAAAGCCATTTATATAAATACGTACATATATCCAGCATGTACTGCAGCTATAGGGAAGGAAGTTTTTGTGCATATGTTACGTTTTGTTACGTTTAAGTGCGATCGAATCCATAGATTATTATTATTCACCCTCCCATTTTTCATTCGGAATTACGCGCATTAACCCAGCAGATACATAAATAGAAAGAGTTTGCATTTTACTTTCCTATCCCATGCAGAACTAAATGGTATTATGCATATAGAGCTCTAGGGATTACTACGATAAATAACTATACTTAAAACTAAAGGAAATGCCAATTTTTTAAGCTTGATATTTATACGGAATATATGAAGATATTTTTTAGAAACTATACGCTATATATATCTATATATATATACATGCACAGCACACGCACATAGGTATGTAGTGTGTGTGTGTGTGTGTGTATGTATATGGTGGGAACACAAGGATGTGCCATAGGCGCCGTCGTCGTGAATGTTTTTTGCTAAATAAATGTACTAAAAACCGAAATTAGAGCGTAAGCAACAGAAATCAAAGCTAAAAGAATATATATAGATATATAAATAGGGTTACTAGACATATAGTATATATATATGCATAGCGATTAAAGGCAAAGGAATGTGGAATCTAGAAACCTACTCGACAAGTAAAACAAAAAAGCAAAAAAACAAAAACAAAGCTTCAACTAAAAGCATTTTAACATGCATTTTGATTTGCCATTTCCTTTTTTTGTACTTTATTTACTGTTTTGTGCTTAAATAAAAATCAATTTTAATGTTAAACAAAACGACGGGGGGGATTAGCTAATTAAGATGTGTTGTGTTCGACTAAGCGAACAAACGAATCAAACAGAAAGCAGAATCCTAACTAAAATATCTACTAAGCAAAATCAAACAAGCAACCAAAACTCAAACTGCAGTCACAGCAAACCAATACACACACAGAACAACTTCATGAATAAATAATAACTGTAACACACATTCAACCATCATTCATCTATGCATTAACTACAAATTTACAACAAACAAAAATAACTACAATCCAAGCAACACATGAATATTGAATACTGAATACTGAAGGAAGAAAACAAGAGAAAAACCAAACCATGGATATGAAAAGCCCAAGAAATTCGTTGCAGGTCTATTGTATAGTGAACAATGTTGCCATTTGATACGATTTTTTCCCACAAAAAAGAAAACACACACATTTGATATAAATATATATATATATTACTATATATACCTTATATTCCGCGAATCGAAAGGGAATTTTTTGTAATTTTGATAGAAACATTCAAAAGCATATTAAAAACAAACAAAAAAATGCAAAATGCAAACAAAACGATAAGAAAGTGAGAGTGTTACGACAACTATAAGAAATAAATGCGAGAAATGCCTAAGAAAAATCGAAATCAACAAAAACACATTTTATTCCATGGATCCCACAGATCGTCGGAGGTTTTCTTTTGGATGGCTGCACAGTGGAATTGAACATCGATTGTGGATGTCCACCATTTATCTATTTTTGTACAGCTTTTGGAAAGAGATCTGAATGCTTCCAGTGAAACCTTTCTGAAGGTTTTTGTGAAAGAGATCCAAAACCATGCAAATGTATGGCTGTTGCTCTCTTCAAGTTTTAAGATCTCTGGTTCCAATGTGCCCTGATACTTATCACGGAATCAATCATAGTCGGAACTTGGTTCTTCTTCTCTCTTGGCCTGACTTCGACTATCCCTTTTCCCTTCTTCATTTACAAATCCCAAAGCGAACTGCTGAAAAACTGTTGGACTGTGAAGTTCGGGTCAGAAAAAGTATCAAGCATCGGTCTGTTGTGTTCTTCAATTCATCAGAACATAGATCTATATTTCCATATTTTATTTGGCTAGCCCCCATGGGCAGGGTCAAAGTGTATCCAAGTATGGCATGGAATGGCATGGCGAGGCAATAATGAGAGAGGTCCACGCACCTTTGCCTGAGGCAAGGTAAGACCTCCTGTTGCCCCACACTGCCGCCTCAACCCACTCAATCTATCACGCTGCTCTCCTCCACCAATTTGGCAACCAGACAGACCCGTAAATCATATTACTGCGGCAACGTCGTCTTGTGGACCTTACGCCAATTGAACTTTTGCACGCCTGCAGTTCCCACAAGCGGGGACCATCTGCATATGTGTCTGTGCGGCAACCCTTACACGACTTGAAAGTGTTGCCCACTCCAACTCCCACTCCCACACCGACACCGACACCCACACCAACTGCTCGGCCTCAGCTATAATATTTATTTGCCTATGTACACGCACGACGGTGTCGCTTCAAGGATGTGTGGCTGAAGGACCCCAAGCAGGAATGGATGGGTCAGGATGGGCCACAGAACGTGCCAACATATGTATGCAGCCAAATGTGCTGATGGCTTCATGTACATGCAATGCACGCTCTTGGGGCCA
The DNA here is from genome assembly GCF_900245975.1 of Drosophila guanche. Lineage (NCBI taxonomy): Eukaryota > Metazoa > Arthropoda > Insecta > Diptera > Drosophilidae > Drosophila > Drosophila guanche. The sequence continues at coordinate 6,182,124 of NW_022995745.1, forward strand.
TCCGCCGCCATACCTATCCAATTACAAGCGCACAGTGGAGCGCAAGTGGGAGACATCCTGTTGGCAGGCATTCAATATAATTGTATGTACATTTAGGAACACAGAAAGAAGCGTTTGTGACAGCCTAAAGTGCTCCTCGTCAGAGAGGATTTTGTGTGTGCAGACTGCCTAGAAATGTCCCCCATTTGAAGTAGTTGTTCCACTGTGCAAAATGTTCAAGGCACAGGCACAGGCACAGGCGTTGGACCAGGATCACTGGCAGAGCAGGGGCACGAAGCTGCTGCCCAAACGACAGTCGGCTTCAGTCGCAATAATTTTTAGTTTCCTCTTCGGTGGGTGGCCATGGGAGTGCTCGGCCGCGCACTGGCTGGCCACTGGCCACTGGCCAAGCAGCATTGGAGCAGAAGCAGAAGCAGCACAGAAAAGGGTTGTTCTGGGTGGGTGTGGGTGTGGGTGTGGGTGTGGGTGTGTGCTTGGCAGGCATTTTATTTATGCTGCGTGGCCGTTTCTTTGCGACCATCTACCTACATAACTCCACACTCTTCCACTCTCCAAGTCCCTCGCTCCGTCGCTCTTTTGTTGTTCTTTTTTAAATTGGCAAGTGCCAGCGGGCGGATCATCACCACCCACCCGCTGCACTGGTGGGCTGCTCATCAACGTTGCTGGGGGGGGGGGGGGGGACCCTTTAACCCGCAACCCGTTCGTGCGTTTTGCTGTCCAGCCTCTGCCTTACTCCTTTCCTTTTGGTATGGCTTTGGGTGGGTTGGTCCAGTAGGTGGGCTTAATTTAAGCGGGTTTTATTTTTTCTCAATTCCTCGCTCTCTCATTCTCTCTCTTTCGCTGACCATCCATCTCTTTCACTCTCTCTCCCTCTCTCTCTCCCTCTGTAGGTCGCTCTCTTTTTTACATGCTTTTTCGTTTTTGTCTTTTTTTTTTTTTGCTGTTTTTTATTTGATTTTGCTTTGTATTTTCACTTTTTTTTGTTGTTGGTCGCCCACTAAGGGGGTGGCTTTTAATGTGTGTGTGTGTGTGTGTGTGAATCTCGTTATGTTGTCTTTTGTTTGAAATGTCCGCTGCCGCTGCCGCTGCTGCTGCTGCTCCACGGCCGCGTCGCCGTCGTGTTGTAACTCTTTTTTTTTTGCGTTTGCTTTTCCTTTTATTCGTTGTCTCCTTTTTATTTTATTTTATATAATGTATTTATGTTGTTGTGTTGTCTTTGTCTAAGTTAAACAATTTTAATTGAATTTTTAACAAAAATAGGGGAAACCATTTATCCCAGCCAAAACGGTTGCAAAAGGTTTCACAGCGGCTGGGGGCAAAACTAAGGCACGGACAAAAAAAAAACAGGCACAACTGGGGAGAAAAAGTTGGTTTGCCTGCCTAGCTGCTAATTACTGTGTATATTTGTGGTAAGAATGCATAAATGTAGAAATCTAAATCTACAAATGGAATCCTGATATTGGGTTCCCCCTGAGCTTGCTGGCATTGCAAGCGGACACCAAAACATGCTTTAATTTATTTTGTACAAACTTATTTAGCTACTGAATATTTGCGAACATTTGTTTATAGTTTATAGCAGCATCCAATTAGCTCTGCCTGAAGACTTTCCATTGAGGCAATGAAATGCATATTAAAATTGAACGAAGAACTTGAAGAAACCACCGTTTACATATTTAAAGCAAATTAAAACAGAATTCTGGGAGAGACAGCACTAATTACACTGCTTGCTGCAGTGCAGAATTCCATGCATTAAATCTGCATTTGGTCTCCATTAATTGGCAAGCAGTTTCTGTTGTTTCTGTTGTTTCAATGCACTGCTTGCTTTAGCTGAGAATCGCATTTGTCAAGCAGTGGCCTTAGCGCTGAGAACCGTTAGGCTGCTCTCCACCTTTTCCTCAATTAAGTTGCATATGTTGGCTTGGTGAACTGCTTCATTGAGCATTTTCTATTCTGTCTTTCTGTCTATTTGTTTGTTTGTTTTTGTTGTTTTGGTTGATTCAATGCTGCTGTGTGATCCCTTTTTTGGCTTGATGTAAGGCTCTCTCTCTCTCTCTCTCTCTAATGGTGCTCTTGCCACCTTCCCACGCACACGCAAGCCAAGCGAGTGGCATCCATTGCCATGACAAATGATGCAAATTTAATTGGGCAAAAGCATCAGCATCAGCATCAGCAACGGGCTTCGGTGTCAGCTTCTCAGGTCTGAGATGGTCAGAGAGAGAGAGAGAAATGTGAGCGAAATTGGGAATTGAGGCAAATGTCCTTTGATATTTAATATGTTTAAATATGCGAAGCCTTTTCAGGCGTGTCAGCAAAAAAAAAGGGACCCAACTGGACACCAACAAACACAATCATATACATATGTGCATGTGTGTGTGTGTGTGTGTGTGTGTGTGTGTGTGTGTGTGTATATATGCTGATATAGTGGAAAACATCAGGAAAAGTCCCAAGCGAAATTCATTCAAACGAAACGAAATGAAACGAATTCAATTGACGAAGACGACGACGACGAGAATAATGCCAATGAAGACTAAAGTAGATCGATAGATAGCCCACACACACACACACACACACACACACACACACACACTTATGTGTATGTGTGGCCATCATGTGTGACAGCAGGGTGTGGGTGCGGGCGGGGGCTCCGACGGGGTTGACTAGAGATCGTAATGCAAACTGTCAGAATGCGTAACTCAATTTACAATTTTCCCTTTTCCGCTTACTTCCTCGCAACAAAAGAAAGTCACGGGGCGGGGGGTCAGGCTGAATTAAAAGAAAATGGAAAATGCTAAAAAAAAAAACGCACAGAGAGAGAGTCAGAGAGAGCGAGAGAGAGAGAGAGAGGACAGTGGCCAAAAAGCAACCAACTGGACGGCGTCCAGGTCCTTTCTTTTTTGGCACATGGTTGAGCTCGCTCGCTGGCTGTCCCTTTCTGGCCCCCGATAAAGACACCCAAGTGTGCGTGTGGCATGTGGCAGGCAGGCAGGCAGGCAGGGGGGGAAGCGGCACTGATGGGTATATGGGGTGTGTGGGTGGGTGGCTGGTCAACTCTGGACAGGCTTTTTGTTTCGCACGAATCCTTTCGCCAGCAGCACCCAAAAAAAAAGCGAACAGAACAACAACAAAAAACGTAAGCGAAAGTGAACAAAAATGTAACAAAATTTGGGGGGTGTGGTGTAGGTAGCGGAGTGTGTGCAAAAAAATGAAAATGGAAAGTGCTACACACACACACACACAAACACACAGAAGGTACAGTGATGCCTGCTGGGTCAGCGCCAGACGCCGAAGAGAGATGATCTCCTGCCACAGGAGTTGATCTCTCTGCACATGGCTTGGATCCAACTGAAGCCATTCTGATTTGAGTTCACTTTGTGGAGTGTCAACTGTGGGACAGCCGCACGCGGCACAAGATTCGTTTGGACAATTGGCCCTGGCCAGCATAACCCCTTACAACCCCTTCCTTGCCCGAACAACCCTTCCCCCTGTGCGCGCGTTGCCCACCAGCCACCATTTCCAGTTCGTTTTGTCTCGTTTCCTTTTTTGGCAATGTTTGCCAAGCGTGCAGAAAAGCTGACCAGCCCAAAAAAAATGAAGAAGAACGAACAAACGAAAGAAGCAAAAGAAAGGGGGAAGCTGCGAAGGAGGAGGACAGCAGGAGGACAGCAGGAGCAGGGGCAAACGCACCAAATTATATAAAAAATATACAAACAGACATAAAAAACGAGCCAAAAATCTCTGAGAAAAGCAGAAGCGAGAGCCAGGAGGTGGGCACCAGGCACCAGGCAGCAGGCAGCATTCGGTGGAGTGGGTGGGCAGAGCGTGGTGGTGCGACGTAGGCGTAGGGGAGTGGGAGGATGAAAAGTGAAAGTGCCCAAAAAGGGTTACCAGAAATTGCGTCGGCGAAAAAAACCAGAAAAAAGGCGGACAGGAGCAGTGCACGAGTGGGAGTGGGAGTGCAAAAGAGAGACAGAGAGAGAGAGAGAGCTAAGGCAGCAAAGAAATGTAAAGAAAATTACAAAATCACCCCCTTTGGCCAGGCTTACATGCTTACAGTTATTACCATGATAAGGTGGACAGATTGTCCAGAGGCAGCAGGAGGCAGAGAGCTCTCCTGCATCTGGCACAGGTCCTGGTCCTGGCCGCTCCATGGGCTTATCTGCCTTGTCCGGAAATGAGTTGTGCCAAAAGCGCAAGTTGCAAGTTTATGACTGGATCCGGCAAGTAGCAAGAAACAGCAGCCTGCCACTCGGCAGGCACAGACACCCTGACACAGGCACAGCAGAAGGGTTTTAGCAGCAGGTTGAGCCGAATGGAGTTAGGTGCTCGAACCGAGCCAGGCCCAGTGCCAGGAGCTTAGCAAATGGTCAAGCTTCGCATGGTTAGACACATTTTTGTACCATTTTCAGTTGCATTTTACGCGATAAATTCTTCGCACAACAAAAGCGAGAAAAGGAGAGAAAAAGCAGCGTTAAATGGAGTAAAGTAAATTTCAATGAAAGGCAAAGACCCTGAGCAAGTGGTCAGGGCCAGCGGCCTTCCGGATTCAGGGAGAGAAAATCAATCGCTAAAAAGGGTTTGCAGTCCCCTCTTCCCCATATACATTAAATGGCACAGGAAATAGGCATTAAGCATGGCTAATAAATATGGGAATAATATATTGATACGTTTCCAAATTGGCTCCAAAATGTGTCAACAAACTTGTGCAAAAACAAGTAAAAGCTAGGCTCAAACTTACCAAGTGAAATGCGCATAAAATGTGAGATTATTTGCGCTGCTGTGGTTGCATCGTGCATCCTCCTACTAAGCCTCAAACTTAGCTCCAAAGCGACCCATCGAGCGACCTCTGCTCCGCTGCCCCCCTCGCAGCTACAAGGGACGTCCAACGCGTCCGAAATTACATAAAAAACGAAATTTATACATGCAAATGCAGGCAGGCAGCCGTGTCCGTGTTCCTGTCCGTGTCCGTGTCCGTGTCCGTCCATACATATCTGTCTGTCTGTCTGCCTGTCTGTCTGTCTGTCGAAAAAGAAACAAACAGAGGTGTGTGTGGGGAGGGGGGGTAGCACAAAAAAATATAAGCAAATCTTCCCTTAACTTTTCATTTTCCATGTTGTGTAGTTGACAGTCCAGACCAGCCCCCTTTGGTCGGCCTTTTGCTCGTTTTTCTCGTTTTATTTTTTGTTTGGTTTTTTAAGTAGGAAATTGTGTCCAAGCTTCGCTCGTTCGCTCTCGTTTCCGCACTCCCGCTCCCGTTGTGTCCTGTCTCTGTCTCTTATCAAATGTTTTTCCTTTTGGAGACTTTCGCTGCTGCCCGTCAAAGGCGGACAAGGACAAGGACAAGACAACCCTTTTAGTCCCTGCCGTGCGGCTGCTGGCGAGAGAGAGAGAGAGAGAGAGAGAGAGAGTGAAAGAGATAGCGAGTTGATTGCTGGCCAGCAAGCGATGCTAATGCTGGCACGGACCACAACAAAAATTGAGCCATGATTTTGCATTTGCTTTTCGATTTTGATTTTTCTTTTGCAAAAACTTTACCCCAAATTTCAATGTAAGTCACTGGGTCTCTCTCTCTCCGCCTGCAAACAACAAAAAAAGGAAGAACTAAAAAACTATACGCACACGCGTACACGCAAACACGTATGTGTGTGTGTGTGTGTGTGTTTGGTCATAAATTAAACATGCAGCCCGCAAAAGTATGCTACGGATTTTGGATTTAGACTTGGAATGGGTTTTGGGTGTGGGTGTGGGTGGCTCTGTATGGGATCTCTGTCGAATGCGCTGAAGCGTGCAAATGCCAAAGTTACCAGAGAAAAAAACAAAAGTTTTGCATACTCTGACAGTACGATTTTTGCTCAAAAAAAGTGCAGGAAGTGAAGTTGCAGCAGCTTTGATGGCAACATTGTAATACCCACTGCCTAGGGTAGTGCCACACTTTACGCTCCTCCAACATCGGCTACAGGGCAGCCACCAGCCACCGCCAGCCACCGGCAGCCACCTCCAGCTGTAGGCTTCAGCCACATCCCCCAATGTGGCCATCCCCCATTTGTTTGTCTGTGGTCGCACAACTTGAAAACTACTTTGCATAAGACAAAATGCTGTAAGCACACACCCGCACACACATGACCAGAAGTTGGCCAAACTATTCGTAAACTCACACACAGTACACGAGCAACCCCCAAGTCCACCCTTTGGGCAGACAAACAAGAACTCGGCTTGATTATAAATTTCAACTTAATTACAAAAACAGAGTTTAATCCCTTGCCAAACTGTGTCGCCGACTTGGCCATTATGTGCGAGACCCGCTCATCAGCACACACAGAGGGAATGTGTGTATAAATGTACATTATGTACATGCAAATTGGATGTGTACTGCAAAGGATGCTTACTAATTTATGGCCAGCCAAACTATCCGCTCCACAGCAAACCGCTCGCGGCACAGCGCAGCCCCACAAGGAGCTGTAATGTTGACAATGGATCACATCGGGCGGGACTAAGACAGTATTTTCGTGCCAAGATCAGGCACGGCCCACCGTGGAGCGCAGCCCTCCCTCCAGCTCTTAACGTGTAGTCAAATCGACAAAAGTTTGCTTACCTAAACACACGCACACACCCACACCCGCACACCCACACCCACACACATATGCATAGTTTTTGAATTGAGAATCTGAAGTCAGAGTTTGCCATACAATCAGGCAAAGCGGAGCAGAGCTCTGGCATCTCTCTCTCTCTCTCTCTCTCTGGCTGTATTTCTGTGATGTTTATGTAGAGAAAGTTAGGACATTCGACGCACACACACAAGCACCCACCTGCCTTATATAAGCGCTACCCACACACACACACGCATAGCTAAACCAATTTCCACAGAGAACATTTTAAATTTCCGACACACACACACACAGAAAACGAACGAAAATTTGCGAATGCCAAACGGAAGGCCTGTAACCCCCCGTCCAGTTCCACATCTATGCAGACACACACACACACACACATACACACATGGGCATGTGGCATCAACTTAACTTACAATAAAAGCCATTGCCCAGCCTCCCCCGGCCAGCACGGGACGTCTCTCTACCTTCCCCCCAGTTGATGTCCTGCAGCAGGCAGTCCTGTCCGCCCTCCCGCTTCAAATGCTGCTCGAGCACGTATGCCCTTGGCTGAGGGCATGCTGATTTTTGGCCACACTTTGAGGTAAGTAGGAGAAAGTGCAGCCAGCTAATGCATCAAAATGCATGTGGAAAAAGTTGACCTAAAAGTATACCCAAAGCTGAGGCTAAAGTCATTTTTCTGATCTTCTGCTCTAACTTCAGGTTTGTCTTGCGTGTCTGCCAGGGTATCTACAGCTGCGACTTTACTCCTCTTTTGCACTCCACAGTTTTGTCTTGATGTTGTTGTTGTTATATGTAAAGTGCGTAAGCTGTGCCCTGAGCCAGAGAGAGGGTCGGGCAGCAGAATCTGAATCTGAATCTGAATCTGAATCAAGGCCAAGCAAAGGGAACAAGGGACAGAGCCCAAGTCCAAGTGTGTGGGCAGAGGGATGGGTTTCTCTGCACTATTTTACATACGTAATGCGAACTTCATGGGCCGAGAGCCTTCATAAGCGCCGTTGGCCAAAAGCTTTGAAAATTAGCGTTGCTTCTACGGGGAACTGGGAGCTGGGAGCTGGGAGAGGCGGCAGTTACGGATGAGCGCATGAGGCAGTGGGAGGCACTGGGCGCTGTGCCATCAAAATCTACAACACAAAAGCGAATCAAATCGAATCGATATTTGAAAGAGATATTTCCGTTGGCAGTTTGTAGCCCAAAAGTGTGCCTGATCATTGGATCACCCACATAAAGAACACCTTCCGCTTTTGTCTGTGTGTGTGTGTGTGTGTGTGTGTGTGTGTAAAAAGTGTACAGAAATATTATTTTATCGTATAATCCTTGACAGAAATCCTTGTCGCAGAAATATGCGCGTTGCATGCTTTGATTTTGATCTGCTTCGAAAATCTTACACTGCGGAATTTGACTCCTGATTGTTTGCTGTTGAGAGAGATCGAATCTGAATCTCTTTGCATTGAACTATGCTTTGGGCTATCTTGATTTTTGATGTCTAATGTGCGATGTCTGCTGATGTGTGGGTGTGTTGAATCTTTTCTTTAGTTGCCGCCTTTAGTTTTGGCCTTGTTCGTGCTTCATTTTCTTACTTCGTGCCCGTCTGTGGACGCTTCTGTATGGTCGTGTACTGGCGATTCTGTGCCACATTCATTTGCTTGGCCGTGCCACTGCCCAGCTGTTGATCCTCCACAATCTGTGGCATCTGCACACGTAGCGGCGCCGGCGTTGGCAGCAGGCCCGTGTAAATGACGCTTGAGGTTTCAGTGCTGGGTATGCCACCATAGACACGATTGTTGTAGCGCTGCTGCTGCTGCTGCTGCTGCTGACCGGCACCGTTCATCTTCTGCTCTCCGGCAGTCTGACCTTTGGGTTGACCGCTCTGCGCCTTGAGGTGGGCCCAGGGCGTGCAGCCGAGCACAACTGACGGACGCTGCTTGCGATGGGCACGCGAAGTGGAACGCTGTAGTCGATGGCGTTTCGCAGCACGCGATGTGCTCCGTGGTGCTTGGGTGCGCGAGGTGCTAGGCGCTGGACCACGTGAAGTGCTGGCCGGGCGTGCTGGGCCGCCAATTAGTGGCCATGGATTCGGCGCCAGGGATGTCGAAGAGCTGACTTGCTGGAGCCCTGCAGGCGCTGCCTGGCCACCGCGCACTGTGGTACCGATGGGTGGCCATTGGCTGGGCTCCTGGTACTGCAGCTTGGTGCAGGCTGCTTTGTTGGGTTTCCGGATCCAAGGTGTGTTGGCTTTTGGGTCTGCTGGCGTGGCTAGTATCGTCAATTTCTGACGTGGTGGGGCCTGGGGCGTGGGCAGCAGCGAAGTTCCCCGATGATTTGCCTCCGATGTGTCTGTCGGGGAGCCTGTAATAGTCGCCGTGGGTGAGCCCGTGAGTGTGCCTTCGGAAGAGTTTGGCGACCCTTGGTCATCGTTTTGTGGCGACCCAAACGGAGGAGAAGAGCCCATTGGTGGTGCTGTTGCTGGTGCTGGTGGTGGTGTTGAGAACTTCGATCTCTGCCATGGACGTTGAGCAGCAGACTGCTCCGCGGAACGGCGCAGTGTGGCTGAATGCAGCGCGGACCATGCAGCACAACGTGCCGCAGCTGCCTGCAGCTGCCAGGCGGCAGGAATATCATTCAAAATATCTGCGGCTTCTGCGGCTTCAGCGGCTTCAGCGGCTTGCTGTGCCGCTCGACACGAATTTGAATTCCGATTTGTACTTGCACTCGGAGCTTGATTGTGGTGACTGTAATGCTGCTGCTGCTGTTGTTGATTTGCTTTTTGGTTCGGAAACTGAGCGGGATTGCTGCTCCGATTCTGGCTGCCAGCTGGCTGGCTGGCATTTTGGTTACCAACCCGAGCGTAAATGATCCGCTGATTCTGGTTCTGCTCATTATGTGCGAGAATTAGATTCTGCATTGCCTTCTGGTTCGTAACGTGGTTCAACATTTGCTCCGAAAATTGGTTTATAATCTGGTTCGCTGTTTGGCCTGCACGCAGGTTCCCAGTCAGAGCCTTATTCAGGTTCTGACTCATCTCATAATACTCGTTCAGACTCAGGTTCGCAAATACGTTCTCAGAGCTCTGGCTCGCAAGCTTGCTCAGATTCTGATTGCCAAACTGACTAATATTCTCCTTCAAATTCTGGCTTTGATTCTGGTTTGCAAATGGATTCTGGCTCTGATTTTCGTTCGCGTACTGGCCCTGGCNNTTCGCAAGCTGGCTCTGATTTTCTTTCTGATTTTGGTTTTCAAACGGGCTCTGATTCTGTGTCTGGTATTGATTCTGATTGACAACTTCATTCAGATTCTGATTCTGATTGTGGTTCACAAACTGTGTCCAGCCCTGGGGTTGAATCATATTGGCAAGTTGACACAGATTCTGGTTTGCAGACTGATTCTTTTTCTGATTCAGATTAGAAAACGGGCCATGGTTTTGGTTCGCAAACTGGCTCTGATTCTGGTTCAAGTTCTGGGCGTGGGCCTTGTTCTGTTTCGGAATCTGTTCCTTGGCTGCATTCTGTTCTTGAGCCTGCTTCTGATACTGCGCCAGGGTCGTCTGAGCGTTGTTTGGTTCCTGGTTCTGATTCGAGTTCTGGGGCTGCAGCTGGGGCTGTGGCTGTGGCTGTGGCTGGCGCTGCAGCAGGGGCTGTGGCTGTGGCTGTGGCTGGCGCTGCAGCAGGGGCTGTGGCTGTGGCTGTGGCTGTGGCTGCTCCGTCTTAGATTGCTTCTTATGCTTTGCTGGCATCTCGGGTTCCTGTTGATTTCGTTTCTGCGGCAGCTTCTCAAATATCGCCTTATGACGCCCCTCGAGCAGCTTGCAGATCTTCCGCTCCGCCATCAGATGCTGGCCCACGAGCTCCTGCTGGAACAGCTGGCGCTGCAAGTGCGTGGGCAGCGCATCGCGAATTTTTTGCGCCAGCTTGCCGCTTCGTGTCTGCAGTCTCACCAGCTCGCTGTACAGAATATCGTTCGTGTACTCGAGTGTGATGTCATTTGCCGGCTCCCCGTCGTAGTTGTAGTTGTAGTTGTAGTTGTAGGGGCCAGCACTCGGCTCTGCGGCTTCGCGTTGCTGCTTCGGGTCGTTGGGTTGGTCGGGCGCCTGCTGTTCGGGGTCCCCCGCGCTTCCCCCCTGCCCGCTCATGCCATCGGCTTGCGGCCTGTTCATGGTGCCCTCTGGTTGTTGCATTTTTGTGAGCGTGAAGTAAGGCTTGAAGGGGCGTCCCCATTGGGGTGTGAATTCATCAGTGCCCTCGCCAGCAGCCTTGCTCTGTTTCTGTCTTAGGGTCTGTGCTGTTCGCAGACGAATGGCCCGCTCCGCCCCAATGGGCAACAGCGGCGGCTTCTTCAATTTGCTCACTGAGCGTTTGTGCATATTTTTTTTTTTTTTGTTTGTTTGCTTGTTTTCTGAACAAATGAACTGCAAAAGATTTTTTCACAAACGAACAAATTTTGACAATTAATTTCACAATTTAACTAAAATTTAATTTTTCCCTTTTTTTTTTTTTTTGTTTACCTGTATTTAGAACTGCACTGTTTTCACAACTATGAACAACTGAACACTGCTCTGAAACTGGGAAACTAACACAAAGCGGAGTCCGTGACAGGCTGGGCTAAGCGACAGCAAAGTCAAGGCCCACTTGGCACATGGATCCAGAAAGTTACACAAAAACCACAACAACACAAAATACCAAAATGCACGACACACGGATGTCGGATTGCAATTATGCTAGGGTTGAGCAATTCTTCAGGGTTGCCCTTACTTTGTCGGAAGATTTACTTTAATTTAGGGGCCCTAGTCACAGCTTTAATTGACTTTGAACTAGCGAAAACGAACTAAATTTCACGCTGAGATTTTGTTGCCATAATAGAAACAAATATGAAAATTCACTTTTTTGACATTTGGGCATTGGTTTTTGCATTCTGTGGGTGAGTACCAAAAACTGAATGAAATTAAGACATAGAAGGACATCATACCGAGCAAAGTTCTGTGCCAACCACCCAACAAATTGCATGGACCTCAAAATGATGCTGAGTTTAATTCCCACAGGAATAAATATTGGACACACACACACCCCATTCCAGCTGAAAGTCTGCACGTTCTTGTGATCTGTGCAAATCGTTTTACAACGCCCCAGCACCCTGCTTTCAACATCATTTTCAATTGTCCAAATGAATTTAAAGTTCAAGTCCCAATCCCACACCATCCCTGCCCAGGCAGGAGCAGGAGCAGGACCAGGAGCAGGACCAGGCAACTTTGATCTTTGCATTATGCAATCCTCGTATATTGTAGGTATTGAAATTTGAAGCGCGTTGATGTCTGGATATATTGGCCAGGAATTGCCAGCAGCTGCCGGCGAAGGACATTCAATGACTTGTGACTGACGCAGACGTATGTGCGTAGGGGGAGAAGTGGGAGTGGGAGTGGGCGTGGGATTCGTAGGGGGTTGGGCTTGGGGTTGGGGTTGGGGTCGCACACACGCATACGCATCAATTTTTTACGCAGGACTTTCGCCCAGTCTCTCTCTCTCTCTCTCGTTTTCGTTTTCGTTTCCTGTTTTCGCTTTTCGTTTTTCGATTCGTTTCTTTTTTTTTTTTTTTTTGCATTTTTTACTGGACTCCAGGACTTACGTGCGATTACGTTCTTTAGCTTCTGCCACATGTGTGGCACGCGTTTGTGTATGGCAGTGGCAGTGGGAGTGGGAAGCTGCCTGTGTGTGTGTGTGTGTGTGTGTCTGTATTGCTACCCCCATTTGACATTCACTTTCGTCTGGACTTTGCCTTTGCCTTTGCCCCTTTCCTTTGCTTTCTCCACCTCCACCTCCCACTACCTCACCCACTTTCTGTTTCCCTGCCCACAGCCCTGCACTTTCACTTCGTTCCAATGCCAAACCAAAAAAAGAAACGTCCAAAGCATTGCAAATATTTCCATGGCGCATTCTTCAGCCATAGTCCGACAATTTTTTGCATATTTCATTTGATTTTTGTGTAAATGAAACTATTTTTTTAATAGCAAGAATAACTTTAAAAACTTTAAACTTTTGTTCGCAAAATGTTCCCTTGCAGATACTTCATCGATTCAGAATCAATTCATCATTCCTGTGTCGTGCCATTATTTCATCTAAGGCTCTGCACTCCAACTCCAAAGTTATCTCTCCTGGCTGTCCTGGCTCTGTGTTTTTTAGGCTATACAAAAAATCGAATTGGAGAGCAAGAAATGGAAAGGAAATTTATTTCTCTATTTTGTTTATTGGCCATTTGTGTGTGATATTTATGCTACTGTTGGCTTTTAAATTTTTCATTCACATCCTCCACAGTCGCTTGGACCGCTTCTGCTCCCGAATTCAATTGAAAACTTGTTCCTTGCCAAAGTCAACTGTCGCTTCTGTGGGAGGTAGCTAATTGAGAGAAAGATGTGCCAGGCCAAACTCAACTCTTTTTGTGTGCGACTGTACTTTGTTTGGTTGTGTTTGCTCCCGACGATAGATTTTTGTGCCTGCCGCTGCGCATTAGCCGTAAATGACATTGAAATATTACGAAATTTAAAAACCATTAGAAACAGACCGAACAGAGCCACCCATCACACCACCAGCTCCCAATCTTATTTAGATCGCCCTCTTTATGTACCATTTACCAACCCATGTACTCCACAAGACCAAAATCTTGGCGGCGAAAATTGCTCGCGAATAAAACCAACAACGGCCAAAAAACACAACAAAAAAAACCCAAAAAAAAGAGGAATAAATAAATAAAGAAAAATCATCCACTTTTCCTCCTTTTTGTTTTGTCCTTGCCAACGGTTGGTCCAAGCTGGACTCCCCACCCCCAAGGGGGGGGGGGGGGGGGGTGGCTGTTGCTGTACATCGTACTACCAATTTGCTAGTGACCATAATCAACCCCTTTTTTCGCTTTCTCGCTTTTTTTTTCTCTATGCAAAATAAATAAGAGAAAGTGCGTAAGGAGGAAAGGATGCGTAGGGCAGCAAGAGGGCGGGCAGGACAGCTCAGAGTCGTCGTCTAGGAGGGGCACAAGGCAAAGGCCCAGAGATCGCAGAGTCCAGCTGCTCGTAGTAGTCCCATAATTGGACCACAAATAGTCCCTATAAAACTATATTTTTCTCATCTTTTTTTTGCAGCTTTTCCAATCCAAAATGAAGTGCTGCAAATGCTAAAAATGTCTACAATTATCATGAATGGTTCTGGATTGCTTTGAAAGATTTCTGCTAATGGAAAAATGATGACAAGTCCTTCAGAAACTAACGCAAAACATTTAACATTGGTGCAAAACTAGAACTTTAAGTGGTCATAAATCCAGGTAAACCCCCATTCTAATATAACAAATAACAATTTCAATTCCAAATTTTTTTGTTTTTTGTGGATAATTTTCTTATAATAATTCGAATTAGTTTGCAGCACTTTAACTGCACCTTGGCAGCATAGTGATCGCATTCTCTGTGCCCAAACCCCCCCCTGCTTGTCTCCTTCTCTCTCTTGTCCAGCTACGCACGTGTCAGCCATCAAAGCCTTGGACCAAGCGCCCTGCCCCAACACCCGGCATTTTTTGGGCCGTCTCATGCATATTCAAATGACGGCCGTCCAAAAAGGAAAATCACAGCAACGAAAATCAAGCCAACGCACTTAAGGGGAGCAGCAGCAGCACCACCACCCCCCACACACCCACTCCTCATGCCACACCTCCCCCACCCAAAACGCTTACAGGCCATAAAACGCGACAAATGCCAAGAAAAAAAAATCTAAGAGAAAACAAAAATATTTTCGACTCGAAGAAAGTGCAGCAGCAGAGGTCGAAGCTGCGAATACACTTACGGAGAAGTGCAGCTAAGAATTATGGGTCTGGGGATTATTTTTCTACACCAAATATTTCTGCAGCTAAAAACTTATTTGGAGCAGCTTTGGTTTGTCATGATTGTGTTGCTTTTTTCTTTGGCAATACATTTGTAATTCTAAATCAACAGACAACGGCAGAAACTAAACGTAAAAGTGCTGCAAAATTTGCTCAAAAGTGCATAGTACCCTCTTTGGCAGTGTATTGAGAGAAGGCGAGAGAAAAAGTGAGGCGCGGTCTAAAAAACGGCCGCGAAGCGCAAAGAAAAATTAAAATACGCACAAAGTTTTGACAGCTGAATTGGCATAATGATGGGGTTAGTGACGCCCATGATGGGGTTGCTGGGTGGAGTGGGGCTTACCGCATTGTCACTGCCACTGGCTCTGGTCCTTTGTCCGCTTGTGTCTGTCGCACTGGGCTTCCTTCCTTTCGTGCTTCTGGCCACTGCTGATTTTCCCTTTATTTTTTCCCATTTCCTTTCTTCGTTTTTTTTTAGTCTGGTTTGTCGGGGCAGCGCGCCATCATCGTTAATTTTATCTACGCAAATGCAAAATAATTACTTTACTTTTTCTTTGGTTTTCCCGCAGCACCGCCCCACCGCCACTTCTCCCCTCCTTAACCCGTTCCCCCTTTTTTCTTGGCTTGGGACAACGGCTGTCGAAATTTATGTACTTTTTTTTGGGTTCATTCTTTGCTGCTTCTTTTTGTGTTTTTGTATTGAAAAGCATTTTAAAATTCTGCGCCAGCTGTCCTGCTCTGTCCTGTCCTGCTATGTCCTCTCCGCATCGTCTTCTTCTGCATCTCCAAGGGTTTTCCTTCTCGCGTTTTTCCGATTTCTCTTTTCGGTTTTTTTTTTGCGTTCGTTTGCTGTGTTTTTTAATTAAACAAAAGGGTTAAAAAGTTTCGCCAGCGGACGACGAGAAATCTATGCGGATGCGGAGTGGCAAGGGCGAGAGGGCGAGAAAGGGGAAAAAAAAAATACGAACCGAAAACTGAGTGAAATGGGGGTAAAATCAAATTTTTGCCCTCCCCTTGTGCTGCCTGGCCTTTGGTCTCTATTACGTTTTGCGTCTCTCTCAGTTTTCTATTTAGTTTTCATTTATTTTTAAAAGGAAAAATTTTAATAACCCAAGGGTTGGCCCGATAGCTGGCCAAGGGTTGGAAGGGGGTTGGCCTAGGGGGTGGGGTTCTGCTGTTGCCGCTGCTGCTGCTGCTGGCTCTCACAAAGAAATTACATTAATGTAATTTCTTACATTTTTTTCGTTTTTTTCTGTAATAATTTGGCAGCGAGAAAGGAATATTCAGATGGGATGGGGGCGGCTAAGGTTGGGGGTGGATGATTTACCCCTTTTCTCCTAATGCCCTAATGTCCGGTTTTTCCAGTTACACCCGCCACCCGCTCTCCACCACTCATGTGTCCCCCTCATTGTCCTTCTCGGACTGTAGAAAGAGAACTAGAAAATGGGTAAATTGTACAAATCTTTCATTACGTTAATTTGTTGTGAGCTTTGATGTGAAAATTCGCGCAGTAGTTGACAAAACTTTTAGCCAAATGAATGGATCGCCAGCGGGGTTGCCAGAAGTTTCCAAATTACCTACAGAA
This sequence comes from Drosophila guanche, assembly GCF_900245975.1. Taxonomy (NCBI): domain Eukaryota; kingdom Metazoa; phylum Arthropoda; class Insecta; order Diptera; family Drosophilidae; genus Drosophila; species Drosophila guanche. The sequence goes on from NW_022995745.1 coordinate 6,198,162, forward strand.
GCGAGAGACCATCGTTGGATGGGTCATCTCTGAAGAGAATTTAAAATGGTAACAGTCCTGAAACTGTGCCAGAAAATTGGTAAAATAAAAATAAATATAAGCAAGCCAGTAACTGGTTCTGTTTGTAAATTGTATAGCTGCCAAGCAAAATTATCTGCTAGTCGGGCACATCTCAATTACCAAATCCTGCAAAATTGGTTGCAATTGGCATTTAGCTCATGTTTTCGTTGGTTATTCTTCCGTTCTTCTATGAGAAAATAAGACATTCTGCCTGTAACAGTAAAATTGATATACATAGCAGGGGTCACATGTTTAAGTGCCGTTTATATGCACAGAAAACGTAAACAACGTCGTGCCTTGCTTCGCTGCCGCAGCTTTGTGCATAGGTAACGGATCTTCACTTTGCATTTACCCAGCAGAGAGCTGCACAGCGGTGCAGCAGGCGAGAGAGAGAGATAGAGAGCGAGCTTTCTTTGGCGCTTTTGCTCTCTTGTTTTGTGTTCTTGTTGCTGTTTAGCTTTAAATCAGTTATCCACATGAGAGAGCACCGACTGCAAGTCAAAAAGTTTCTTGCTTCTCTGCCGCATCTCTATGCATAGCTAACGGATCTTTCCTTTGCATTTACCTCTCAGAGAGTTGCACAGGGGAACAGTAGGCAAGAGAGAGAGAGAGAGAGAGCGAGCTTTTTTCGCTCTCTGGTCTTGTGTTCTAGCTGTTGTTGCTTGAAAGCAGCACTTAAATGATTAAATGCTTTTGCATGCACAGACAACATAAACGAAGTGAATAAACTGTTCATGCTTCTCTGCCGCTGCGGCAGCCGATCAATTGCCGCTGCGTAGATGTTCTGTGCATAGACCGCAGTCACATGAAGCTTTTGCGCTGCCAGAGATCTTTTTCTATGCACAGAGCGCATATCACGCTACGGGACTTTGTTCTATGTTTGGATCTTCGCAAAGAGAGAGAGAGAGAGAGAGCGCTGCAGCGTGGTCTGTGAAGTTTCTTGTGTGAATAATTGTATCATGCCTGAATTGTAATCGAAGTGAATTCTGTACCATTTTCAGTTGATTTTTGCAGCTTTGATATTTGCTCAGTTTAAAGCATCGATCCATATGCCCCACATGTGCGATTTGCCCTCGCCTCTGTCCACGGTCCCTCGGCATTTGCTGGGCTCGTTACTGCCAGGCCCCTACCACCACTCCGATGCTGGCAACAAGTTTCCTAATACTAGCATTAGCTACCCGCCTCATGATTCCTCCGGCTGCACATTTATATTTATATGTATGTATGTATCCCCCTTCCTTGGCCCCTGGCTGTGGCTCAAACTTGGCCAAAATTTAAACTCACATGAAGTCGCATTTATTTCTATTCAATTTGATAATAACCCAAAGGATAGCGGGTGCTCAGCTCTGTGAGGTCCACAGGGGGCTGGAGATGTAGGCGGAGTGACTGACATAGGAGGCAGGCAGGCAGCAGCAGCTGTTTGGGGCAGCCGCAGTGGGGCATTTAGAGTGGACCCAATGTATCAACGGCTGCTCCGGGCGGCGCTTGCCCCATGACTCTACAACTCCTTCTGGTTCCCTCGGCTCTCGATTTCACTGCTGCGTGCCAATCGCACACAACCCCATTCCCCCTTTCACTTTCACTTTCACTTTTTCGTCCATATACACTTTCTCCTGCCCGCACATTTCTTTCTTCCTTTGGACACCAACCAACAAAAAAAGAAGAAAAAAACTCATTTTCCCCCTTTAGTCGGGCATTTTCTTTCACTTTTTTGTGCTGGCCAAAAAAAAAGGAAGCAGGAGGATGGAGGCGGAGAAGTGAAAGAAAAACTGTGAAAGAGTGGCCGGGCGCGGGGGATGGACAGGGGTAAACACGGGACGGGGTTAGCTGGTTGGGGGCATACCCCCTTGAGTTTATAACTTAAAAATTCAAAGCACGAACAAAGTTCTAATTTAAACACCCAAAAAAAAAGCCCAAGACCAAAACGAAAGGCGCAAGAAACGCTGAAGAAGAAGACGAAGAAGCCGTCAAAGAAGGCCAAACAACGGGAAAGAGAGGCTGAGGCTGAGGCTGAGGCTGAGCAAGAAAGAAAAGAAATTCTTGCGAATATTGTAAATGCTGAGTGGAAAAATGAGGCGAAAAAATGCTCGGACATAAAGTGCACGCTCCGAGGCGAGTAAATAAAAAACGAAAGCTCAGGACGCAGGACCCTTTTCGTTGTGTGTGTGTGTGTGTGTGTGTGTGTGTGTGTGTGTGTGTGTGTGGTGGACAACACAAGTAAAAGGGGTGGCCCGCACGGAGTGGGGGAAAATAGAAAGTAAGTAAATATGAGAGAGTGAGAGAGAGAGAGAGAGAGTGCCAAAAAGGGGAAAACTATGCAACACCAAAGCTACAATACCATCAACCCAAGTGCCTTAATGGATAACATGTTTACGCAACTTTAGATATTAAGAGTGTGGAGAAATGCAAGAGCGAGGGATAAGCCGGGGAGAATCAGCCAGTAACTAGTATTAGGGAGGGTGACATAAACATATGTACCTACTTATAAGAGACACAAACTCAGCGAATGAACCCAATCTCTGAACATCTTAAGGAAAGGCCGTGTGTAATCGCAACAAATTGTAATTTAAGCATCTTCTATTTTGAACACTTTTAACACGCAAAACGCTGCCAAGAACCTTGAAGATAAGCTTCGGATAAGCTTTTAGTTTCAGCTAGTTTCAAATCATTTCTGCATTTTAGTTCTTGATTTCAATTGGAATGTCATCTGGCATAAACAACCTAAAGATCGTGTGCAGATAGTGGCAGGTTCCCTGCGTTTTGCATACTTCTGCTTGTTGCTTGTGGCTTGTGGCTTGTTGTTCCACCCCTGCGAGTACTTCCTTCTACGTACATTTATTGATGAGATTGATTATCTTAATGGGCTCTCTCCGACACTCGTTACACACTTGTGTGCCACTCCCCGACTCGTTTTCTCTTTTCTCGTTGTATATTTTGCTTTTTCCCTTTTCTTATTTTCTGCCTGTTTTTTTTTTTTGTTTTTTTCTTTCTTTGGCATCTCACTTTGCATTTTGAATTTATATAAATGCCAATTTTCATTTACCCGTTTGCACTGGACCAACCCTTCCCTGACACACACACACACACACACACACACACACACACACACACCCACCCAACCTACAACCCCCACCAGTACGGGCACAGAGTCCGAGGGGTCTGGTTTGGTCTCTCCATTATGTACTGGACCGGCCACGAGCGGTGCGTAATCGCAGGCTTCACTTTTGGGGCATCATCATTTTGCCTCAACTTCTACTTCTACTTCTGAACTCTTCTTTTTTTTTCTTTGTTTATTGGTTCTTCCTTTGTTCTCCTTCTTTTAAAAATTTCTTTTTTTTTACCAGAGGGGTTAGGCCGATGTGGGAGGTCGGCAATTATGTTTAATTGGACCTGGCGGGCCAGCCTCTCAAAATATTTGTACGCAGGTACGTACTTGGCCCAAAACGTCAAGAAAGCTCTCTAAGGTTCTTCGTCCTGTCTTGAGCAAACAACAAATAAAACCCCCCCATGAAATCTGTGCCCAGCCAAGCCGACTTCAGGCTTAAGATTCAGTTTTAGCAGCGTGGGGGGGATTCAATTATGATTTATGATTGCACCTTTATATGCACCATTATATTTAAAATAGTAAATGAATTAGTTTAGGTTGGGCTATCATGAAGTGATTCGATTCATTCCATTGTTTAGTGTTTGAATTCAAATATTTGATCGAGAGTTTCATTCTTTCATTCGGCTGATTCATAAATCTTCAGACCCATTTATTGGCTACCACAACATTCTGTTCACTAATAGAGATCTAGGATATAAAGATAAAGATTTGTGTTGGCAATTTGGCAAGATCTGCAGTGAAAGAACTCATCTTTGAACGTATGAGCTCTGTGTGGATATTGGAATGAATATATGTCTGACCGGACAGATTGATAGAGCGAATTATCGTCTTAGTTTGTATACCATCAAAACCACGCAGCGTTCTACAGCTATTAAATGTGTGTAATTATAATTGTCAATCAAAACAATAGCCAACAACTCATGGAGGTTCAGCTACTTTTCATTTCAGATCTCTCCAGTCAGTTGTGTTCTTTTCCAATTCCAATGATAAGCCCATGCAGCGCATGGAGTGAACTATCAAAATAAGTTGTGACAACCATCAAATGGGCAACGTTGGGCAATTCCTGACGAAACAGTTATGGTTATTGTTTGAGCAGCGGAGAGAGAGAGAGAGCAATGTGTGTGAGTGTGGGGTAGACAATCAAAAGTGCGAAAATGTTTAGAGAAAGGCAGAAAAAAAGAAAGTTGTTACTTGATGCCTTCATCCTTCATCCCAGAAAAGGGACCACTGGCAATAAAGCTGGCAAATGCTACATTTGCGTCACTTAAGCCGGCCATTTAGTACACACGCATAGCCATATATAAATTAAGTTATTTTGATAATCAAAACTGAAACTGAAAAGCGAAATGTTTTCGCTTAGACAACAGCAAAACAACAACGCTGCCAAATGTTTTCGGTGGGCGTCGACCCAGTGGTTTTTGGGGGCGGGTGTGGCCACATTTGGTGGGCATTCATTTGTAGTTTTAGTTAGGAGTAGAGTCGTAGGCGTAGGCGTAGGCGTAGGCGTCAGCAGAGGGACTGCTGCTGTGAGGGTTGCTCTGAGGTCCTCACCCCCCGTGTCGCATATTTTGTGTGCCCCAATGTTGCCGGGGCGCATGTAATGCTTGGCCATTGTTTTGTGGCTCGTTCGTAAACCCTTTGCCACTGGACCTACCCCCATCCCTTACCCATACATTACATAAATCAAGCAGGGCAACATAGTTAGCACAATTGTGTTGCATACTTTGTTGGGCATGCGTCTAAGGAACATGCGAATATTTGCCCATCTCTCTCTCTCACAGTCGCACTCTCTCTTTCTATCTCTCTGTGTGTGTGTGTGTGTGTGTGTTTGTCCAACAACTGCCCCACACACACACACACACACACACACGCACACTCACACACGCACGCATTAACTTACAGTTTTAAAGGGACTTTTTGCTGCGGAGCGGGGGCCCATTCGATAAGATGGCACACCACCTTTACAGCCAACCACCCACACCCACACACCCACACACACAGTTACAAGCATAGAGCAACTAATTTACCTACGCCAGCAGTTTTTGGCGCACACACAGAGAAAGGGACACGGACATGGACACGAACATGGACACGGACACACATATGCAAATTTGCAATGCCTATTTGGGGGTTGCTGCACGTGTGTGTGAGAGCAGAAGGTAACTGTAATGTGTGTGTGTGTGTGTGTGTGTGTGTGTGGTTTAAGCGCCTTCGTCATTGTCCTGCCTCCCACCAGAACAAGCGACTCCACAGCTCCTGTCCCCAGCCATCATACAATGTCGTTAGGGGCTGCCTTCGGGCCATTGTTGGACTTATGTTTCCCTTTCACTTTTACTTTCACTTTGCCCCCTCAACCATCCTCAGCCATCCACCATGCCACATCCTCAATCTGCATACCCCTTCTACAGCGATGCCTGGCCATGACCATTACACAAAAATAATGGTAGAAGGGGCACAGCTGGGTGGGTAGAAGCCCAGCAAGGCTATGCATGGTGCATACATATTTACATACATATTATGTACATACATACATATGTACATGTATTTATATGAAAATATATTTTAATCTTTAATTTATGGCTTATTCAAAACTAATGACACTGAAAGCGTCCAGCCAAAAGGATTTTGGGACCAACAACGTGTGGCAGGGCAGGGCAGGGAAGGGAGAGACATAGGAGGAAAGAGCTTTGGAAAGTGTCAGGGTGGCTCTGGCTGGGTCCACACTATTCCTTGATGAATGGCGCTGAGACAGCGACTCTCGGATGACGGGTCAACCCTATACCTCTCCATCTACGGTCAGAGATTTGGGATCTCAGCTGCGAAAGCATTTAATGCAGGCCAAAATGATTGCTCAGCTCAGGCTCTGTGTTTCCCACAGATTTGTCGTTTCAATCTGAAGCTGGGTCCTGCTGAGTATTTAGACAGAAAGAAATGGAAATTAGTGGAAATATGTGTATCCATCGGCTGCAGTTTTGTTTAAATCTTTATGCTAAGTCAACCCCCTGCTCTGGCAGCTCTAGATATGGTAGATATTTCCTGGCATCTAGCCCTGCATTTTTGTGTACATTTCTCGCTGCAGCTTGCTCGTAAAAATTAGTTTCGAGTAATGATTTATGATTAGTAACAATCTGTGAATATGGATAGGCATTTCCCACTAGTACCCACCCCTTTCCGCCCATTTCGCGTTTCGGTTTTGCTCAGTTGACCGCCTCAACTGCGATTGCGAGGAGGTATTCCTGGAGGTATTTTATAACAAGATGCCGAAGCTCGTGGCCTGCCAGGCAACCCTTGAACGAGCCACTGACGACGCTCTGCTCTAATCATGTGTGTGTGTGTGTGTGTGTGTGTGTGGGAGTGTATCTACGCGTGTGTGTCTGAGTGAGTCTCAAATTGTGTGTTCTAGGCCTTGCCCCGTTCTGCTGTTGTTTTAAAATTAAAATGAATGCCCGCAAGCAATAACTACGACAAGGCCCAGGCTACCCACTTACACTCAACCCATCTACACACCCACTCTCCGGCATCCCCACCCACTGTACCGGGCGCCTTCTGGGCTGGCCAAGACAAGCCAACATCATTATGCGTGGCTGTGTGTCCATGCTTCTCGCTCTCTCTTTCTCTCTCTCTAGCTAGCTCTTGCTCTTGCTCTTGCTCTTGCTCTCTCGCCACAATCTCCGCCTACGCCTAAGCCTGTGTGTGTGTGCGAAATAATCTCGTAAATTACGCAAAAAAGGAAACACAGCATCAGGAAGGAGGAAGAACCAGAAGCAAAGCCGAAGCCGAAGCTGTGGCCGGTGGTTGGCTTTGATGCCAGACGACGAGGACGACGCACCACGTGCACTTGGACACACACAGATCTGCATATGTATGCGTGTGTCTTGGTCCGGCTTACACTTCGACTCGACTCGACTCGACTGTGTGTGTGTGTCTCTGTGTGTGCGTGTGCGAAACTAGCAACCACCGAGAGAGCTGGCGAGGGCAGTTAGATTAGTTCCCAGACGAAACTGGAGGGGTTGCCCTTAAAAGATGCTTTCCCTGGGATGTTGGTGGCCTCTGTAGATTTCTATCCACTTTTGCCAATCACTTTCTCGAAATTCCAAGCATTCGATCGAATTTTCTAAGCAATTCGAACTGTACACACTCGACAGTCCCTCTCCGACAGTATCAAATGATGAGTCCTCTCACTTATGGGCACTTTGAACAGCGAATTATAACCAACTAAATGGCATAGCTAACTTTTCTACAATTTCAACAAGTTAAACCTAAATTTTGCACTTAAAATGTTGCATTAAACCTTCAGTTTTTGCTGCTCTGAAAGCTTAGGCTACCCACAATTGTGGTGGCAACCCTGGCAACCCTCGGCAAATACATACATATGTAGACACACGTAGGTACGAAGCAGAGTCCACAACAGTAGCGGCAGAAACGCAAAATTGTAAAATCCGTTCGTGCTCCCACTGCCCAACATCCACCCACCCATTCCCCATTCCCCATTCCCCATTCCCCACACCCTTAAACATCCATCTCCGACCCCCACAACTGGCATGATGTCCATTCACAACACTTGCGACGCATAATGTCCGCCTACTTCCTGCTTCCCGCTCCCCGCTCCCATCGATACAGCGACGTCAACGATGTCTGCTTAAGGTCCTTTTGGACCACACACACACACACACACACACACACACTTTCACTTTCTCCCTCTCTCTTTGTCGCACACATATTCGCACATTGATGCAGATACACTCTCTCTGGTCTCTGGTCCACTTATGATGAGTTTACATTTTCAAAAACTGGGCAAAAGACAGCAACAACAAACGTTTCAGGAGCAGCAGCCTTACCTCTAACATCCGCCCACCCACTCTGATAGTTGTGGAGGCGTGTGGAAAACTGAAGCTGCACTGCGGAAAAATCATGGCAAAAATATATATTTTCATATATTTTATATGTACTTATTATGTCATTTATTTATCCCTAATCTGAGCCAGAGATCCAACCAAAACATAATTAATTACACAAAAAATAATGCCCAAAGGGTGAGTCTTTTCCAATCATTTCATTTATATTCTTAGACCTCAGTGGAAGGCTTTATGATACGATTTATTTCAGTGTATTTGAAGGTAGAAATACAAGAGCAAGGAAGTGAAGAGGGGGCTGGGGGAGACGTCGCAGGCGGCTGTCACACATTCAAAACAGTTCACGAAGCAGTTGGGCCAACAAAGTTGGAATGGGAATGTTAAGGAGTATGAGATGAAATGGCACTGGGGGGCGGAGTAAGGAGAAAGGGAGTACACAGGAAGCCAAATGTGTGTTCGTCGTCGTCGTCTATCGTCCGTCCAACTTTTAAGTCCAACCCAAAAACCAACCACTCTCCATAGCCCCATCCGCCCAGCCGCCCAGCCGCCCATCAACCCACTCCCCACCGGCACTGTCCGTTACGTATGCATATTTTGTGTATTGGCTATGGGAGTGAGTGGAGGAGAGAGACTGTGGCACTGTCAGTCACGACTGAGGGCGGAGGATGAGGACGATATACAAATGAGTTTGGGGCAAGGACGTCGAGCCGAAGATGTATGTGTGTATGGTCTGAAGTTGAAGCCGCGCGCCATATGTGGTGGAAAGAGCGAGCGACACAAGGAGACGGGGCTGATTCCAAAATGTACACAGGGAGAAAATTTGCGAGCTGCTGCACTAACAATAAACATATTGAATGGAAAATATTAGTGGATAATTAAAACCTTCTCGCAGTGTAAGTTTTCTTCGATTTTGGTACAGAATGGCAGTGGGTGGGAGATCCTGGTGGAGCCTTTGCGGACGTTGGCGACGCTGACTTTGAATGTCCATGGTAGACATTTTGCAATTTTCAAATATATGTGCAAACACACGCACAACACACACATACAGAGAAAGAGAGGGAGAACCACAGAGAGCTAGAGAGAGAGAGAGAGAAATGCTTTTAACAATTTCTAAGATTCAAATTTCGTAAATTATCCCTTTGTGTGTTGTGTGCGCGTGTGTGTGTGTGTGTGTGCGAAGGGAATGGAGTTTGAGTGGGGGGGGGCCTGGTGGGGGCAGCTCATGTTGCTCGACCATTATGAAACTACGCTCTCGATTGAGGCACAGACACAGGGCCCCGGTGGCAAAGTGGCATCCGTCGCGTCGGCGGTGGGGCGCTGGGGAAATGGAAAATCCTCACGGGCCGCGTAATTTCCGCTTGTGCCAAGTGCTCTCTATCGCATCATAGTATTTTGAGTGATCTGCGTGTGTCTGTGGAGTGCACAGACACATATCTATTAGTGGGATACGCCACATGGCGTATGAGCAACGTGGAAATTTCCAATGATGAAAGAGTACAAAGCTAATTGTTTGGGAACATCTAATAGAAATGGAATAATACCTTTACTGATCGAAGTTCCACGGGCACTGAACCATTTTCCACACATTCGTCGATGGATTAAGGGGGTGTTGGGCAGGAAGGACCTGGAATCCATTAGCTTAGCTGGGACCAGTGCAGCTCTCGATTGCAGCAAGATTAATTGTATGTAAGGATGTAACAAAAGCTCAATCATTGATTCAAAAATTAGTTCTCTTTCTTCTAAAAATGAGTTAAAATTATAGTTTGATTTTTTGCTGGCCAGTTGTGACTCCCAAACCACATCTAACATGTTGCTTGGTGGGGGGGATTATTGTGATTACTTTGTTGGAAGTCAGATAAGAACGCTTCATGAGCTGCTTGAAGAGTCAGACATGGATAAGCCAACGTGCATCTGTGATCGTTCCATTAGAAACGCTGGTAAAGCAGTCGAAGTGATGCTTTCTTATCAAACGCTGGCTAAGCAGTCGAAGTGATGTTAAAACTGTAAACTGCAAAAAGTGCTCTACAGTAATCATAGCTTGAGAGCAACTGGTTCTTGTGAAACTGTAATTTGTTGTATGCAAACTTTAGACAGAATTGAATTATTTTCTTTTGGTTCTGTTCCTGCCAGTCTATCCAGGTAACATCGCCTGTAATCATCTCCATTCAATGCCTGGCTCAGCTCTGGCCAGCATCTCTCGTGATTTTGGTATCTGTGTATCCGTGTGGCGTTTGTGTGTGTAGTTGAAATTGTATTTGTTGTGCGCTCCCTGGGTTTACATTTGAAATTAATTTATTTGTGTTCACACACACACACACACACACACACATAGTTACCCACACCAAAACACAAACCCAAAAAAAGGGACAGAAATTTTCCAGTGAAAATGTCGGGCCCTCGGGCCCCCGGCGCCTCCCGGCTTTTCCCCCCCCCCCCCCCCCCCCCCCCCAGCATGTTCCCCATCCTCTTTGCCACAGTGTCCGCGCATTTTGGTTGGCTGCCCTTGGTGCGTGTGCGTATATGTGTGTGTGTGTGTGTGTGTGTGCGTGTAGTTGCCATGCGGTTAAAAAGGTATCTCAAAGATACTAAATACTTTATGCATGAATGTGCCAAATAGATTTACGAACAGCATGGACAGTTCTCTATACGAGTACACTGAACAAAAAAGAAGTTAGACACCCCGCACCGGCCGCTATGGCAGAAAGAAGATCCAAAATCAGAGACGTGTTTTTGAGAAATCAAAATTAATCGCAACAGGCTTCTGGGCTTCTGGAGCTTCGTTCTTGTTCAATGTTCGCAATGCAGCCAAGTTCATTTTCTTTCAGTGTATGTGTGGACATGTGCGTGTGCCTGTTGGCGGTGGATTGCCCATGCGTCGATATTAAATTTAAATTGGCGCTCGGATATTTTAGAGTCAGCTCAAATGAATGTGTAGACGGATGCGGGGGGGCTTAGGAGGCTGATGAATATAGGGATGATAAGCGGGGGGGTGAGGCTGAAGGTTGTGGGGCAGTTGTGTGTGTTGTCGTATGTGTGTGTGCGTGAGCGTCAAGGGGGTTGGTGTTGGGAGATGGACAAAACCATGGTCATGTGGCGGCTGGGGGGACAGGCAGGCGGCGGACACGATGGCTTGCAATTAAGCTTTACAGCAGTGTGTGTGTGTGTGTGCCTTTGCTATATGCGTGTATGTGTATGCGTGTGTTTACATAGAATGTACATGGACATGGTTAGTTGCCCACCATGTGTGTGCCGCCTGCCCTTATGTAGAAGCCTTAAATATTAATAACAGTTACAATTTTTAATGATTAAAACTTGGCGCATGTGTACGCTTACCCGTCCCGGTCCATGTATGATGTATTTATGTATGTGTATTTATGTACAATTGTGTGAGTGGAAGGAAAAGTACAGTTGTACACAACAAATGCCAGTCAAGTTGTAACAATTCACTGCCTCCTTTTAACCCACTCTGCACGCGCCCTTTACCGCGATTGGCTCCACTGCCCACGGTCATTTCTGTCTTACCCCAATTTCGATGTCAATTTGCTTTGTCAGTTTTTCAGTTTTTTAGCTAGCCATTTTCTTGTTTCCAGGAATCGATTACAGCTGGCGTGCCGCTGCCTACTTTTGTGGGCAGCGTTTCGGCTGTCGATCAATCAATCGTCAATGGGCATCAATATTTGAAGAGTTTCCGAAACATTTCTTAGTCACACTTAGTGGTAACATCAGTATGCAAAGCAGTGTATTTTCAGGATGTACATACATAGTGTACACATTAAATAATATCGTTAAACGTAAAAGCAAGCAGTATTTCGGGGCAGCTGGAGCAACCAGAACTGCATTAGACATGTGCGAAAACAGTAAAAACAAGCAGTTATTTTAACACTACGTATGCAAGCAGTGCAACAGCTGCAATCAACTTGTTGTTAACAGTCAAGCATGCGGGTGTGTCGCTGTAGCTCTTTCTCTCCCTCTCTTTTGCAGTTTGGCACGCACAAAAAAAAAACCAGCAAAAGCAACAGCTAAAAACCACTAAGGAACAGAATCGAATGAGCGAATGCAGGGCAAAATTAGAGCCTGGTCGTCATGTGGCTGCTGTTGTTCGTGTTTTGCAACGTGTTGCACATGCCGCCGGGCGACCAAGTTGCAAAAAAACACGTAAAATAAAGACACAGACAAGGATTAGCCATGCACGACGGGCGGGCGGTGCTGGAGGCGGGGCGGTCGCATGACGCAGCGGGGAATGCAGACAGCATTCCGTTTTACAGCATAGCGCCTTTTCTCTCCCTCTTCCTCTGACTTCCCCACATCATTCTCTCCCATCGTACTCTGTCTCGCTGTTGCTGTTCCTGCTGCTGCTGCTGCTGCTGCTGCTGCTGTGCTCATTTCGCTGCCGTCTGGCTCTCGTTTCATTGCCATTTTGTTGCACTTCTTGGCGGGCAAATGTCTGTGAGTGTATGCGAGTATGTGTATGTATGTGCAGCATTGTTTGCATTTCAAATTGAATTCCTTTAAATTTTCAATTCCAATGGTTGTGCCTCTCTCTTGCTCTCGTTCAGCCTGGTGGCTGACTGATACCCTCCCTCTCCTACTGTTGCTTGCCAGTGTTGGCTGTTCTCCCTCCCTTCCTGCTTGCGTGTGTTGGCATTTTTGTTGTTGTTGTATGCGTTGTGCATCTGCTGTTTTTTTGTTTTTCCAGCTCCTTCTGTCCTGCTGTCCTTCTGCCTCTTTGCTGCTCTCTCCGAGCTGTTGCTGTTCGTGCTTCTCTTCTTGTTATACCCTTCCAGAGGGTGCACTGGGTACGGGCATCTTTTTGCAACAGGGTGAGAAAAATTCATTTTCGGATCCCATGTAGTGCATGCACACATAAGCATAATAAAATACCCTCACTGTAAGTAGCTGGAAAAACTGATTTTGGCAGCAAAACTATTTTCTAAAGTTGGTCCTAGAGGTTCGAGAAGGGTATTACGAGTGCGCCATCATCACTCTTTTTTCTCTTTCTTTCTTCTTCTTGTTTCTTTCTTTGTCATCTTTTCTTGTTGTTTTTGTGGCATGCATTTTTCAATTATGATCGAGCAGCATTTGTCGCTCGTTTTGTTATTTTGGTTTTGGCTTAGTTCCCCTTCTTTGTGTTTTTTTTCTCTGCGTGTTTTTTTGTTCTGTTTCTCGATGTTTTTCTCGCTTTTCACCCTATTTAGATGGGCCATCACGAAATAATAATTTTGGATGTTGGCTTTTGGCATTTCTTCTATTTCGGCCTCTATCTGTTTATCTCCTCTCCTCTCCATCAATTTAGAGAGCTATAAATTTGGAAATGGCAAAATCTTGAGAAATATGCAAATGTGAGAGGAGGCATTGGCCTCCTCCCCCTATAACCAACTGAAGACACCATCAGAAGACGAAGATACATATATACATATAAGAATAACAGCAAAGAGAATTTGAGAGAAGAGAATCATTAGACCACCAGATTCTACCAAATAGTACAATAAGAAAGGATGGGCTAGCCTCGGTATGCCTGATACTTTTGGCAGTCTTTTATGGCATCTATAGCATTAACTCATCAGGTCTTAAGCAAATTCATTCGTTCTTTGAGTAGGTGGAACTATCCTTGGAAATACATATGTATACAGGATGTGCTCCCAAATCACTTGATCATCTGAAACTGATCATAAATTCTGTGCAAACACACTGTATATTTTAAAGTCCAGGAAATGCTTCTGGATATTTTGATAGAAAAAACTGTAAGAAGTGTTGACCAAACAATTGGAAGATTGAATCCCATAAAAGTTTGAAAAAGAAATGATAATAATGAAAAGAGAGAAACACAAAGAATGATGTGATGATATTGTGCAAACGAAAGCAGGAGAGGAGAGAAAGACATGAGAAACGACGACAAAATCTTTCTGAAACGAAAACAACAAAAAAAGAGAAAACACAATACTAAAGAAAAAACAATAGAACACCGAAACACACATAATAAGAAGTACAAGAAGGAGCGTGAGGAGAAGGAGGACAAGTAAAATCTTGCTGTGTTATTCACAATTGTCGTCGTGTGAAGAGCAAATACAGAATATGCAAATGAATATGTACATATTTTCATAGTTTACCATATCTACACACATACATACATAGGTTTTAATATTCATCCCGTAAATTTTCGTATTTTTGTGAATCGGTAGATGAAAAACATCACCCATGGTTCCAATCTGGAGCTTAACTTCTTTAAAATGCTTAACCTTCCATTGTTATAGTCCGAATAGCCACTAAACAGTAGCTATTTGGTATAATCTCACTGGTAGGGATCGTTATCTGTGGATTTATATACCATCGATCAATTTACTACATGGTACTAGTACTCGAATCGTGATATTAACAGTTCGATTCGTGGGACCCCGTAACAGGGTCGTCGTCAGGTCATGTGGATGACGAATACTCTATTTGCTCTTCTGTATGAATGTACATTTATACATATGTACAAATGTATGTATGAATGTACATACATAGGTGTCTGTGTACTTCGCTGAGACAAAGTCAACAAGTAGAAGAAGAACATGAGGAAGGGAGAAGCAGAAGAAAAACAACAAAGCAAACTTGAAGCCGGCTCCAGGCCACAAGAACAACTCGAACCAGAAGAGAGCGCAAACAGCGAAAATGCCGAGGGAGGCGGTAGGTATGAGCAGAGAAACCACAACAAACAGCGCAGCCGCCACCGCTCTGCCGGTGGCGATAGGAGCAGAAGCGGCCCAGCCGACCCTGAGGCTCCAATGAGTCATAGAAAGAGTGGACGGCGTTGATGGCGGCGCCAGCGTTACATAAGCTGACGTTGGAGCCGATACGAAGCCAAAAACTCGGCGTAAGCTTGCAAGAGATCCACTGGCGTCGCTTTTTTCTGTCCAAGGTGTATATTAATGCAGGGTAATATAGTACGCAGATAGAGGACGGCCAACTAGGAATGGTAACAAGAAACGAGGTGAACCATGTGCCAGAAATTTAGAGATCTTGGTGGGTTCCCATATTTAGTGTGAGTGATCCAAAGTGTGGAACACAAACTACGCATTCACCTTGGCGTCGGATAAAGCTTGCAAAGAGAGCGCCAGCAAATTGCTCTCTCATCTCCCTCACTCTTTGCTTGTACTTTTCACTCTCACGTAATTGAAAAGTAACGGCGCTGTCAGTGACAGCTGCTGAACGCGCTCAATTAAAAAGTCATTAACTGCACACACACACACATGCCACAGACACTCAACTCACGCATTCTCAGGGAGAGGTCAACGAAAAAGGAATGCGAGAAGGAATTGAATCCGCCGCTGTGACTGCAACTGTGATGTGATTGACACCAACACGCAAGTACTCATCCCACCCCCTCGTGCACCTTGCAATTAGGAGTTTCAACGGCCAGCGCTATCTGCCCACTGCATGAAGAAGGGCCTACCTGCGCGCCCAATCATGCCCTGCAACTGTTGCGTGTCCATAAATGCGCCATAAAACGGTCTAATCCCCAGTGCAGACACTAAACCGGCTGCAGCGGTTGGATCAGCTGTTTCGCCAAAGCTATCGCTCCGCCTTTTGTCACTATCATTTATACTTTTTGTCTTCCCCCTTTTGCAATGAGAGACCATAGCGAGCGTGCATGCGGTTTCTGCTTTTGCGTTCGTCTGTTCTTCTTTTGTCATTCTTCGTCTCCGTACTTTCGCCCTACTTTGCTCTCCTGACATGTGCAGACAACGTGTGTACTGTGAAGCCTGCCAAAGACAGATAAGAATATACAAATATGCACTGAAATAAAAATTATCATATGGAGTCCCAGTTTTTGTTCATGAATTCCCATTAATAGCGAAAATGATGTACATCCCAAAACAAACCAACTCTAGCAGGTCCCACTGTACTTTCGAGTCGTCAGCCGTTGTCGAGCCCCGCACTGCTCTGGCTCTTCGTCGTTGCCGCTCTCTTCGCTCTCCGTTTTCTTTATTGTTTTATTGTCAGTTTAGGGATTTGACAATTTGCTTGCTGATTTTTTATGACAATCATGTATGTAAATTTTCGGCCTGTCTTCTCTGCCTCTCTCTCGGCCTCTGTCTGTCTCGCTCGCTCTTTAGTACTCCACTCAACTCTTCCTCAAGGCCTCAAACACACACACGCAAACACAATCTCGCATAAATGGGTATCTTTGTGTGTTGCCCGCCGCTTGCCTCTAGCCCCCTGTCCATTCCAATATCCACATACACATCAACATCAAAATCCACATCCCCGTGTCCGTTTGTACGAATATCTGGGCTCCATTAGCTCTTCACATTTTGGCTTGCGAGATTTTTAAATACTTTTGGGCTGAATCCCAGACCAGACCCAAAAGCTAACACGGAAAAAAAACCAGAACCGAACGTACATATCCATGCCTAAACCCTTCCCGCAGCTATTTTTAGTTTTCTCTCTGTTGTCTTTCTTCGCTATATTTTCGTATGCTGTGCATAATAAAAGTTGGGTTTATTCATTTTTTAAGCGATGACAACTTTTACGAGACCTGTGACGCGGGCAATCGGCAATCCCGGCCCCAACTCGACTCGGAAACTAGGCTAGTAGTGTAAGCTTTGCTGGGGACGGGACTGGGCCACTTAGCGTTAGTGTGAGTCAATGGCTGATTAATGCGAAATAGTTAGTTTATTAATAGTTCCTCCCTTATCGGAACACGTTAATCATATGCATTGAAACAGTAGCACAGCTGTGGCCCTATTTATACTGTGGGAACCATGAATGCCTAGCCCTCATCGTAAAGTCAATTAACTTGTAGCCAGCATCCCAAGGAGAGTCATAGCCAACTATGCTATTGAATGCTGGAGCTGCAACATCAACATTAATCATCACATGCAGATGTGCCTAAAATAATTACTAAGATTCTAATTGTTGGCCTGCTTGTCAAGTTCTTAAATGTACATAGGTTGGCTGAATCCTTCATATAACGAAAATCCAAAAATGTTAACTGTTCCAGCAGTAGATTCAACATTTATCTATAACATCTATCTATAGGTGCGGTGATAAAACCATGAAACCATGCCAAACACCAATTAAAAAGCCAAAGAAGTTGTTCAATTCATCCATAAGCTAGTTATGGCCGCTTGAATGGTTTCACCAGCTTGCCCAGCAGCTGAGTTCACCCAGACCCGGCTTCGGCTTATCCAAAATACGCGTGAGTAGAGAAATCTCAGAAGTCTGCAAGATCATCAGAATCATCTTCATCAGCGGCAACGTTGTCGCTTCCCCTATATTTTCCCATATACTTTTTCATCAAATAAATAAATGGTAAAAAACGAAAAATCAAACGCAAAACAGACAATGCAAAAGCAAGAACAAAAACAAATGCAGCGGGTAGCGTCGTACATAAAACCCGGCTTCGTTATATACATTGAGCGCACACACGCACACATTAACACATGTCACGGATTGCGTTAGCAACATTTTGGTGTAGCTCAGCAACATTTTAGCACTCCAAGAGAGAGAGACAGAGCGCGTCGTGCTCTTCAACCCGAAGTCAGCCGAAGCTCGGAGTCGAGCGCAAGAGTGAGTAAATCCTCCCTTTTTCTTCGATCGACTCGAGCTCTGGGCCTTGGCAAGGTATGAGCAATGAGGCAAAAGGGCCCAGCAACATTTCAGTGACTCCGGCACCTCACCTCACCGTGTTTGATCAACAATATGCCACAAAATGCACAGTAAGATGAAAAAAGGGGTGGATTTTACTCTGCCTGCGTGGTTTTTTGCTGGCCACTGCGCCTGCTGCCCATACCCTTCGTCCTCCGCAGCAACACGCGTTTGTTTCCCTGCAACATTTGAAGCCGTAGCAACATCTGAGGGCGGGCGTATTTGAAACAAACGGCCTTGCCGCCCCAATCTTTGAAATTTGTAACGGCACAAGCAAAAAGGCCGCGGCCACCGAAACACACTACTTTTTGTGGAGCTGGAGCTGCTGTTTTAGCTTTTAGCGCCCTTTTTTGTTTCATTTTCTTACACACCAAACAAACAAAAATCAACCTCACAATTTTTGGACAAAATTCTCGGCCATCAAAGAAAACTAAAACTCTATTTCGGACTTATAACAAAACCAAAAAAGAAGTTAATCATTCAAGTGTTATATGTATATATTGTGTTTGCAAACAATTTTTTTTTGTTCCATTCCCCGAAAAGAATAATGACAAACGAAAAGTGATCTTGTGGAAAATGTAATAAAGAGCGTCGTTGTCGTCGTCGGAGATCGCAGAATCCAGCAAGCATCAGGCGAGCAAAGGAGACGCAGAACACGCTCACCCACTCTCTCTCTCGCAATCGCACACAAAATACAAAATTCAAAATTTGCATAGTACAGTGAGCAAAAGTTTGAAACGATTTTTTGGTTGTTTCTTCAGTTTATTTTTGTCCCCCACACCCCCCGTTTATGTTGATTTGTGTTAAGAAAGCAGCAGGCAAGCAGAGAAGCAAAGAGGATCACCAGCAGCATCAGGAGCAGGAGCGAAAAGGAGCATGTAAAGTAAGCAAAAGAAATCGAAAGAGGAACCACATGGAGATCTGGAGACATATATGTATTTTTTTTTTCGTGTGGTGTGAAAGAAGCGGCAAGCAAGTTACACGAAACAATACTCGAATGTAAAAACCAAAAACCATAATTGCATTTTACAAGAATTTTCTGTAAAATCGTGTAATAAAAAGTGAAGCAAAAATTAAAAGAGAACTCGAACCAAAATGAATGCGAAGAACAGTTAGTTAGTTTGCCCGTCTATTTGTGTGTGTGATTGTTTTTTCTTGTTTTTTTTTTCTTGCCTACAACAATTAATAATCGAATCAAATAATTTAATTATTTGCAGTTCCAAATACAACAAATGAAAACCAAAAATTAATTAAAACAAAAAACAAAACAAAACAAAACGAACGGTAAAACAAAACGCCAACGAAAACCAACAAACAAAAAACAAAATCTAAGGAAGAGCGAAGGAGGAGGAGGAGAAGGAGGAGGGAAAAGGCAGGCGAGGATGCAAGCCTAAGCCTGATCCGCACAAGAAGAAGCAGGAGTGTTCAAGCAGTTCAAGCAGCGGAACGCACGGCCACATGAGCAGCACACGCAGCCGCAGCCAAAGCAGTAGAAGCAGCAGCAGCAGCAGTAGACACAACAGTAACAGCACGAGCACGAGCGAAACGCCGTTGACTTATGTAGCGGTACATGGCGAGCATCAAAAGTGAAATGCCGCCACTGCATGCGGCAGAGGCTCTGGCCTCAAGCAGCGCCACAGACAGCGGCGGCGGCGGAGGAGGAGGAGGAGGAGGAGGAACAGCAGCTGTCAGCGGCGGCAGTGGTGGTGCTGGGACAGGAGCAGCCGGCGGCGGTGTTAACAGTGCCCCGGCCACCCCAAATGCCACAATAAGCGCCGCAGCCGATTCCAGTGATAACCAGCCAGGCACACCGCAGCCACCACAGCAGCAACAGCAGCAGCATCAACCGCAACAGCAACAACAGCAGCAGCAGCCGCAACAGCAGCAGCAGCAGCAGAGCATGGCCACGGATCCACAGGTAACGGGCATTACCCACCAGCCCTATGCCACCCATCACATGTACTCCGCCAGCGGACAGCCCCAGCAGCAGCAGCAGCAGCAACAGCAGCAACAACAACAGCAGCAGCAGCAGCAGCAGCAGCAGCTGTACGGTGGCATCTACGGCGGAGAAATGCAACAGCAAAGCTACGCGAGCAGCTACATCAACAGCTACGAGCAGTTCTACCAGCAGCAGCAGCAACAGCAGCAGCAGCAGCAGCAGCAGCAGAGCAGCGACTACAGCTTTGGGGGTAGCCTGGTGGGCGGCGGGGACTACAGCAAGCATGCGGCACAGAGCTCAGGTGTCCGGTATCATCCGTACCTGCCGACGCCGACATCGGCGCTACCCAGTGCCGCGGAGGAGGCAGTGAGTGCTCCCAGTGCCGTGAGCACCACCACATCGGCGATGAGTCCGCGCGTCGTCAGCAGCAGCAGTCCCACATCGACCTCGTCGCACCTGCAGCTGGGCGGACCGCCCGGTTCCCCCAGCGGGCCCGGTGGCGTCGGTGGCTGCAAGTTACAGTGCAAAAAGTGCGGCATCCTCACCACCAACGAGCAGGAGCTGCAGGAGCACATTGCCAACGTGCACGGAGAGTCACCGTACGGGAGCAGCGGATACGCCAGCTCGCCGTACATCAAGGAGGAGATGCCGACACCCCAGCCACCGGGCGGCTCCAATCCCGGAGAGCTGCTCGATCTCGACTCGCAGAAGATGGTCTACCATCAGCAGCTGCTGCAGCAACAGCAGCAGCAGCAGCAACACCACCACCAGCACGAGGCTGTCGTCGCCGGCCTGCCTCTGTCGCTGCCCGATCCCCTCCACTCCATGCAGTCCATGCAGCAGCGCGCCCTACACAGCTGGGAACAGCCGCAGACGGGTCTCGGAGTCGGAGTGGGAGTTGAGGGCCTGCCTCCGTACATGCAACAGCAGCCGGGCTTGGGCCTTGGCGTTGGTGTTGGTGTTGGCCTCGGCCTGGACAAGTCGCCGTATTACTCGCCAAAGCAGTCGCCCTACCACCAGGCGGGCGGAGGAGTCGGCGTCGGCGTCGGCGTCGGCGTCGGAGCTACACTCATCAAGCAGGAGTATGGCGTGCACGGGCTGATCAAGTCCGAGTATCCAGACTCGCAGCACTACGTGGACAAGTCGTTCGATCCGACGGCTGGCAGTGGCGGGGGAGTCGATCTGTGCGCCAATGTGGCCACCAGTCCGGCGGAGTTTCCCAGCACCACGACGGGCGGACCGGGCCAGGATGGTGCGCCGCCAGCGGTGGCCGTTGGACAGCAGGCCGCCTACCGCGGCTTCGAGCCGCCCAGCTCCAGTTCGGTGCTGCCGGCCAACAGCCTCACGGCCAAGGCGGCCACCTGGAAGTCGAATGAGGCGCGCAGACCCAAGACCTACAACTGCACGGCCTGCAACAAGTGGTTCACCAGCTCCGGACACCTGAAGCGCCACTACAACACGACGCTGCACAAGAACGCGGTGAAGTCGAGCGGCCAGCCGGATCCGGCCACGCTGCCCATTTCGGCGCATCATCATCCGTCGCGGGATCCCGTAACGAAGCCCAGTCGGCGCGGCAATGCCGCCGCTGCAGCTGCGGCCGCTGCAGCAGCTGCCGCGGCAGCATCGGCGGTGCCCCAAGTGCAGCCACCGCCGCCGGCCAATGTGCAACCACCGGAACCGCCTAGAAGTCCGCCCGACTATGGCGGCGGGGGCGGGGTGGGAGCGGTGGGCGGCGCTGCCATGTCCCAGTACTCGGCCTCGCCATCGCCCACCACACAGCAGCAGCAACAGCAGCAGCAGCAGCAGCACCATCAACACCAGCTCCAGCAGCAGCAGCAGCAGCAGGCCAACGGGAATGGGTATCCGGGCAACGGCGGCGCCAATGGCTACGGCTACGGCATGCAGCAACAAGTGCAATCCACGACAAACGCTTCACCACAGCACGCTTCCAGCCATCAGCAGCAGCAGCAGCAGCAGCACCATCTCCAGCAGCAGCAGCAGCAGCAGCAGCAGCATAGCAGCAGCAACAACAACAACAACTCCGTTTTGAACGGTCACCCAAACGGGCTAGCAGGTCCCTCCGCCCCTCTCAACACCAACAACAACAACATCACACAAATGCCGTCCTCCCAAATGAGGGGCCTGCTGAACGAAACAACAACAACCACCATCCCCAAAACCACACCAACAACAACAACAACAACAGCCACAATGCCAATGGAAACGGAAGCAATGGCAGCTATAAAGATCGAGCAACTGGAGGACAGCAACCACACCCACAACAGCCAGAACAGCCGCAGCAGCAGCAGCAGCAACAGCAGCTTAATGGCCATGGAGGAGGAGCAGGAGCAGGAGCGGGAGCGGGCAGTAGATCACCTACAGCAGCAGCAGCAGCAGCAGCAGCAGTTGGAGCAATTGGAGCAGCAGGAACAACAGCAGCAGGTCAGCTATCTGCTGGCATCCCGTCCCTACAGCTCCAACAGCAACAGCAGCAACACGCCCAACACGGCAGTCAGCAGCAGCAGCAGCAACAGCAACAGCAGCAGACTCTCGCCCCTTACTATCTACCAACTTCAGCAGCAGCCGCCGCTGCGGCAGGAGCAGCAGCAGCAGCAGGCAATGGATTTCTCGCGCACCACCCCGCCGCAGCAGCCGCTGCCGCCTATGGGAATGGGCCAGCCGCAGCAGTCGCTGCTGCCGCCTATGGGAATGGACTACAACATGCTGGCTTTGGATATGCCCATGCCCATGCACATGCCCATGCCCAGCAGTATGCTGCAGTGCAGCAGCACCAGCACCACGCCGCTAGCTACTATCACCACCACCAGTATGGACACTATGCAGCAGCAGCCGCAGCAGCTGGTGCACCACTACCAGGCGCTGCTCCACCCCCACCACCAGCAGCAGCAGCAGCATCAGCAGCAGCAGCAGGAGGAGGAACAACAACAGCAGCAGCAGCAGCAGCAGCGGGAGGAGGAGGAGCATCATCGCCAGCACCTACAGCAGCAGCAGCAGCAGCAGGATCCGGGGGCACTAATCCTGCCTCAGGACAATATGCCACACAGCAGCAGTTCGCCGGGCACCAGCAGCTCTCCGCCGCCGCAGCTGCAGCAGCAGCAGCAGCACACGGACACCCACACCCACACCCACACCACCCTCACCATGCCCATGCCCATGCCGCCCACCATGCACATGCCCATCACCACCACAGCGCAGCAGCTGCTGCCGCTGCAGCTGCAGCCGCCGCCGCCGCACATCACCAGCACCATGCCCATGCCGCCCACCATGCACATGCCCATCATGCCGCCGCCGCCGCCATGCTACCAGCAGCTGCAGCCGCTGGATCCCACAACGAGCTATCACACTATTATTGGTAGTTCCGCCGCAGCCGCAGCTGCAGCCGCTGCCGAGTCTGGTTACCCCACAAACGGGCATCACCATGCGCACAGTCACAGTCACGGCCACAGTCACAGCCATCCCCACCAGATCACGACCAGTGACGGTCAGATTCTGCAGCTGATGCCCGCCTCCCTGTTCGCACCCTATGCCCCGCTCTCACCGTACTCGACAGTGGCGGCCCAGCGGTCGCCACAGGAGGGAGACCTGCCGCCGGTGCACACCCTAACGACGGCCCTGCACGCCCACGCACAGGCACAGCAGGAGCAAGCGCACACGCCCACGCTGACGGTGCTCAGCACCCCCTACTCGCCCACGGTGAGCAGCTCGCGGGCCACGCCTGCCCTGGAGCTGGACATGGCCAGCCTCCTGCAGCAGCAGCAACAGCAGCAGGAATACGAACTAGAGCAGTACCAGCAACAGATGCAGCTGCATCAGATCGATCAGCTCCAGCAGCATCATCACCACCAACAGCAGATGGAGCAGCAGCAGCAGCAGCAGCAGCAGCAGCAGGCACTGGAACAGCAGCAGATCCAACTGGTGCAGATGGAACAGCAGCAGCAGCAGCAGCAGCAGCAGCAGCAACAGCCGACGCAAACGGTGACACAGTCGGTGGCCAAGAAGCGAAGAGGAACGGCGGCGGCCGCCAGCGCCACACCATCGACAACGAAGCGGCGACGCAACAGCAGCGTGGGATCAACATCGCCGCACTCGACAACGCTGCCATCCGGGCGGATCAAGTGTCTGGAGTGCGACAAGGAGTTCACCAAGAACTGCTACCTCACGCAGCACAACAAGAGCTTCCACTCCGGTGAGTACCCGTTCCGCTGCCAGAAGTGCGGCAAACGCTTCCAGAGCGAGGACGTTTACACGACACACCTGGGCCGGCATCGCACCCAGGACAAGCCGCACAAGTGCGAGCTCTGTCCGAAGCAGTTCCATCACAAGACCGATTTGCGGCGCCACGTGGAGGCCATTCACACGGGCCTCAAGCAGCACATGTGCGACATATGCGAGAAGGGCTTCTGTCGCAAGGATCACCTGCGCAAGCATCTCGAGACCCACAATCGACCCCGGGTTGTGGGCAAGAAATCTGCTGCCGCCGCAGCAGCAGCCGCCGCTGTTGTGGCAGCCGCTGCAGCAGCAGCAGCGGCAGCGGCATCAGCATCCTCACAGTCACAGTTAGTGACTACCGTTGCCTCCACCCTACCCGCCTCTGCCACGCCCACGCCCACGCCACCTCCCACGGCCATCAATCCCATTAAGGCGGCCTTTGCCCGATCTCTGACGGTGACGGCCGGGGCAGCATTGTCGCCCAGAAGCACTCCCAATCACTCCAATCCTCATCTGAATCACAGTCTCAGTCTCAATCTGAAGCGATCCATCGACGATGTGGCCGCCGACGATGACAGCCTGCTGGAGGACGATGAGGATGAGGAGGAGGAGGAGGAGCTGCTGCTGGACGAGGCTGAGGAGGATCGGATGGTAGAGCAAATGGAGGCTCAGCAAATCCTGCTGGTCTCAGCCGCCACAGGGGAAGGCCATCACATGCTGATCAAGGACGAGTTTCCCGACGAGGACTTTGTGCTGATTGAGAAAGATATTGAATTGTATTGAAAGGTCAGGGATCAAAGATTAGGAATCAGCCATCATGCCATCAGGGACTAGGATCCGATCGGATTTGTGGGCTGATTAAGTTGTGAAATGCTCTGAGCTTTGTGGCGACAGTTTGAGCCGCACTGCAGTTGAGGGCTAGCCTAGCGATTGACGTGAACACTGCTTCCCAGTGGAGGGAGTGATTACCGTTCAAAGCAGTCGCCATACAGCTGCACTGCCGTCCAAGCAAGCAGTCCAGTCCAGTCCAGTCCAGTTCCCGCTATGCGGGACCTACAGTTTTAGTGCCACTGCACAATTTCACATTTTAACATGATTTTGTGCTTAAAATGTCATTTAATTCGCGCACTGATTTTGGTTTTGGTTTTGACAAATTAAGAAAACACATTTTATTGCCTGGCAGGCAATAATTTGATGTTTTTTAAAATGTATTTATGTTTTTTTTTTTATTTTGATTTTGATCACTAAAGCCGCAGCATTTCAATGACTTGGCTGCCACTCCTTTGGCCATTCCAACCCCCCATTAAACAACACTCCAGAACTCCACAATTCATTCCTGTAATTAGAGATTGCCATATATATAGCGAAAACAAAAAGAAGAGAGTGTCTGTCTCTCCATCTTCAGGGAGAAACGAAACGAACGAAATGCAGAGAAAAGCAAGAGAATTCCTAATTGTTGTAGCAGCAAATTATTTAATTTTACTCGTATGTTAAATGTTGTATTATTATTTGTACTCTACGCCCTACGGCCTACTTTTTAATTTGTAGTTTTAAACAACTTTTAATTTGTATGTGAAATGATAAAGAAAGATCGAAAACAAATAACCTCCAAGTATACCTCAGCAACACAGCAGCAAACACCGAAACGAAACGCTTACACCAACATGGCGCCCCGCGTATATGTGTATATACATAATCCCAAACCATATACATACCTTTATTATATACCTAATTATATATATAAAGAAAGATAACTTGGTATGTTCCAAGTGTACTTAATTCTAGAGCATATTGTACGGATTTTTTTTTTGTCAAATTTAATTTTGTAATGATTGTTTTGATTATACGATTTGTCTTTTGATTTATTTTGTAATCGAGAGAGCGAAGAGAGAGGAGAGGAGGAGAGGAGTAGAAAGAGAACCACAAATGCCATATACACGATATGTACACTAAAAAGCAGCAACTAAATGCCAATTGATATATATATATACTATATCTAGATACTAGGTACACATATACATACATATCCATGTGTATTTGTTAGCCTTAAGAACGCCAAATGCGATAAATCAGGGATAATATACATACCATATAGGCACACCCACACACACACAGCTATATATATGCATAAACATATATACAGAGAGACAACACGAAAAGAAAACTTATACATATAAACCCATATATTTATTACGTTTAGTTGCCCCTAATTTATGTTTTCACGAATAAAACCATTTGTAATTATTTAAACTTTTCATTTACTTGTAATTTCCCTCCCCCCAACCAACACCCAACAAAAAATAAGGGAAATTCGTATCTCCTACATTCCTCATATGTACCCCCCCTCCCACCCCCATGCTCGTAGATATTTTGTTTATTACTATTATTACACAATTATTTTTTTTTTTTACCTAAATGTTAACCTACTTAACGCTTTCCCCTTTGGCACGCCTTCTAAGTATTTTTTTTAAATGACAAATATAAACGACACAAAAGAGAAACACAAAAAAAAAAAGTGTATATTACAAAATTTCTGTTTTTTTATTTCAATATATTTTCGATGTTCTTTTTTTGGTTTTCAGTTTGCTTGACAGTCAGTGTGGAAGTCGCCTCAACGTTGTAAATTCTGTTTCTTAGATAAGTTTGTTGTTCCTTGCATTTTTCGACTTGCTCAAACTCTGCCTCCTTCTGCAATCTTTTCTTTTGAGATCGAAGCTCGAACCATATTGCAACGAAATTTAATATTTTCTTTCATTTTTGATTTCTTTTTTATGTGCATACATTTTGTTAAAGTTAGTTTCAATTTTTGAACAATTACTCCAACGATTTGTCTTATTTTTATTCAGGAATTTTCAAGCACAGATGAAATGGTTCCTCCAGGTTCAATCTCAACAGAATTGTATTAAAATTGTATTAATTATGGTATACATTGTGTACAGGATGTACATATCTCTATAGAATTTAGTTGAATTTCATTTGAGCACGAAAACCCTGACAGATTTTGTGGGTTTATGGTCAGAGGAACATGTTCTTGGTTGCGTTTCCCCCATTCCCTTCTCTCAGCGTACAATTTTAAGTAAATGTTTTTGTGTTGTTTTTTTCTTCTTAGCTCTTTTGTTTTTCTTAATTATTTTTGTAGAAATTCGTTGTTGTTGTGGCTTTCAAATTTGTGTGGTTCCTCGACAGCTAGTTCCAAAGAAATTACGTGCGTGTCTTTAATATCTGTCGCCCTCTCTCTCTCTCTCTCTGTATCTTTGCTCTGCAGCTGAGGTTGAGAATCTCTGAAAACTCTCAAGTTAAGCCACCAATTTTTGCGAAGAAAGAAGCGAAGCAAAGATGGCAAGAAGTGAGGAGGGAGGAGGGAGGAGGGAGGAGGAAGAGAAACACACACAAAAGACACGACACGAAACATGTGTAGATACAAAGATATGTGCGGCTGCTCGTACAGGAACTGGCTTCCCTTTTGCCCGGTGTGCGATCAGCGCACATCCTTGAGGATGTGAGGGACAAAGGACTACTCCCTGTTCTCCGTGCCATCCTTGAAAAATCGAATTTCTATGGCCATGGCCAGGATTTCGCCCGCTGTTGCCGCTGTTGCTGGCAAAAACATCTCACGAACACATGTTGCATGCAACTCGAAAACTTCTGCGCGCTTCCCTCTGTTCAAATTTGTGCCACATATTGAGATCATGCGGAGAGGCAATAAAGCAATGGATGAGGAGAGGGAGAGGGAGAGGGAGCTAGCAGCAAGCGAGCAAATTGTACGAAAAAATAGACAAGCGCGACAGTGCGTGCTAGAAGTATGCAGACACAGCCACAGAACCGAAAACCCAATAATGGCACACAAAATCTCCAAATCTGGCAATGGGGAATGGCCATGGAGCTGTACAACCCCAGAAACCCAAAGCCAGGGTACGATTAAGGAAGTCTTTTTCGATGACAGGAGACTGAGCATGGAACTACAGTGAGCTCGGAGGGGACAGACACCCTTTTGACCAGTCTAATGCTGGCGAAACGCACTGTAGCTTGTAGTAGTGGGCCATTGCCTGTGCCAAGTTGTATCTCAAAGATACACAATTGACGGCAGCAGAGCGACACGAAGCTGGCGTTGCGCATGTGCGGCAGCAGCAGCAGTGGCGGCAGCGGCGGCGTGGCGGCTATGTCATCATAACGCTCTCTGTCTGTCCCTCGTCTTGCTGTCTTTCTCTGCCTCTTATACACTCCTTTCAGTGTGTGTGTGTGTGTGTGTGTATCTTCTACACTCGATTCTCGTTCGTGCGTTTTTCTTGCCTTGGTTTTTGTTTGCTGAACATAAAAACTGGTTTCCTGTACATATGCTCGTCCAGCAACAGAAACCATCTGTAATTTTAATTTTTCGGCAAACGATGTTGCCCTCTCCGTCTGCCACACACTGTCCACTCTCGCTCTCTCGCTCACTCACTCTTCTCCTCCTTTTGCTGCCTTCTATCTTCCTCTCTACTCCTCATTTCGTTTTCGTTTTCGTTTTCTTTTATTTTATTTTACTTCTTTTTTTTCTTCTCTTTTTTCGGCAGAGATTTTGATCGGTTGTTGTCCAGGTAGAAATTGTCTACCTCTGTGGCTCGTATCCATGTGCAACCGTGTGTGCGTGTGTGTGCGTGTGTGTATCTTGTAGATACCTTGAAAAGACAGTAGAATCTCTTTCTCTCGCTCACACGCGTAATCCTTGAATCCTCTGCCTTTGTGTTCCGTTCTCTACTTCTCGTATTCCCTTTTTTGTTTCTGGTCGATTTTCTCATTCCGTTTCTCCTCCTTCTACGCGGGTATATACAGCGTTAGCACTTACCATGATTCATAGTTATCCGCACACACACAGAGAGAGAGAGAGAAGCACAGAAACACAGATGCAGCCACAGATACATAAATACATGTACATACATATGTACATATGTACATATGTATATAGCGGAATGGATAGTAAGTGGTATATCTCCGCCGCTGCAGGAAAAGAAAAAGAATCTTCCTTTGATTCAAGCCAAGAAATACAACAAAAAAAAAAAGAATACAGAAAGACGGGGTACAACAATGTACAACAACAATCTCGCACAATAGTTTATGCGCCTTGGCAGGAGTCTCTTTTGTGTCTTAGCAGAAGAGTGGAGCAAAGAGAGTAGCCAACAGTTGGAGTGAGAAGTAGGATCTGCCCATGGGGGAAAAACAAACAAAAGTTCCATCTCTCTCTCTCTCTCTCTCTCTTTCTCTCTGTGTGTGCTTTATGATCGATGTGCAAAACGTGGAATTCTCTCTCCCCCCCTTCTTTTCCATTCCTGCTGCAGTTCCACAAACATGTGCCAAGATGGTCCCTCACTTCCTTGCTGCTGTCATTCTCGCATTTACTTTCTGTGTGTGTTTGTGTGTTTTTTTTTTGGTCTTTCTGCTGTTTGTGTTTGCTCTCCGTCCGGGCATTTGGTTCGCATAACGGGTCTTTTGTATTTAACATTCTCAGGCATTCTCCGTCTTCCCTTCCGTTGCCCCCACGAAAGACCAAATAAAAACGTTCCATAGATATCAGCAACGAGAATTTATTTGATTCGGGAGACAAAGGTATCAAAATCCTTATGGCACATCCTACAGAAAATTTCTCTGAAAACTACAAACCTTATCGGATGAAAGGGTCGAAATTGCGTTCATAATATATACCAAAGAAATATGCATTGAACCACTTACTATCCTTTTGCACATTTAAATATATTTATGGATTCAAATCGAAGCCTTTTTTGGCATTTCCCTTTTTGACTTATTTTTAGTGCTACTTTTCAGCATAATTACTTTCCCATCTCAGCATCTCGACATTTTTCCCACATTCCATTTGTTTCCTTATTTTTTTCTTGTTATAGAAATATTCGTAAACATCTTTGGTTACTTATCGACGAACCCTTGTGAGCGTTTTCCGAGCTTAGATGCCGACGAGTAGCGGCGGATATAAAAAGGTTAAATTAGAGCTGTCAAAAAGTCCTTGATGAGCAGTGCCTGAATCACAGCTGGGAAAATCCTTGACATCTTACACAAGAACTCAATCAAATTAGCCTCAAAACAAAAAAAAACCAAAAACCAAAAATAATATAATTGAAATTAAGCAGCAACCCCCTCGAAACCGCTGCCCCTGCCTCCCGCTCAACGCGGTAGAGACAGACAGACAGACAGACAGATCTATGGATTGGAATGGGATATTGGGTTAGGTTATGGGATTTTCATCTGCTTTGCTTTCCCTTGAAAACTGTAAAATTTTCCTTGATTTTTTTCTACTTCTACTTCGTGTTCGTGTTCGTTTTCTCTTGATTTGACTTTCGTTTCGGGCCAAGAAATTTCTTTCCCAGCGTTGCCTGTGGCTGTGCCCCTGCCCCTGCTGCTGTCGCTGTTGCTTCTTCTTTTTTAATTACCAAACATTTGACAGCATCCTGAGATGCTTATTGTGTTGCCCCACAAGCACACATAAAACGCACACATATGTTCTGTTGTGTTAACCTTTTCTGCTGGCAGTTGTGTGTGTGTGTGTGTGAGAGCTCTGAAGATAATCAGAAACCGAATCAGAAAGAGCTAGAAGAAACCTACCCCCAGGGTTTTATAGCATTAGATATTTGATTTCAAAAATTCAATGCCAAACAGCAACAACAACAACATGAGAGGACAGCATGGCGGTCGCTTCATCATCATCTTCGTCATCGTCGTCTTGTGCTCATCATTATCCTGAGCATCTGCCGCCTCTGGCCAAGATTCTTTCTTATTATCCTCGTGCTCGCTTGGAAAATGGCCACCACAAACAAAATTCAGAAGCCTCGCAGAAACCACCAATGGTTACGTTAATGCCAAATGAATATTGTAGAATATTATTTATATGTAGAAATATCTGAGCCACCCATTAGCCCACTTGTATCTACATATCTGAGCTGATCGCAGCAAGTATCTAATCCTGCAAGATCATCATCTACCCTCGCCTCTATTCATGTCTGCACATCAAAGGATCCTCCATTTCTTTTATTAGTTGCTGATCGATGTCCGTATGCACAGCTTACTCTTCGTTCAGCCAAATGCTAATCCGTTTAGTCCTTACCTTTCAATCTATTCTCTTCACTTTTTCATTACTTTACTTAGCTATCTATCTCTTGTGCGATGATATTTATCTTTCCAACCATGCCTGGTTTTTTCTGTAATCTTCAGTCGCTTTGGGGACAGACAGACACACGAAGCTTTTTACACACAATTACCCATCTTCTTTCTTGGCCTTTAAAATATCTGTAAAAATCGGTATTTATGTTCAATATCTTTGCCTTGATTCTTCATCTGCTTGATTTTCTCTTCTGTCTGTGGCTTACATCCTTTACATCTTTTGGCAGCCCAGTGTCAATGTATAACTTCTACAATCCTATTTTTGTATGGGCTCTAGTTCATCTTAAAAGCTAAGAATCTGCACAAGAATCCACTCTCTCAATGACTCTCCAACTATATTTGCACATAGGAAACAAAAGACTCAGGCCACGAACTTGGTCAACATTCATGTATCCAAAATTCTCATCCCACCCATTAATGGGAGACAGAGAGAGAGAGAGAGAGAGAAGTGAAGTGTCGAAATGATATACGTACATACATGCATATGCGGCAGAAGGGTTGTACGAGGGGGGGTTGGACTGGGTGGGCGGGGCAGCAACAGCGTTATGGCAAATAAAAAAATATAAATCGAGGAGCGTCGTCGTCAAATGGCGCACAGCTGCGTTGCTGGCCAGAAATTGTTGCTACATTTTGAAGCTTCACTTCATGTGTGTGTCCTAATTCCAATTCAACAGAAATTTTTGTCTCACAATCAGTTAAAAAAAAGAGAGAAAAAAAAAACAAAAGTAAAACAAAATAAATCTTTTTGAGCCCCGCCAACGAACCGAAAAACCAAAGCCAAGCGAACGAGTTTCAACAAAAATAGCAACAACATTTAGAAAGAAAGGCCTGAGTTTTCGGCTTGTGTAGGCGGACCGAATCATTAGATACTCTTTGGATCATCTCTTCACTTAAATTCGCGTCAATGAAAACAAGAAACTCTACCAGTTCTGCTCCATGGAGTGGCCATTAGCTCCAAACATTGCCAGAATTATGTTGATCCCAGAGGCGAATGGAAATGGCAGTTGCACTGCTTGCAGGCAGAAAAGCAGTGCAAAAAACGTTGCACACAGACGATCGATCGATGAGTATTTGTGCTCGCATCGCTCATCCAATAGCAGTGTTACCCATTTTGGCACAAGAGTATTCCAAAATAAATTTTAGGCAAAACTCTTTTTGTTGCTGTTGCTGTTGCTGTTGCCGTTGTTGTTTGTGGAGCATTTGTTGTTGTTGCTATTGCTGTCGGCGCTTTATCCGATTTTGTGAGCTGCTTGTTGGCTGTTGGCTGTTGGCTGTTGTTGTTGTACTTTTTTATGACGAGTTTCCGCTAATTGCTGATGCGCTGCAGATTAGCTGAAGCCCACAGATCCCAGAGCAGCAACAAAGATGGATGGCTGGGCAGGACAGAGCGAGAAAGAGAGGGCCCAGGGCCCAGGGCCCAGCAAACAACTTAGAAGAAAAACTACATGGATTCGCTTTAATTATAAGAATGCTGTGCTGGGGGAGAGTGATTAAGATAAGGATAGTATTTTCCATTCCATTCCATTCCATTTTATTTCATAATTTCAAACGCGCCCGATTCGGCCATCTCTGTCTAGGTTACCACCTACCAAAAACTACAGATTCCAATTACATTTTCAATCATCTGTGATGCGTCCCGCCCAAAAGATGCACTGTCAAAGGGGAAGCGTTTGAAGCTAAAACAATTTACAGCATAATCTGTGCATTGTCCTACTCCTGCTCCCATTCTATTCATCATTTCTTCCCTCAAGATCAACTTTAGCTATTCAAATTCCACTTTAATTTTGCCACTGATTTCTCTCAGTGTACAATCTAAGCCACAGCCTGAGTCAACATGTGTGTGTGATTCGAACTGAAATTAGAAGAGGGAATACAAATTAAGGCGTTCCCCCCGCCGTGGTTCTCTGTCGATTTTGGGCCACAGCAAAGAAACCAAAAAGAACAACAAAACAACAACAAAACGACAGCCAGCAACAAAACGAAGAGAAAGAGGAAGAGGAAGAACTATACGAATTATAAGAATTACGCTGAAACTGAAGAGGGCAACAGGGAAGAGGGCGAGGGCGAGGGCGAGGGCGAGCGACATCTTAGATATCAGATTAAAGAGCCTCTCCCTCACGCTCTCGCTCTCTCTAAGCTAATAATTCCAACAGCTAGAGAGAGCGAGATGTGTGCATATAAGCATAATGAGTTATAATTGGATTAAAGATTTATTGGATTTGATTTTTGCTGTTTGATAGCTGCATGTCGACTTTTACATTGAACCTGAAAGAGGCCGCAAGAAACAGCTGCAGCTGCAGCTACAGCTACAGCTACAGCTATAGATACTGATGCCTGTCTGTCTGCCTGTAGTTACTCTTAGTGATCTGAGAGCTGTCTGCTGCCCAGACGACATGGACTAATTGGCCAGCACGACTGTAGTGCCAGTTTAAGCTAAGATTTGATGCAGCCATTCTAATTATCTTGTTTTTTGTTTTGCTTGTCATCTCTTGCAGCACCCAGAAGGCAAACGGATCATCGGATGCCACAACATGGCGGCGCCTGGCCAGCGACGACACGAAGGCCAACGGGCCACAGTGCCCAGAGACGGAACAAAATTTATGCAAATTGAAACATTTCGGACACACACACACACACACACCGTGAGAGACCGTCGGATCGTCTAGGAACGATCGCATATAGCGTATAGAAATTTTGATGTACTAAGTGTTGACACCAGCAGCATCCTTTTAGCATCAACTTTAATCATCACTCCACTTCACGCCACTCCTTAAAGAATTATTTGTCTCAGATGAAAAACATTTAACTTTCACTCAACACTCGGATAGATGTGTGAACCATCGTCAAATATGAATTTTAGTAGAAGATTAGAAGAGTTATCAGAGACACACACACACACACACACCCCGCTCAATTATGTCGTCTTGTATGTGTATGTGTATGTGTACTAAAAACAGGTAATATTCGTAATCTTAGTCACTGGGAACACACAGGCAGCAGCAGCAGCAGCAACCTTAAAGCAAAATGCCACCACATTGAGCTGCAATAATATATGTATGTAATTTTGGGATTAATTCTGTCTCCTATATATCAAACATTGTGCATATCATTTATTGGGCAAAAACAAAAACAAAAACCAAAACAATAATTAAACTTAAATAGCAAAAGGGAAAAAAGGGAAAAAGGAATAAGCAACGTAGCTGGAGCAATAATTTTAGTTGAAATTGAATTCTTTTTTGTGTTTGTTTTCCTGTGTGCCAAAATGCATTTTAACCGTCAAATGGGAGTGTTCACTGTGTGCAATATACAGACATAGCTACGATATAACGAACCATTTCAAATACTACACTAGCATTTTTTTTTTGAATGAATGAATTAATTATTAAACGTAAGCGTAATGCTTAAACTAACAAAAAATTACCTCAACAAAACTGGAGACGAAGACAGGCTCAAGATGTAATAGTAATCTACCTCGTTAGAAATAAATGAAACGAAATCGAAAACAAAAACAAAGAAACAAAATCAGCAAAAGGAAAATATTCCGTTCGATTCTTCTTCCAAACCAACAAAAAAAAAAAACCAAACAAAAAAACGAAAACGAAAATCGCAAGCAAATCGAAGCAAAGAAATGTCAACTAACTATACGTAAAAAATCTAAAACAAATAACTTTAAATATATATAATTGTTTATAATTGTATACACACAAACATATAGACATATACATGCATCTATGTACATCTATATATACATACAATATATATATATATACATATATAAATTATACTTGTAGGTTTAATGTGCGCCCTGCAGCTGCTCCCTCGGCCCCCCTTCCCTCGTGCACCCAGAGGTTGTCATCAGTTTAAATTTGAATCTTTACAGTTTTTGGCCATCTATGATAATTTTGTTTCACATATGACAACCCGCACTAAGCAACAAAAACAAAAAACAAAAAACAAAAAACCCACAACGGGGGGCGCTGACCGAGAGACAGCAACGAGCAGGAGGGCAAAAGTTGTAGTTGTTCCAAGGATATTCCCCTACTGGGAACCCCACACCCCCGCCCTGACGGCATGGTCAAGCAACTTGTCTCAACAACGAAAACTAATTGAGAATTACATTTAAAACAAGAAACAAAACAAAAACAAAGACAAATCCGCAAAGTGATTTCGATAGCCTTGCAGGAGAAGAGATCAACTCAACCGAAAAGTCCATGAAAAAAGTTCTGCATTTGTCTGCTTCCTAAAATAAATAAAATCGAGCAAAGGATTCTTTCTTTCTTCAACTGGCAACTTAAAAGCAATCCTCATCGATCGCCACTGCAAGGATATCAAATTGTTTCGGCAAACGCTCGAAACCAGAACTCTTCCTTTCTTCCCCGTTTCACTTTCAGTTTCCATTTGCTTTTGTTATTTGTGTTTCGATTAGGATTATGCAGATTTGAAGGCGTGTTTTTGTTTTGTTTTTGTGGTTTTTGCTTTTGTTTTTCTTAGCGCAAAACGTCTAAGCAATATTATGGGGCAGGCAATTCTTTGGTTCATTGCAAACAAAAGTGAACAGAAAAATGGTAAACATATTTGAATTATGTAGCAACTACATGTTAAATTTTAGCAATTAATTATTAAATAAAACGAAATGAAATGAAATGAAAGCCCCCCGAAATGTATTCCTCAAAAGTGAGAACTCATCCAAGGGATGTGCAATTAAAGAACATCTTTGAACTTTGAATTCAGTCAATCGCTCGAAAATGCACCTAAAGTAAAAGTTTGAAGTCCTCAAAATAACTCGAAAAGATAATGAAAGATCTATAAATGTGTGTGCGTAGTATGAGTAATAAATACTTTGAAAATAACTCAAAGCAAAGGCAAGGAAACAAAAAGCGTATAAAACCAAAGGAATGATAACAATAAAATGACAAGAAATCGCGTGTACCTTTCTCTCTCTCTCTCTCTCTCTCTCTCCATCCAATCAACCCCAAAGCCGACAAACCCAAAATGCAAAAATCATGAACTGCGTAAAGACATTTGTACATCCATCCGAACTTGGTATCAGGAATTTTAAATACAATTTTATAGACAAAATGTTTTGTATAGCAGGGGAGTAATTAATCCGCTCCACACCTGCATCATGCATACAGATTTATGTATCCAATATTCCTTAGAAACAAAACTTCTACCTGAATGTGAACCCAGAATTTCCCCGATAAACTATAAGCTGAGAATTTATGTACAAGAATCTTGCATATAGAAATCGAATTAAATCGATTTGCTTTTATGGGGAAATCCTCTCCACAGCTCAAAAAGTGTCATGCAAAAATATTCAAGAACAAAAAAACACACGAAACACGCGGAAAACATGACAGAATGGAATGGAAAAAAAATATGAATTTTTTTTTGAACCGAAATAAAGAATGTAAACTACACGCTGGAGTTTGTTTATTGGTTTGGGGGAACTTGCTACTCATTTTTTACAGCCACATTGAAGCATCTTTGTGGCATCTGCATCGGCATCGGCATCGGCATCGAGCGAAGTACAGGCCCAGCCCCTGGCTGACCAGCAAACATAATTACACATAATGATGATGATAATGTTGAACTTGAAACTTGATTTTTCTTTTGATGATGCAACACACCCACTCAGACAAACACAGACACAGACAGAGACAGAGACACAGACAGTGGGACAGAGACAGCAAGATGCAGAACGCACTTCAGAACCCAGCAGGGCCGTCGGGGGATGGGGCTCGGGCGCAATCACGCAGACCGTGTCCAATTAAAAGGCGCCGTACATCATTTGGAATGCAGCCAGAGCCAGAGCCAGAGCCAGAGCCCGAAATCAAGAAAATCTACAGGTGGTGGCGACGACGACGAGCAGACGATGGGCAGGCATAGCATGCCACACGGAGATTTCCTGTGCTCGGCAAAATGCACTCAAAACGAATCGAGCAGCAAAGAGCGTGCAACGAGGGAGCGGGAAACGTGAAGAGTAAA
Organism: Drosophila guanche; assembly: GCF_900245975.1. Taxonomy (NCBI): domain Eukaryota; kingdom Metazoa; phylum Arthropoda; class Insecta; order Diptera; family Drosophilidae; genus Drosophila; species Drosophila guanche. Next base: position 6,235,114 of record NW_022995745.1, read on the forward strand.
GAACAAGGGAACAAGGGAAAAAGGGAACAAGGGAAAAGTGGGCGAGTCGAGGCACTTGCAGTTGCTGTGATGGAAAATCAGGTTGCGAGGACCAGGCCAACGGTGGTTTGTGTGGTTTATGCGTAACAGAAAACGCAATTGGGCGAAATATCATGAAATGAGTGGCGTAACAGTTAACAGAGTTACGCTGGGAGCTGGGCGAAACTTTACTCAATGACTCAAGACACAAAAGTTATGGGGCAAAAGTAGAGTAACAAAAAACATTTCAATTGCAATCCAATATTATTTTACTCTTTGTAAATAATTACACATGAAAGAAAATGTTGAAAACTCTGCCAGTTCATGATCGTGATCGGGGGACTCGGCTGCCGCATAAACGCTGCCAGCTCAAGGACGGCTGCGAGGGCAGCAGCAGCAGCAGCAGCAGTTTTTCGATTTCCACGTCCCTCTCAATGCTGTTCGTATGTCGAATTGTGGTAATTTATTGTTGCATGCCACGTTAATGAGTGCGTCCTGTGCGCGTGTGTGTGTGTGTGTGTATGCCAGGAACAATGAGAGAGAGAGAAAAGAAGAAGGAAAATAAGAAAACGAGAAAACGAGAAAACAGACAGAGAGACAGACAGACAGACAGACAGAACGCACCTTTCTGCACTTAATCCAGTGGAAAATCAGGAAAAATAATGGCATCGCAGGTAGAAAAAGACTAAACAACAGACAGACATCTGAAAACGTATCCTATGTTCAATGTCCCGCTGTTGTCTGGTGTCCATTGTCCAAATGTTGTTTCTCCGATCTCCGCGATCCCTGATCCATGTGCGTGTCTGTGTCTGTCTCTGTTAAGTGCGTGGGGGTGTGTGCAGGCCCCAGGCCTGCTCAATGGTATCAATGTTTAGGCGGCTCATAATCTGAAGATCACAGTGAAAGTTGCGCTCCCAGCCAAAAGTGGAAGGAGCCACTTCCCATTTCCCGCTTTTGAGGGGGGGCTAAATTTAAAACCTTTTAAAGCGCTTTGCTCTGTTAGCAGCGCCTAAAAGCAGCTTACACTTATGCCAGGCACAAACACACACACACACACACGCATGAATAAATCTGGACACACTCACACACAGGACTGAGAAGGACTGGGGCAGGACACTGCTGATGGCTGTGCAAACAAACGGATGAGAAATGTCCTGTTTAGTTTTTACACCCAGCAATCGACTAATGGGGGGGCCACGTCTACTCGTGTGCAATGTGCAATCATGGATGGGAAGCAAAAATGTGTGTTTTATTAGCTAAAACGAATCGAGGGAGCAACAAGCACAACTCTCACACTCTGATCCCATGTGGCTCTTGACTTGAAGCCAAATTCCATCATAAGATCAACTCATCAAAGCAGAGGGAAGCCCCATAGTCGCTTCCTTTTTCAAGCTTTTGCTCCTTTCGCACACATTTTTTGTTTTGCATACAGCGAACAGCGAATGCCCTGGAGAGAAGTTTTCTGTTCACTTGGCCATACACACACACATCTAATCCCATAACTTTCCATTCTGTGTGTGTGTGTGTGTGGGAGAATGTGACAATTGGTTTGTCCACCCCACCAGCCGTAAAGCGTGTTTGTTTGTGTCTGAGAACTGCTAAAAGTAGATTGCAAAATAGGGAACAACGCAATGGTGGGGGTGATGGTAGTTCTCCACTGCCTGAACCTGTACCTGTACCTGTACCTGTACACCTGATTCAGCAACCAAATGAAGCCTCTTGGGCTGCCTAAAGGATGTAATCAGCCAAGGATTGAGGCGAGCCATAAGCAGAAACACCCAGTTGCTTGGTCAAAAGCTGCTTCCGCTTTTGAGCTTCCGCATTTTTCACTGTGCATGAATAATGTACAAATATATTTACGCATATGTATGCATGTGTGGGAGGGTGAGCAGATGGGCGTGTGCGTGTGCGTGTGTGTTAAGCAGTTTTTTTGGCCAGTTGGGCAAACACTTTTCACCCACACACCATACACATGCACATACAAACATCCCCACACACACACACACATGCACATCCTTTGCCAATATTGAAACTTTCAACTATACAAAAGCCAGCAAGCAGCAGACCATTTAAATATGTATGTATTCCCTCTGCTTTCGACTGAGTGTGTGTGTGTGTGTGTGGACCACTTTCACTTTTTCGGGTGCTGGTTCTAGTCGTCGCCGTGGCCGTGGCCGTGGCCTGTCTCATGGTTGAAACGATAAAAAAGCTTAGGCTTATGCTTTCTGCACATTTTGAAGCCAAATCAGCCTAAGCCCATGCCAACCCCCCCTGGCCAAACAATGCCTAGAGCTGAAAGCATGCGTAATTCAGTGCTGTGAAAGGAGTAGCGGGGCTGGCAGCAGCAGCACACATGTGGCCCACGAGAGAGCAGGAAGCAGAGTTGTACGGTCGCTGGGGGGGTGGGGTGTCTGCTGCTGTCCAGCAAAACAAATTTCGTTTTGATTTTTGCATGAACTTTTCACAATTTATGCGCCATTTGAAATGTAACGCACGTGTGTGTGCGTGAGCGTGTGTGTGTGTGTGTGTGTTAAATAACCAAAGCTGAAGGAGACTGCCCAAACACCCCCTGCCTTAGCTGGCTATTTTCAAATTCGAATTTTGGCGCGCTCTTGCTAAAACGAAGCTGTCAACCTTGTTCAAGCCGAGGCTGTCAACTCGAGCAAAAAAGTATAGACGTCGTGCCGCGCTGCCAATCAATCGTTGGCCTTAGCCAGCGCTGCTTGGGAACATATCGATACATGAGATTTGCTATCGATACTACTAGCGCCAAGCGATTACAGACTTTCGAAATAAACAATTTTTTTTGCGACAAAATTTTCGAGTGCCGTGTATTGTGTTGGCAACAGAATGTCTACGCTTAGGAATCCCACAGTGGCCACCATCGGCAATGGCAACAGCAGCAGCAGCAGTAGCACCATCGGCAACAGCAACAACAACAACGAGTCGCCGCAGCAGCACTCGTCGCTGGCCCACCAGGATGCAGGAGTGGCAGAGGCGATTGGATATATGAGAGAATTCAGCAGCCAGGCAGCAACCTACCATCAGCTAAAGACCGAAGAGTCGCTGGTGTATCTGCACCGCAGCATAGCGCTGCTGGGCACAAAGGTGCATCCGCATTACTATGCACCGACGCCCGGGAATCTGGAGCTGGCGCGCTTCTTTATGGATCTGCATGCGCTGATGAGTGCGCTGGACGGGGAGTGTGAGGTGCTGTGGGCATGCGTGGCACTGGTGCAGCACTGCAGCCGGAATCTAGAGGCGCGTGTGGCCATTGTCGAGAAGTTCTGCTTTGTGCCGCTGCTGAGTTTTCTGCTGAAGAAGACTGAGCGCGAGGAGCGCGTGTATCGCTTGCTGGTGCTGCTGCAGGACCTCACCTACGGCATTCACATCGCCTGGGAGGAGCCGTATCTGCCAGTGGTGCTCGAGCATCTGGTGGACATTGTCCACAATGTGGAGGGCGACGGTGACGGCGCGCAGCCGTCTGCGCATGCCCTGCTGGCCCTCTCCATACTGGTGAATCTCTGCTACAAGAACTTTGTGGTGCTGTTGCTCTTCCTGCGCAGCGTGCACATATCCAGCTTCTGTAGGCGCATCATGAAGTACGGCCTGCTCGCCTACAAAATGCTCATCATCCTCTCCGAGGATGTGCACGCCTTTGAGCAGCGCGAACTGCACACCTTCCTGCGGACATGCTTTGCGGGCATCGAGGACTGCCTCAAGAACTGGAACGTCGCCCAGCTGCGCCACATTGTGGACTATCTGCTGGACTCCCAGAGTCATGCGGGCCTCCACCAGGCCATGCTCTCCCACAGCCACTACTGCGAGGATGTCGAAAAGCTTTTGGATGTAAGCAGCAGCCCAGGGTCATAGATCATTGCATTATCATTGTCACTCTCGCATTTATTTCAGCAAATCGACTCACGCAGTACCATGGACGACTTGCACGAGGATACACGAAAGCATCAACAGATCTGCCTGGATCTGATATTCCGCCTCATCAGCTACATTCTGGATCTATCCGATGAGCAGAGCAGTGTTATCAGCCTGGACGCCATTACGCCGCGTCTGTACGAGATGCTCGGCGAGTGGCTGGTCTCCGATCTGTGCGGTGTGGCGGCCATTGAGCTGCTCTCCACGCTGCTGCGTCGTGGCAAGGGTGTTGCCGTAGCGCAGCAGATTGCACGCGAGCCCGCCAATCTCGTCAGCCTGGTGGCCAGTGCCGAGCGGCCCGAGACGACGCCCGCCCATGTCGTGGCCATTCTACGCCTGCTGCTGGATCTACTGTGCGAGCCCAAGACGGAGAAGTTGGTGCTATCGAAAGTTCCCGAGTCGTACTTTGATAAGATTTTGGCCTCTCCGCTAGCCCTGACGCCACAGTTCCTGAGCGGCCAGTCGCTGGCACAGGCTGAGGTGGCAAAGGCCATCTTCTGCCTGCTGCTGCTCATCAATTTTGCCAGCATTGCCAAGAAGGCGTACCTCGAGAAGTGTTGCTCTCTTCTGGAGCAGCCCCAGCTGCAGTACACCCTGGCCCGGGGCATGGCCAGTGGCAACGAGCAGGTTGTGGAGGCCGTTCTACAGATTGCCCGATTCGAGCACTTCCCCAAGTCGGCCGTGGCCAAGGTGAGCGAGATTAAAATCCTTTTACTATTTTCTTTTGGCATCCAATTTGCGTTTGCATCTCGTCCGCAGCACTTGGCAAGCATCAACAGTGTACGACTGAATTGCTCGTCGGCTGCTGCTGAAGCAGCACCGCAGCAGCAGCAGCAGTGGTACACACTCAGCTCAATCCTCAAGTGCCATCGCACGTTCATTAACAAGGAACTGTCGCAGCGCGTCGGGTCACTGGTCGACAACATAAGCGGCATTGTGAGGCGCAACGAGCTGCAGTCGGTGCCCGTGTCGCAGGTGATCGAATTGTACAACCATCGCATCGACAGCCTCAAGAGCGGCATGCTGAGCCTCCAGCAGCGGCTGGAACAGGCCAACAATCAATTGATTGGCAGCACCCAGCTGTCCAATGTCCAGAATGCCGAATTGGAACAGTTTCAGACCAAGAACTATGAGCTGCTCATCAGCCAGGAAAGGCAAGTGAAAGTCCAAAAATAAACAAGTCCAAATCTTGACTTTGTTGCACTTTCCCTCCCATTTAGGCTGCAAATACAGTCGAAGGATCTCAAACAGCAGACAGACAAGCTGAAGAGCAACATGAGCAACTTGCTGAAGCAGCTATCCGAGAACGAGGATCACTTGAAGGCCAGCGAGCGCCGCCTGGCCGTCAAGAGATCGGAAGTGGCCGGCCTCCGAACGGATTGCGAAGAGCTGAAAGCAAAACTGAGCTTAAAGTGCGAAGAGCTCACCAAACTGGAGACCTTCAGCAAGGATAGCGTAAGAGTCAAGACAGCATTCCATTTTCGGTATTGAAACCCTCTCTTCCTTTGCAGACTTCACGCATCGATAAGCTAAAGAAGTCTGTGCTGGCGTATGAGCAGAACATCAAGGAGAAGATGCGCAGCATTGAGGAGCGCGATCGTGAGCTGGCCAAAACGCACAAGAGCCTCGAGGAGCAGCGCGAGGGTCGCAAAAAGTCGGAAGATCTTGTGTCCGTGCTGGAGACACAGCTGCAGGAGAAGAAGGAGCAGATCGAGCACCTGGAGACGGAGCTGAAGGAAACGGAGGATATGCGCAAGACCATCATGAGTCTGATGGAAAGCAAAAAGCCCAAACGAAAGAATTGAACACAGTCCCAGTCCCAGTCCCATTTCCATTCCCATCGATTTTGGACATCTTAGCTTAGTGTTGCCCCTAAGTAAGCAAATTAAATGTACACTCCCTTCTGATTTTTTTTTGTCTCATTATTTTATATTATTTATGTACACATTTAATTGCATTTCACTGCACTGACACACTCGCACGTGTTGCAAAAAGATCCATTTAAAAACAAAACAAAAATAAAGCTCCAATTTAAAACCGAGAAATACAAAACAAAAAAACAAAAGCAAAAGGCATATAAAAGGATAATCGAATGTATAATTTACAAATCACTAGGAGGGACATTTGTGTACGCATTCTATATATATACATATATGCATATATAGTGTATATATTCTGTTTGTGTATGTATTTATATTGTGTATATTTGTCGTATAAATTTACTAAAATTTTTTCTTTGCTATATAGACTCTCTGTCGATAATCGTTTGTCATCCTTTTGGGTTGGAGTCAAGGCTGTTTTACTATAGTTCACGCTTAAATCTCTAATCACCAAACTCTGCTAGCTGTTATCTGTGGGTAGAAGTACAACTAAGAGCCGAATAGAATTAGCCAGGGAACGAAGAAAGGAATAATAAAATCACAAATCATAAAGCGAAGCAAGAAACGACGGTCGAGGTAGAGGTAGAAATAGAGCCGAGAATTGGAGTGGGAGCAAGGATTTGCCAGCACCGAACAAACGCAAAAAAGTGAAAGCCTTGAAGCGGAAATTGCACGTGGAAATTGCATGTTGGAGAGTGAAGAATTGCTGACATCGATCATTGGGAAGCGTAATTAATGGAAGCTAATTTAGGAGCCGAAATGCTCCTTGTCCTGGTCGATTGCCTCAAACTCGTAGCTGCCTCGGCCGTCGAACTGCAGGTAGTAGTCGTGATGGACCCACAGGGATTTACGGTGCGAGACTGTGAATAGCGTGATGCCCACCTCCCGGCAGTAGCTGTACATTTTGCCCTCAACATCCACGGACACGGCGCTGGTGCACTCATCGAGAATGGCAAACTGCGGCCGATGGTAGAAGAGACGGGCCATGGCCACGCGCTGCTTCTCACCACCCGACAGCACATCGATCCAGTCCTCGATGGCATCCAGGCCATTCTCCCGCTGCTCCAGATACGTCAGCTGAACAATGTCCAAATAGTGCATGAGATCCTCATCCGACTGGCCCATTCGTCGCATATCCTCACGCGTGTGTGGATAGATGATCTACGTGGAATAGAGAGGGATATCGTTGGTGTCATGAAAGGGAAATGGGAAATGCAATCAAAGGGAAATACCTGATCGCGCAATGTGCCCAGCGTCATGTAGGGCCTCTGAGGTATGTAGAAGAGCTTCCCCCTTGAGGGCTTCGTCACCTTGCCACCCCACGTGGGCCACAGCTCGCCAAGGATGCGGAACAGCGAGGACTTGCCGCAGCCATTGGGTCCGCAAACCAGAACATTGGTGCCAGATCTACAGGAACAGAGAGTCAAAGACCGAAAGGCGCTTCAGCTGCAGACACTTACTTGACTTCAAAGGTCAGCTCCTTGAGCAGCACATCGCCATTGGGCGTAACCAAAGGCACTTGCTCGAACCGGATGATGTTGTCCTCGAAGCACATGATGCCCTTGTTGGGCCCAAAGCTATCCGCTCCAGAGCCGCTGGCATTCTGGGTTATATTATTGCCATTGACCATGGTTCGCTCGTAGGTGCCCTTGTTCAGATCACCCAGCACCTTAATCAGCTCGGTCATGCGAGCGGTGAAGCCCGCAAGGCGTGACATTTCCCGTCCGGCCAACACCAGGCGGCCAATAGCCTCCGCCAGCTTCACCAGCATCCGGCCGTATGTGTAGTAGGCCTGCAGACGCTGTCCGCTGTGCTCCCCAGAGAGCAGTGGATGATTGTCGGTGAAGAAGGGTATGGACACAGCATAGAAGCCCACAATGGAGGCAAAGTCTGCAACAACAAAAACATTTAAGAGACTAAGCATTGGAGGGAGCCCAATGGGGGGATGGACATACATTTGCCGATGATGTTGTCGATGATGCCCATGCTGACGCGGAACTCAAGGAACTTGCTCAGATGTGCACGCAGCTTGGAGTAGCTGGCCAACAGGGTGAGCTTCTCGCGCACATTGCCCTGATAGAAGGCCACCTCCTCCGAATTGGTAATCAGCCTGCTGTTCACGTACCGGAACTCTCCCTCCAGCTTCTGCTCCTCGACGGTGAGGCGGCCGGTGGGGCGGCGCAGGCGTGTCAAGAACACACCGGCAATCAACAGGTACAGCATTAGAATCGAGGGCGTCTTGCCGCCCAGATTCACCGTCAGTCGGTACACATAGATAAATATATCCAGCACGGGCTTGCTAATGTTCGAGTAAAGATCCGTGGCGCTCTCACAGAACTTGTCAATGTCCGTTGTCAGCAGCTGGTCGGCGTTTGCTATTCTATTGTCCAGATTTGACATTTTGTAGTACGTGTAGCCGCTAAAGAGTAGAAGAAATCAGAATAAGATTTATGTTTCAAGATGCGAGCACCTCAAACTTACTTCAGGTATTGATTGTACAGATGATGCGTCAGATTTGTGCGAAAGCGAAGCTTCAGCTCGCCCAGACTCCACTTCAGGACATTGGTTACCACAGAGATCTGCAAGTGGGCAGGGTACAAAGGGGATTAGCCATAGCCGAGAGTTTAAGCAGTGAAAGTCTTACCGCTGGCAGGGCTGTTAGATATTTGAGCAGAGCCGCCTTGAATTTGGTTTTATTCATATGTATGATGGTGCTCTCCACAACCGTCGCATTCTGTATCATCCAGATGTCGCTCACCGAACGGCCAATCAGTGCGGCGGCCACCAGGACCAGCAGTCCCGTCTCCACGCTCCAGAATCCAGGAATGAGTATGGCTGCAACAACAAACAGAAAGCATTTATAGCGTGCACTCTGTACGGGTCAGGGAGTTAAAGGACTTACGGAGCAACTTTCGCAGCTGTTTGAAGAATACTGAATTGACATGCGCCTTGTTGGCCTTCTTGTCCTTCTTCTCGGCGATTGTGTACTGAATCTTGTTCTCATAGCTGGATTTTCTGCAAGCCAAACGGAAAGGATTTTTAAATGGTAGGAAAGTAAGGGGATTTTCATTGAGGACGGGTGCCTACAATCGAAGACACTAGCCAAAGGTCAGACAGGGGGAATTGCAGCAGATATCGCAGACAACTGCTTCGGCTTGTTTGCACCTGGCGGGGCTCTGAGGCTCTGGGGCTCTGGGGACTGGGGCAAGACAAAGTACAAAGCTCATGCCTGGGTTATCATGACTCTCTCTATGCTGTAGGTGTCGCGCGCAGCCATCGACACAAAAGATGATGAGTCGCGATGACTCGGCCATTTCTTGAATTCCAAACGCCATGGGCCGGCAGCGACGGCTCTCTAATTTATTCGTAATGCTCTTGTATTGTCTGTATTTATCGTTTGGCACTTCCTTATTTGGAAATCCGTGTATTAAACTCGTTTTTTTTTCTTTTCTTTCTGTTCGCCGCATGCGCGGGCGCGCGCTTGCTCGTGCAACATGTGTTTGGGTCCATAGGTCGTTCGATCGGTGAGTCTCCATCGCGCTCACTTACTCTCCCAACACCCCACACGCCACACACCTTTCTTACCTTCACTATCTTTCGATGGACCAAACTGTGTTTTCGATGCTGCTTATCGCCCACCGGCAATCGATTGGCTGGCGGCACATTGAACCCAAACGCGAGATGAGAAAGGTACATAAATACGAGGAAGACAAGCAGCAGCAGATTTTTGGGGCGCTGACTCAGGGGCCGGCCTAATTTCTCAAGGCACGGAGCAAAGTTCAACTGTTCTTGTTTTTCCTTTTGGCCTAGCCTAGCCTCTTGCCTATCTGATCGCTCGTTTCGTGCTCTCGCTTATCGTACTGATAAACATGTGCGAAAGAAATACAAATATACATATGTATTCCAGTTTGCATCTCCCTCTCTCACCCGCTCGCTGCTGACGAACATGTGCCAAACACAAACCCATTCCCGTTACGGAGCGCTGGTATAGAACATGTACACGTGTACGTACATGTACATATGCACGAGAGAGAACTTTCTTCATCTACCGATCGATCGGCTGCTGCACCGCGCTCTCCCAGAAGTAACTGCAATCCAGCTGGCTGGCTGGCTGGTGTCTCTCCGTTTCGTAAATGCATCCCCAATCCGCAATCAGTATTCAAATTGAGATTTAATTTCACGCGCAAAATTGGTTTGGCTCGCAATTACGTGAAACTGCGACATTGGATGTGCTCAAGTTTACGGCAATTTACAGAAGTAGAAAGAGATTTACATTACATAGAGGGAGACGGGGCGAGACGACCAACCTGTTGCCAACAGGGAGAAAGGCTGCAAGACGGAGGACGAGAGAGGTGGGGGCTAGCCCAATGAGTATGCCCAATGTTTGCGGGCTAATTGAGGCGTAATGTAACTACAATATGATAAATCTGACAAACAGTTAATAATAGAAATGAAGAAAATACCAAAGAAAGAACCACAACAACTCTTTTTACCGTTTTCAGTTTACCGTTTAGGTTGTGGTCCGAAATAAACGTTTTTGCCAATGTTACGCAACAGTTACCCAAACCGACACACACGCAGGCACTCATACACACTCGTACACCTGAAGAAGTGAGAAATGAGACGAGAAGTGCGCTCGCTCTCTTGTCTTGTTCGTTTGTCTGTCTACCTGTGGCATATGACGACGCGACGGACTACAACTACAACCGAAATTAGCATTTATTCTGGCTGGTCTGCCTGTCTGTCTTACTGTCTGCGGGTCGGTCAAATACTCGGCGTAGGAATAGCAAAAGGGAACCCGCAAAAAACGAAACCAGAATCATACAAAGTCTCATTTTTATAAGTGTAGACCCGGCATGGCCCCAGCCCAAGCCACAGCCCCGTGATAGATCACACTTGCCAGTCATTAAGGTACCTACTACCGGGTACTCGCACCGCACTCGTGTCTCGTAATATTTATGTTTGATACTCATACTCGGGAGGCCATTCAATTGTGACACTTGTGGCACCTGTCCTCCGTGTGTCCTCCGTAGATGATGCAATTGTTGGCCAACTCCACATACGCTTTCACCCCCACTCCAAGCCTCAAGCTTCATACAGTAGCACCCTGCCCGGCTAGCTGGCTGGCTGGCTGGCTGGCTGGCTGGCTGGCTGGCTGGCTGGCTGGCTGGCTGGCTGGCTGGCTGGCTGGCTGTCTGGCTACGTGTTTAATTGTATTGTAGGGGGCTGCTGCTGCTGCTGCTGTGGCTGGATGTCAAAGTTGTTAGACTTGCGGCTTGGGGTCGTGTAGATTTGCATTTGCGTTTCGAGTGTGCGCCCGCGGGCAGGTAATGCATACCCTATTGTGAGTCAGCAAGCCTCAGCAGAACTGATATGCCACAACGGATCAGGCGTAGGGCGCGAAAATATGCAATACGTCGCATAAATTTACCGGCCATTCCACACAACAGATGGGCAACGGGGAACGGAGAACGGCGGGAACGGGCAGCCCATTAAAATCTTTTTATTGCTTTCCAAAGTGCACACCGAAAGTGTGGAAAGAGCAAACAACAAGTCGATTGCTGACTGATATCGAGACCATTATCGAGACAATTATCGAGTGATCCCAATCGCATTCCCAGCGGAAATACCCACAACGCACAATCTCTGTCTCTCTAATTAATTGCTTTGGTCATGCAAGTAGAATTCAATTAAATTAGATCAGAAATAGATGTAGCATAATGCTGGTATCCGTATAGCATGGATCCGATCCCAGCAAATGGGGGTGGTAACAGGCAATCAGTCTAATCACGTCGAGGGCCGCCACTAACACCGATAGCTGTAGCATTGGTTAATATGGGAATCGTCTGGCCGTCCGGCCTGCAGATAAGATTAGCGTCCCCGAAACCCCAAGTCCATCGAATCGAGAACCCCGAAACGTGGCAGGGCCACGGTCCGTCTGCACATCATGAAATTTCGATTGTAAAAAGTGCTGGCACTGTTGACCACGGGCAGACTTTGAACAGCGAATCTCTTGTGTGGCCGTCGGCTGTCGATCTATGCACTTGTTTCGACCGTTATCCCATATGCAGGCGGCTACTCAGTAAGTGCACTTGGCGCAGTAAGTGGGGATAGTGAAGTGAAAGCCTCAAGTGAGGAAGCAGTGAAGAACCCTTTCCTATACAGATTAAGAGATAAATTGTGGTCGCGTGGGGATCTGCATCAATTGTGGCAATTTGTAGCGAATGATTGGAGAGAAAGCGTTAAATGTGCAACACCACATTATAGAGATTATTCTGAATCTCTCTCTCTTTCTCTCTGAACAAAAAATCCACACACACACACACACACACCCAGCCAGGCAGAGTGAAAGCCTTAACTGGGGCAATGCCCCATTACCCCGCCCTCTTCCATTGAGATCTTGGGAGGGAGCAAGATCAGTCGGAACATAACGGAACAGCTGCTCGTAGCTGGCTGTCCTTGAGGCTAGTGCAGAGAGAAATCGAAAGGCAGGTGGACGAATATAAAATGCATCAAATATGATCAAGAAACCAGTTTCAAAGACAACCCACTACCGGGCATCGTACGATCACACACACACACACACACACACAGAGAGGTATGTAAAGAGAGCGTCAGAGAACCGCAATAACTGCAACAAAAAAGTCAAGTCGCAGTTTCGGTCTAAAGGGGGGGCTGTGACTGCAGGCTTAGCGTAAATACTCGCGTACCGTAAATCAAATTCAATGTCAAGCACAATTTTTAAAAGACCCCGACCGAGACCTTCCCCAATGTTTTGCGCTGGCTGGTCAAAATAATAGCATAGCATAAGCAGTATATAAACAAAACGCGGGCCAGGAGAGCACGCCAAAGAAATTATTGTACTGATGATATTTTGATTAGGTTGTCTGTGTAAGCAATGGGGAATGGGGATCGTATTGTACAGCGGGGGGGACTCACCTCTTTTTGTTGGACATCTTGCCGTATGCAATTATCCACAGGGCTGCCGTCATGCCTGCCACACCAACAATGGCGCTTTGATTGTTGGCCAGTTTGCTCAATGCTGGGGCCATTTTGGTTTCAAGTTGTTAGAAACCAAATTGTAGGATTTGGAAATGTTCGTTTACTCCGCTGTGTGTGTCCCAAGGCACAACAGCAACCATAAAAAAAATATATAAAAAAAAATAAACAATTGCTGTTATTTATCAGTTAACTATTATAGTTTATTGCATGAATTGTTTGATATTGTTATTCACGCACACGCACACGCACACACAGGCGGCACAGGAACACACATATACACAAATATATGGCGAGAGGGAAAGATATAGAGAGAGAGTGAGTAATAAGTTGTAAACACCTGGTTTTGGCCTCACCGCCCTGTCTTTGATTTCGTCCTCTCTCGTCCCACTCTCACGCGCTCAACAGCCCTGCCTATTTACACGCCTTTGTCCTCTGCCCCTGCCTGTCCTGACGACTGGATTGTGCCAAGTGACTGTCACACACCACACACTGGTCCCTTTTATTTATTCAATTTCTGCCCCGCTTATCGCTTTGTCTAGTAATTACACACGGCTGCTGCTTTCGATTCGTGTCGTTTCGCTCTTATTTCCTTTCCGCGCGAGAAAAATATAAACTAACAAACGTGCGACCAGTGTGACTGCGGGCTTAATGATTAAAAATGCCGCCTAACCCTCTGAAATATTCCTTCCATTGTGAAAAAATACCAGAGATTTCCGTTCTAGTAACTACACGTTAACTACACATTTGGTACATATGTCTTATTTGTGGCGGAAGCCAAGGAGCTGTTTCGATGACCATCCACTTTTTCAACTCTCTCTACCCACAAGTTGACAAATTACTTACCATGCCATTCCCACTCGCGTAAAGTTTTATTCTAGTGTTTTTAGTAGACCTATTTTATTTGATAAGCAACACAATACAAATAACTTATCAAGGCTAGCTAAATTGATTGATTCTTGAGTCCTAACTAGCTGGTAATAATGAAAAGAAGATCAAAATCGAGAAAAAATATTGAACATTCACGGTATATTTAGAAATATATATTTGAGGGTCGTGCAGTATATTTGATGGTCACACTGCTTGTGCACGTGAGAGCGCGAGAGAGAGAGGCTAAAATTTATTTTCGGTGCTAAAATTTGAACAAGTCATTGGACGTAACTGGTATTTGACAATCGACTGATTATATTGCATTTTAACAGTGTCAAGATGTCAGAGAAGAAGAAAATGGTGTCGGCTTTTGCCGCCTACCGCAGCCCCCCAACCGCAAAGAATGCACAAAAAGGAGCAAAGAATGCCGGCAAGAACGTGGCCGCCAAAAACACAAACAGGAACGTGGCTGCCAGAAACGCTAACAGAAACATGGCCACCCAAAATGGTGTCAAGCAGAAGGGTCAGGCACAGAAGAACGGCAGCTACAGCGACGCCGCTAACTGCAGTAGCAGCGAGGATGACAGCTCCGACAGCGGCAGCGAGCACAGCCATTGCAGCTCCCATTCGGATGACTCGCACGAGGAATACACGCTGAATAGCCACTCTAGCACAGCCAGCCAGTCCCAATCCTCACCGGAAGCACTGGTCAATAAACGCCAGTCACTGAAGCGACGCCTCGATAATGAGTTTAAGAGCAAACCCAGTGGCGCCAAGCGCACTTCATCCACTCCAGAGGGCCCGTCGACATCGGCTGCCTGGGCCACACTAGCAGAACAGCAGCCAAAGGCTTCCACCAGCGCCAGCAACAAACGCAAGTCGCTGCCAGTTACCACAACACATGCCAAATCGTGTCCACTACCGACCAAAAATAAAAAGGTATCCCAAGGCCACCCGGCGGATGCTCCTTCATGTCCGCTGCTCAGCAAGAAGAATGCGCTACCAGTCAAGGTGGAACCCGTGGCCAGCATGCCATGCAGCATTAACATCGGTTCAGTGAAATCTGAGAACGCCTTGGAGCCACACAAGGATGACAGCATTAAAGAGGGAGAGCGGGCACTGGCTACGCTCATTGCACCGATGACAATGGCCGCCTTCTTGAGTGAACACTGGGAGAAGGAGGCGTTCAGAGTGGCCAGCACAAGTACGGACAGATTCTGCGATCTAATATCATTCAATATGATCGATCAGATGCTGCTGCAGAACCACGTGGAGTACACCACGAACATCGATGTAACCAGCTATGAGGACGGCGTGCGGCAGACCTTAAACCCGGACGGTCGTGCCTTGCCGCCCAGTGTTTGGGCACACTATCGACGCGGCTGCAGCATCCGCATCCTGAATCCCTCCACCTACCTTGTCGGGCTGCGGCAGTTGTGCAGCAAGCTGCAGGAGTTCTTCCACTGCCTGGTGGGGGCCAATGTCTATCTGACGCCACCCGAGAGCCAGGGATTCGCTCCGCACTACGATGATATTGAAGCCTTTGTGCTCCAGGTGGAGGGCAAGAAGCGCTGGCGCATCTACCTGCCCACCAAAGAACTGCCCCGCGTATCGTCGGGAAACCTCAGCCAGGCTGAGCTCGGGGAACCCCTCATGGACATCGTACTGAATCCCGGCGATGTGCTGTACTTTCCACGCGGCTGGATCCACCAGGCCGTCACAGAGAAGAACTCGCATTCGCTCCACATTACGCTCAGCGCCTACCAGCAGCAGTCGTATGCCAATCTGATGGAGAAACTTATGCCCCTGGTCCTTGCGGAGAGTGTCGAGCAGAGCTTGAATCTGCGCAAGGGCCTGCCGCTGAACATCTGGAAGAATCTTGGCGTGGCCAATGATAGTCTCAAGGGGCAGCAGCGCCAAAAGATGATCCAACACATCCAGAATCTGGCACAGCGCATGGTGCCCACCGCCAATCAGATCGATCAAGCCTTGGACCAGTTGGCCATACGATTCCAGCACGAGGCCCTGCCGCCCACCATTGCGCCCGCGGAGAAGAAGCGCACTGTGTTCGGGATACGGCACACCGCGGACGAAAATGGCCGCTGCTCGCATGACTACAAGTTCACAGCGTCGACGGCAGTGCGTCTGCTGCGTGCCAATATCGTGCGCCTCACGATCGACGACGGTGTCCTGCGCTGCTACTACTACACGGACAATGCCTTGGAGTACTGCAAATATGAGCCAAACTTCTTTGAGCTGGAGCACTGCCAGGCCACCACCATACAGAAACTAATTCATGCCTATCCCGAATACGTGAAGATCAAAGATCTGCAGCCCAAGGATACACTTCCGAATGAATTCGAAGAGCGCTTGGAGTTCGCCGAAGCCCTCTGGGAGCGCGGCATCCTTATGGTTGAGAAGCCCTTTAAAAATCATCCATAAGTTGTATTTGTACTACAACTAAGTAATTGCCAAATTCCCTGTTTGGCTCATCCTTTTGTAATTCGTGTTCTCCCGCAAAATTTGCAATTTGTTTGCGTCCCGAGTGTTAGGACAGCGACAGGGAGCTCGAACAAGAAAATGTGTTAAAAATAGCAAATAAAAATATATGTATACTCCAAGAAAGAAATGCAACATTCGTTTCTGTGTGTGTGTTTGTGTAGCGTAACATTTATTTGTTCTGTAGATTATGGATCTGTATCCATCCAGCCTGTTCAGGCGCTGCGAATTTTCTTGCGCTCGCGGTAGAGGCTCTCCTGTTGAACTGTGGGAAGAAAAACATCGATTGGAGTGTATGTAGCGGAGCATATATCACAGTACTCACTGTATGGATCGAAGCGTATCATCTCGATCTTCTCGGCCAGGCGTTCGCGGAACGCATTGTACTGATGTCCGCTGACCACGCTCTCCAGCACGACCATGATCCGTCTGCGGGCGGAAAACAACACAAATTACCCAATTATGCCTGGCCCTCAGCTGAATAAACTTACTTGCTCTTCACCTTCTTGAACAGAACATTGGTGAGGCGCATTTTGTGTCACTAATTTTATGTTTTCTTCTTTTTTTGGGGAAAAACGGGCAAAACGCCGCAAATGTTGTGCAAGAAACAGCTGATCAGTGTGACCGCGGACTCACCCTTAGAAATATACCGACGTATAGCTTCTCATTTTCAAAATATACCAATGGAAAATAAAACAACTTTTGCACCGCTCAATTTAAGCAGGAGAACAAATTGCATACATATAATAAAATTAATAAATAATAGTAGCACCTCTCTCACCTAGTATGAACATGACATCTTTTACCCTAAATGCGTAAAATACCCCAAGTGGCGTGTGGTTGCCAGACAGTCAAATGGCCTGGGCGCCTAATTCAAATTTACTTATTTGCGAGCACTTTGCTGCTGTGTAGACTGTACTTTGTGAAAAACTAACACCACCCAATTTTAAGCAAGCTTTGATTATTTTTCCGAATTTCAGAGATTCGTGTAATGTAATTACTTTGATTATTGCTTATAATTAATGAATGCATTCAAATAATCGGACGCGCCCAAAAGTATGCTATGAAATGTTCGCATAGTCTCGAAATTAAAATTTGAAATTCGTGTGTTTGTTTGTCTAGATTGGCTTTATCTTTATCATTTATCCTTCTTTTCGAAAGCTGCTCAGTTAACAGCTGAACAAGCCAAAACCTGGCTACCTGTACCTTTATTGCTGCCTCCTTAGCTGCCTTAACTAGCTGCTATATTCCTCTAGTCTGTGCGCATACGATCGGCAGAGCCGCACAGCTTTTGGCTTTCCGATGGGAATTGGCCACTGTGGGAACCGCTTTCGCTTCCCAAATCTTTTCCAAAAAACAGAATAGGCTGAAAGATTACTCCATTCAAAGAGCGCTTGCTGCGAACCAGTTGGAAAGGGTCCGTTGTGGCCCAGTCCGGTTCGGTCCGACGCTGCTCTATTGTCGCAGCCAGCACCCAAGTGTCCGCCGAGGTGTCCAAAGGACTATGATCATGGCGGGCCATTGTGGGCAAAACAAAAGAAAACGAATAACAAAAAGCTTTTTCTAGTTTCACAGCTTTTGTGGGCAGCGCTGGACAGCTGTCCGTTCGAGGGCCGGACAGGGTTCGGACTGGACTGGACTGGACTGGTCAGCGTGAGAACTGGCGGACGCGCAGCCTCCCGAGTTGGCCGCACAATGGATATGGAAATGGAATTGAAAATATCAGGCT
The DNA here is from genome assembly GCF_900245975.1 of Drosophila guanche. NCBI lineage: Eukaryota > Metazoa > Arthropoda > Insecta > Diptera > Drosophilidae > Drosophila > Drosophila guanche. The sequence continues at coordinate 6,253,042 of NW_022995745.1, forward strand.
ACACTCTTATTTTTGGCCCTTTTGTTATTCAAAATTAGCCAAAATCAAGGCGGGAAGGACAACTGGCTGGACCAGCCCGAGACCGGGAGATGACCGACATCTGCTGTGGCGGCATCTCGAATGGCGCCCAAAAAACATGTCACCCGACAGATGTCCAAACTGGAATGTGATTTTCCTTCAAGCTATTTTAGTTTTCAAACTAAAAATCAAACGCACAGTACACACGGGAGAGCATGCTCCTGTGTCCTTATGTGTGTGTGTGTGTGTGTGTGTGTGTGTGTGTGTGTGTGTCCCTGTGGCATTGCCTGACAAAAGTCAATGATCGCACGGCTGCAGAAATGACTTTTTGGGAAATGAAAAGTGCCCCGACCAAATCGTAATCAAGCGCAAAGGATCAGCCAGAACAGAGCAGGACAGGACAGGACAGGACAGGACAGTAAGGAGCAGTACAGTACGGGGGATAGCATTGGATGGGCTGGTCGCTGATAATCCGTCTGCCGCTGGATCAGAGCACGAAGAGCCCAGACAGACACATGGGATATGTACGAGTACACAGTCCCTATACGGGACCCGAGGGACATGGCATTAGGGTGTACATATGAGCCACGAGGATTCGCTCGTTCATTCGGAACCTTTTCGGCAATTACCGAAAAAAATAAAGAAGCGAATTAATGCAGAGACGGGCACACACACACACACACACAGACAAGGGCAGCCACGATCAGGGGTGGAGTACTGCAGTGTGTCTGTGTGTGCTTAAGGATACTCTCTCGGGGGACGGACAAAAACTGAAAGGCAAAGGCAAAGGCAAAGAAAAGAGTTTTTTGCACCTGTCCCCAGAAGGAGCACAAGGAGCAGGACGGTACAGAACAGGACAGGGAGAGCGACAGCCGGACAGCAGGACAGCAGGACAGCCGGACAGCCAACGAAAGTTAAGGATAAGCAGTGCAGTTGTGAAGGAGTTTCGTGGCTCGTGGATCGGTCAACGGGCAACGGGCACCGGCGCGTGCCACTCAAAATTCCAGCTTAATTTTTTGCTGCTGCATTTCTTTTCTTTCTGTTTTTTTTGTGGTGTTTCACTTGAGCAACTCGCGGACATAGACATTATGTGGGTGCATATCCGCGATCCCTTGATCCTATCCGATCCGATCCGATCCGCTCCGATCCTAGGGCTCAGCTGTAAATGTTTTCGCGTGCCGCTTTCTCATTGTTATGCAGTTTAAATATGCATTTTTTTATGGCCGCCAGACATGCAACGATCCTTTGGTGCTCAGCTGCCCTGCCCCATGCCCCACCCAGACATTGCCTGCTCCCTCCTTCGTTGGTGTTCCTCGCTGCCAGGGACACTTTTGTTCGCCTTTTGTTTTCTGGCTAAATGCCCGTTAATTCGCGGCGTTAATGAGCACGCGGACCAGCACCCGTACCATAAACCGAAGCCGAAGCCGAAGCCGCCGCATAGTCCTGGGTGGCCTGCAGATGGTCCGTCCCTTAGCTGCTTCCTTGCTCACGCGCCAATATCCCTGCTCGAGTCTCATTTCAATTTTCAGTGTTTTGTTGATTGTTTTTTTTTTTTAATACGAAAATAACCTTTTTATTGAGGCTGCATAACAAGGCTGCAGCAACGGCAATCCGCCGATGAATGACACCCCAAAAAGGGTCCGATGACTGACCGGTTTTTGGCCCGAGGTGCCGAAATCCCCCCCCCCGACAGCATTCGCCACTCATGCATATGAGGTGCAATAGTGCAGGAGACTGCAAGAGATCTGGGCCCTGGGCTCCCTGCCCTACTATTTCCCATATTCCTCCACTCTGCCACAGCATTCCTTTTGCCGAAGGAAGCTTCCGATTGCCACCTCTAAGAAGGTTTCTTTCCATTGTTTCAATCGATTCCTCTTTTCTATCCATTCCGAGCCGTTACTCTTTGATTATTTGCCACTTTGCACTTTTAAGTTGCGTTTCTCTTCGATATGTTGAATGGTTTTGCTCTTCGGCTGGCTGGGGCTCTCTTTTGGTAAATAAATGTTCCTTCTCCTTCTTTCCTTTTTGTGGCTTTTGCTGTAATTTTGTAAGCATTAACAAGCAATCTTGCGAGATGATCCCAGTTTGGGCTGTCCAGCCTGCCAGTTGCTTTTCCTTTGGCCTTTTTTCGTTAGCTGGGACTCCTCCTTGCTGCCGCTGGCCATCAATTTGTTTACTTTCTTGATGTAATATTGAAATTTTATGTTTTCATTTGCACTGCAATTATCAGTTTCAGTATTTCATGTAATTGAGCTGACAACATTATCGGGGCCACACCTTCCTCTATGTGCGGTGCGGCGATGCGGCAACTCTTCATAATTGCTATATTTGAGGCAGAGCAGCCTCCAGCAGGTAAGCTGCCAACAGCTGCCCCAACCGTGTGCCTTTGGGACCACTCTCCACTCTTCACTCTCCACTCTTCACTCCGATTACGCAATCTCAACTCATTAAGCGCTGATTAAGACACTTGGGACCTGGTCCTGTCCCATCCCATCCCGTCCTTTCCCGTTCAGCCTTGCAATCTGCAACCTGCAACTTGGCACCGCTCCGCACCGCAATATGCAAAGCGACAACGCGCAGCAGGGAGATCAGATTGCACAAGATCCTGCACTGCACACTGCCACAAGGGTTGTGGCACGGGGCACGGAGCACGGGGCACAAACCATGTGGCACACGCGTTCTCTCTCTCTCTCTCTCTCTCTCTCTGCTGCACAAGCAGCGTAAGAAGATGGAGAAGAAGGAGGCTGCAATGATGCAACAGACAGACAGACAGCGAGGGGCTGACTGGCAAAAAGGGCACGCGACTTGGTCCTGCATTTACCTCGTTCCCTGTCCCCGTCCCCCCATTTCGTCAGCCTGCTTTGGCTCTTGTGGCACGGCAGGCACCTACCACCTTGGCGAAATGCACTCCTTTATCCTTCATCCCCCCCCTGTTCGTTGTTGATATGATAATTATGAGAAGAGTCAAGATTACGAGTATCGAATAGCACAAGGCATGGGCAACGGGCAACGGGGGGGTGGGGGGTGTGTGTGCAGTTTGACATGACACGACACAGGCAAAAGCTCAGGCAGCAGCAGCAGAATCTATTGCAAAAGCTCAGTCTCTGCCCGCTGCCGCTGCCCGTGTCTCTGCCGCTGTCCGAATTTCTGCCTCTGCATCTGCCCTTCCCGCTGTCTGAGTCACTCCCTCAACTGCATTCCCGTTAACCGTTCACCGTTCACCGTTCACCGTTCACCGTTCACCGTTCACCGTTAATCAAGAAACGAATGTGCTGGGGAACAGGAGAGTGCGCGAATGCGAGAAACGAAACTTTGAATACCCTTTGGCAGAATTGCTGGAACTCTTTTTAGCAACCATCTGAGTTTTGGTTGTCTGTTCAAAATCAGTTTTGCACATTTAATTCCTTTTTTAGAAGGTTTTGTGTTAATGTCCCTTGACCTCCGCCAATAGATACTTTTTGTGTGGCATTGGCACAGCTCTGGCTAGCATGTTAATACCCTTTTGAGGGGAGCTGCCAAAAAAGCGAAAAACCAACAAACACGGGCCAAACACCAGCAGCAGCAGCAGCAGGTGCAACTGAAGGAGATCAAGGATCGCCGATCGGCGATGCCCGATTGCCGATGCAGTCCAGTCTTGTGAGGGCATGGCTGGCCCCAAGGGAGAGTGCGATTGGCAGGCACTTTCGCTGTCCTGTCGGGTGTTTGCAGGCAGGATCGCGGCAGCGCAGGATGCATGTTGCATGCCACACGCGCTTTCTTCTGCAACGAGAGAGAGAGAGAGAGAGCGAGAGAGAGAGAGAGCGAGAGAGAAAGGAAAGCGAAGTGGAGCAAGGGCCCTGCCGTGAGATAGCCATCATCCAATCAGCCGAGTCCGAGTGTTCGTGTGTTCGAGTGTCCGTTTGCCGAACCGAACCAAACCGAGTGCAGAACTTATTAAAAACGCATTGAGGTCATCGCACTAGCAGATGAGGGCAAAGCAAAATGGAACATTAAGAGGAAGGAAGCAGCATAAGCAGGAGACTGACTGAGAAGAAATTAGCTCGTGGTACTCCACTAGGAACTAAAAACAGACAAAGAAGGAATACGACGAAAGAAAACTAAATCAAATAAATACTTGTAGGTGCAACCTCTCATACCTGATTCCTTCTTGCTTTTATCCGTTTGTACAGCTTCTCTTACCAGATCGATGACGTCAGCTCCTGCAGCAGCATCGCAGCAGCAAGGACTCCAGAACCCGGAACGTAACGCTTCGAGGGTCGAGATATATTTACGCACTTTTCAGCTCATCCCAGGCCAACCCAAGCCAACCCAAGCCAACCCGTGTGTTCCGGCACGGGACAACAGCAGCACAGAGCGGATAACGGGCAGGGGGTATGGTATGTGCGAGGGGTTGACACGCACGAGGGTTGCAATCTAATGAAATAATAATAATAAAAAAATAAATAAATAAGCCCAGGGCGGCGCGGAGAGCGGGGTGGCTTTCACATACAACAATTTTCGATCCGCAGCAGCGGCGGCATGACAAACGGGACACCCGTCGCTTGCTGCCAGCACACACACGATAGCTTTAGCACCGACGACAAGAGTGGGGAACGAGGGGAGATGGAGTAGGCTCTAACGATAAATGGATGGATAAGTGGTATTCGTAGAAGACTTGCAAAAAGTCTGGAGCCTGGAGCAGCACGAGTAAAACTGGAATATGCCACACAAAAAGTCCCATCCATGTACCAAAAGTGAATGGTGCATGAATGTCTGCGAGGTAACAGCCTTCTACACTCTTCAGAATCAGAATCCATGCTAAATATTCTCGTGGGTGTTGCCGTCGGTGAAAAACGTTTCGCGTTGCCTCTGCAGTCGGAGTCGCAGGAACGCAACGCAACGCAACGCAGCGGAATGGAATGGAATGACATGGAATAAAATGGAATTGGAATGCTCAGCGTTATCCCAAATCGAAATCGCAACCCGATATCAAAAAGTGCGTCGCAGTTTCGTCCTTGGGGGTGGGTGGTTTATACCATCCATCCCTTCCCACCCATCTGGGAGGGTAGAGTCAGAGCCCAGTCCAGTGCGAGGGCCGGCTGTAAGTACATTGTATGTATGTATGCACGCACGCACACGCACCACAATCACACACACACACACAATACACACACGTGGCGTATCCTCGACCTTGTCCTTGTCCCGTTTTTTGGGGTTGAAAAACAGTTGAGAGTTTCATGAAATTCGAAAACGGGATAGAAAATAATTCGCTTATGTGTGTTCCTGTATCTGTGTGTGGGTTGGTAACAGTCCGAAATTTGTGAACTTCTGCGACTGTTAGGGGTGCGCATCGGATTTAGCTCTTCTGCAGCCAAACAGGATGAGGAGGAAGGTCGCAGTGGAAATGGAAGTGTAAGTGAAAGGTGCAGCAGTGGAAGAGGAAGGTCGCAGTAGATGGGCGAAGGTGTAGACGAAGAGGCTAAACAAGCAAGATCAAAGGAAAGAGGAAATGAGAAAGTAGTGAGCAAAGGATCAAATCAGATCACACACATTATTCTGTAGTGCTCTTTCAGCACTTTCCTCGCACTTTCACCAGAGTCTTCCTTTGTCCCCCTTTTCGCCTGTTCTTCCACTGCCAGCTACCGTCGCTCGTTCGGTCTCCTGTCTCGCTTCTGCCTATCCTGCTCCTGCTCCTGCCGCTCGTTCTTTCTCATTGCTGTTGATCTGCAACTATGATGATTCCTTTCCCTACTCTCTCAGTTTCCTCCTTACTGTCTAAATATGGAGTTAAACAGCACAAATTTCCATAGAATTCCGATTCACCTCTGACCTTTGACAGACACTTATTTCCTGATGAGAAATATAATTATGATCTTGGCTTGTGTGTGTGTGTGTGTGTGTGGGTACACTTGTAAATTTATTTGTTTTGTTTTCTCTCATTTTTGGTACAAAGTTGTAATTTATCTCTCTCTCTCTCTCTCTGTCTGTGTGTTTCTCTTGGTGCGCTTCTTCTTGTTATATTTTTCTCGTCCTTAGCCGCTTCCTTCCTCTCTCTCTCTCTTTGTCTCTGTCTGTTTCCTTCTTCGTGTCCAATTCCTGAGTAGATTTTCATCGCAGAGCTGAGAGCAGCTGTGCCGACAAGCAGAATTTTCCGACATTTACACGAACCAACAGGGAAAACAGACGGACTGTCGGACGGACTGAAAACCCAGAGAGACAGACAGACCGACAGACAAATAGGCAGAAGGAACGAGTGCTTAGAAGAGGGGGGAACAGAGAGAAAGAGAGCAAGCGAGCGAGCGAGCGAGCGTCTGTTTGTGCTCTTGCCACCCCTGTTTTTGGAGTTTTTCCATGAGTTTTCCCGCCTGTGCTCTGCCACTGCCTCTCCGACCACACCGTGTGTGTTGTGCTCGTTCTGTGACAATGAAAATTTCGCTTTTCACACTCACCCTCGTGAGGCGTCGAGCAGCGCGACAGCGCAGCAGCGTCATAGGTCGACGGCAACGCCAACGCCAACGCCAACGTCAGCATCGACTTCGCCGCTTAAACCAAAACCAAACCAATCAGATGAAAAATATACATACGGTTTATCCATCCCGGCTCTTTTCCTCTTTTCCTCATTTCCACATTTCACTTTTCACTTTTCGCCTAGCTGTCCAGAGAGCATTGCTTAACCTTAACACCGGCTTCGGTCCTGGATTGGCACAGTGCATGCCAAAAGACCAGCAGCAGAGGCAGCCAGCTGCCAGCTGCCAGCCAGTGTAAAGAGATCAGTCAGTCTGTCAATGATTGAAAGGAATTTGCAACCAGAGTCAGTACTTAGTCTTTATCTTGTACATATTCACTTTGTAAAACTTCAGGCAAACAATCGGATGGAAAAAAAAACACAAATCGAGTAAAATATGTGCCATGGATGTGCATTTCTTTCAAAGAAAATTGTAAGTTACATTTTATTCAATTTTTGTAGTGCAAAAAACTATCATTTGGCATTTCATTTACATAATAATTAATGATCTGCTTGCATACTGTTAGAAGTTTTTGATGTGGGTATGTGGCTACTGGCTGCGAACAATTGTTGGTGACTGTGCTGTTAACAAGAAGCTGCTGCTGCTGCTGCTGTGCTGCTGCTGCTGTGTGCTGCTGTGCGCTGCTGCCTGCTGTGTAACGGATAAACTGGCGGATTACAGACGCCGCACAGATGGGATGGTCAGCCATTTTGGTTTCCGAGGTCTTTACTTAACTTTCACTACTCTGTTCTCTGTGTGGGTTTCTGTTTCTCTTTCTGTGTTTGTGTGTGTGTGTGTGTGCGTGTGTGTGTGGGTGTTGGGAAAATGCGACGCTGCTGCTCTGCCGCTGGCTCTGCTGACGCTGAGTTTTCCTCGCATTTCCATCGAGCCACAGACATCCGAGGGTCGTCGCCAGTGCCCGGGCTGCCAGTTCACTCGTCGTCGCCGTCGCATTAGTTCGTTCGTTCGACTCTCAACTCGACTCTCAGCCACAGTACCAGCCACAGTACCAGCCACAGTCACAGTTACAGTCACAGCTCCACAGGGTCCAGGTTCAGGTTCAGCTTAAGGTTCAGGTCTAACCACAGCTTCCGCCCCAACACCACCGCCCACCGCCCATCACCCAACGGCCAACGATATAACGGAAAATCGGACGCCGTCGGTTATCGTCGTTTTTTTTATGTTGATGCAACCGCCTCCGGCTGAATGCTAGTGACAAAAATATCAACCAACAAAAATATAAGAAATATTACAAGTGAAAATACAAAGTGAGGCCAATAAATATATACAAACAAAAAAATACAATTCCGCAAAGAAAAATATTCCCAAAAATCAAAACCCCAGCCAGCCCCACCACCATACCACACCACACCACACAATATTGTAAGCAGCTTACAAAAGAAAGAGAGAGAGAGGATAGTGGAGTGGAGTGTAGAGTGTAGAGTGCAGAGCAGAACAGAGCGGAGAGAGAGTCGGAAGAGCAGCATAGCAAACGCGAGATAGAGAGAAGAAGAGACGGCGTTTTTCGGCTCTCCTTTTCTTTTCTTGTTTCGTACACGCACTCCACGCACTTCCAGCTGCTGGCATCTCGCTCGCACCGCCACCGCCACCGCACACGCACATAGCCACCCCAAAAACCAGAGTTGTCACCTAAGCAAAAATCAATAAACCATAGAAAGGAAAATAGAAAGCGAAAAGGAAAACCAAAACGAAAAGAAAACGCAAAAGCAAAAGCAAAAGGAATCCAATCCAATCCAATTCAATTGAATGAAAGCAAAACACACACAGAAACTCAGCCCATGGGGCATGCAACCCTGAACATGCCTAGTCCCCCACCCCCCCCAAAACCCAAACCCAAGTACAATCGGAAAAACTTAGAGCTGTTGCCATTTACACTTCTGTCAGATTCATGTTACAAATTTTTAGTTCCTTTCAATTCAGTTTCAAATTTTTCTCACTTTTTTCCGAAATTATTCAAAAAACAAAAGTCACACTCTCTGACATTGTCCACAACAACCACCGCCCCCAACCACCAAACACACACCGCAAAAATATAGCAAATCAAGTGGAGATCCATGGCCAGATCCTAGCCGCATCAACATTTAACGTGGATGGAATAGACGCACATTTAATTGTGGAATTGTGGAATTGGGGAATGTATTAGAAGCACAAGCAAGAACCAACCAAAATCCCACAAGAAACAAGAAAAAACCCTCTAGCCACCCCCCCCTGCAGTTAGCTAAGAAGAAAGGAAACTCCAATCAGCTTCAGTCTCTATGAATCAATCAATTGAAATCAATAATCCAATGAGTGATCAGTTTACCTCAAGCGAATTCAATTTGTGAGTATATTCCAAAAACCATAATCACAAATTAGTTTGATCGATTCAGCATTCATTTGCTTACAATATTCACAACGCAGTTGAGTTTTCCACACACCAAAAAGGATGTGGCCCACGAGTCTCTGTGAGATCTTTGGCTGCTAAACTGATTGAACATCGATGATGCAGGGAGGGAGCTTCTTAAGTATTTAGTTATATGTAATTATAAAAGCCTGGCATCAGGCTTCTGCAACTTGTAGGTCCTTTCTCGTTCATAATTTTCACGGAAGATTTGTACGCTATGCTGCACACACCCCATCCACAAATAGTTGCAACATTGTTGTAGCTGCTGCCTAGAGTGTGGACACGGCATCAATGGAGTTTTGGGTGTCTCAATGGTGGCTGGGCTCCACTGTGGTTGCGCTTGGATGTGGCGTGCCGCTGGGTTGGAGGTATCCCGTGTCTATTTTAAATGTCGACAGCACGAGACGCGCGTGGCATGAATGAAGTGTCTGCCTCTCTCTTTGCTGCCGCTGACGCTGCTGTTGCTGCTTCTTTCGTCTTCCTTCCTCATTCTAATCTGACTCGTCTCATCTCATCTCGTTTCGTTTCGTTTCTTCTAAATTTAATGCATTCTCGAGTGGGGCCAAAATGCGCGTGGAAGATGCGAAAAATTAAATCAATTTTAAAGTTCAACAGCCCCAAACCCCGTCTCCGTCTCCGTCACCGTCACCGTCACCCAGGGGACAGAATTAGATGCGAAAAACCTATAAGAAATTCCTTGATTTCCTACCCACAATCCCCCCAACCCCCAATGATAGATATTCTCTCGTTTACTTTATCTACTTACCGCCATCTCAACTCTCATCTCTCATCTCATCCCCTAACGGACAGTACTGTACTTTAGATTAGAGATGATTTGTGGCCCTGTCCTTGAAAGCCTTTGGCTTGGCTCTAAGAAAAAGCTTAGGTAGGCAGCTGGCTGCGATCTCTCTCTCTCTCTCTCTCTCTCTCTCTATCTCTGTCTGTCCCTCTCTCTCACTCTCTCACACATTCTGTGGCGTTGTTGCACGCTTCATCTATTATATAATGGTTGGCGTGTCCTGTAGCCACTCGTTGCCATTCCCCCCGCTGAAATCATTTCGCGTTCAATTGTTTAATGTCCTGTGTTCTGTGTTTTTTTGTTGCCTGTATGTGTCTGTATGTGTGTTTTTGTGTGTGCGATAGAGAGCTGGCGTCAGGATACGCCGAAGATTAACCCTAGAACGGTGTCACATTTGTCTGTGCCAGGCCCTGCCATGCCGCCATCCTGCTTTCAGATCATTTTTTCCATATACCCTTGCAGATCCATCTCTTCATCTTTCGATAGATGAAATATTTAAATATTTATTTGTATTATCCACGAAATCAGAATCTCTTGATATTGCAAGATTGCAAGATAAACCAGTTACAAGTTGCATTAAAAAGTTTAAGGTAAAAAGTGCTTCTCGATTTTGTAGCTCTGATTGGAAAATGCGCTCTAGAAATGTCATATGGTACAGACTAAAACCTTCCAGGTCCTGGCAGCTGGACAGACCAATGCAGTAACAATATTTACATTTTATTTCCATTTGCATCAATTTTCCAAGGCATTTCCCTTCCAGCAACTTTCCATCCATCAATTGTCCGTCTATCTGCATTCGCCATTGCATTCGTCAAATTGCAATCCACCACTGAGCCGACAGCGGCCCGCCACAACCACCCAACCACCCAACCACCCATGCAGAGAGCCATTCGCAGAGGGCGGACAGCCAGAGACAGAGACAGGCGGACATAAGAGCAAACGGACATACGGACAGACAGACGGACGTACACGGAAATATGCACATAGCTCTCGACATTGCCATTCGCAGGACTCCCGGGAAGGGTTCTCTTTCGCTCTGCCACGTGGGCTGTTGGGTGGGTGGTGTGGGGGGTATAGGCCTGCTATTGCATACTTTTGCGGGGTTGCTGCCACTCTGGCCAGGCCTCTACTGCTGCAGTTTGCTGCGCGCGCGCCATTTTGTGCCGCATGCAACAACGAGTGCAACAGGCTGGCTGCGTGGGGGTCGTATCGGGTCGTACGACAGTCAACCTTCGGTTATTCGCCGATGATGCCACACAAATAGGGGTGATCAGGATGGTCAGGCTGGAGAAGGTGGACGGACGGACGGACGGACGGCCGCCTGCCCACGCCCACCAACGACGCACTGACGGGCCACACAACAGCCAGGGCTGGGCAGAGCGGTGCAACCCCCTTTGTTGGTGGGAGGATGTTTGTTGCAATATTGGAACGTGACGAGTCAGAGCCATTGCCATAGCCCATGGCCCATAGCCACCCCTGTGGTGGTTGAACCCTCTTGACGATGCACTTTTGTTGCAGCTTTTTGTTGGTTGTGTGGCAGCAGCAAGGAAGCTTTTCAAGCCGCTAATTGGCTTGTCAGGCAAGGGGATTCGGCACGGTGCGGTTCGGCTCAGTTCGGTTTCGTTCGGTTCGGTTCGGTTCGGGGCATGCACTGTCCGCCCGCCAACCCTTTTGGGCGGCACGACAACGCAGGGCATGGCAAAGGCAGAGGCTGAGGCAGGGGCACCCTTTCGACGGTCTGAGATGATGCCTATTAAACGTCAATTAATGTCACCTTGAACAACTGCAATTGCTGCAGTTGCCACAGCCACACACACGCACACACACACACACACACACACACACACACCCCTTTTGGACCCTTTCCTTTTCTTACCTCTGGATCCTCCTCCCTGCTGCCACAACCTCAACCGCTGATGCTGCTGCTGCTGCTGCTGGCACTGCTGCTGCTGCTGCCTCTGCCGCTGCCTCTTCTTAATTCTGATTTTGTTTTGATTGCGACGCGTGCAGGGCTTACAACCAGAAGAAGAAGGCAGGGCAGGGCAAAGAGGCAGGGAGGATGGGAGTGTGCCTGTTCCTTTGCCTTGTGCCTTTTGAAAGTGTTGCAACGCATTGCATGCAACAAGTGACCTTCGGGCCCATCCCTTTTCAATTGGATAATTGCAACAGCAAACGGCAGCGAACGTGCGAACGGGGTATGGAGGGGGAAATTGAGTGGAAAAGCTGTGACAGAATGACGGGAAATGAGACCCATGGAATGAAGGCCTTCCTTTAGACATTTTGTTGGATTTTTCTATTAAATTTTCCATCTCCATATTCAAAGAATTTTCTTTAGATTGGTTCGTTTTTGTCAACGCATTTTAATACAATTTTCCATCAATTCATTTATATCGTGTGTGGGGCACCAGACTTGAAGGATCTCAGCTTAATATTTCCAGTCTTTGATGAACATTATTTTAAGATATTTTCAAGCACTCAAAAATGTTCAAACAATGCCAAAAACAGAGGGAGCAAAACCCTGCCAGTCATTAAATCAATTTTGAAAATTTCAAAGGCCGCATGGGATTATATAATTTTCCAAATAATAAATGTAAATATGTATTTATGAACATAATATGTACAAATGTACATACATACATACATAGATACACACACACACACACACACACACACACACACACACACACACACACATTGAAATGGCGCTAAAATGTTCTCTTTATGTGGGCGCCTAAAATACAAGGACTAATCTTCGTTCTCTTGGACTTGAACTTTTGCCAGCAAAACGAAACAATATATAATAAAAAAAAAAATAAACTCAAGGACATTGTACTAGCCCCCTTCCAGCCCTTCGCAAACGCCTCCCCCCGCCCCACACCATCCCCTGTAACTAGGTTCCCTGTGAAACGAGCTTAAAGCATTTTTGGACAGATTCGTCCTCCCCTTCCCCTTCCCCTTCCCCTTCCCCTTTCCAACTGCTCGCATTTCGTTTGCGTTTTTCAATTTTTGGCAGCTTTTTGCGCTATTTTTTTTTGTTTTTTGGTTTTTTGTTGCTGCCTTCTAAGAAACGGCAGAGGGGCAACAGGAGCAGGACCAGCTTTTGTGTCCACTTCCTTTGCCGCTTCCTTCTTCCTTTTCGAACTTAAGCGCCGCCGTCGTCGTCGTCGTCACCATCTCTCTCCATCCACAATGGTTCCCCCGTTCGCCAGCCTGTAGGTGCGAGTGTGTGTGTGAGTGTGTGTCTGTTTGTGGGTTCTCTTCATTTTTTGGGCAACAGCGACGGCGACTGCGACGTCTTTTGGCCACTCACTCACTCACACTCACTCACTAGCTCACTCGCTCACTCACTGAAATTTTCGGCAATACATACCGCAATCGCATTTGCTTTCGTGCGTCTTCTTGCCTGCTCTTCCGTTTCGTGCTGCTGCTGCCTCTCTGCGGCTCTCCGGCTGCGCGAGTATGCGTGTGAGTGTGTTTGCTTGTGTGAGCGTCGTCGCGACTCTGTCTACGCGCATAGGAATTTGGGCAGCAGCGGCGACGACGATTGCCGAAAAAAAGAAGAATCCCAAAGGCATGTCGCTCGAGTGAAATTGTCGCAGCGCTGCTTCTGCTGCTGCTGCTATCTTCTTGCGTTGCTGCTTCTGTTAGCATGTGCTGCTTTCAGCTCTGCCGCTGCTGCTGCTGCTCTTTGATGGCGGCCTACTATTAGCTCTTCAAAATCCGCTGCTCGTTCCTCTGTTGAAAGAGAGGGTTGCAGTATTCTAATATATAATTTTAATACCTCTTTTAAATAGAAACTATATTATTTATATTTGTTGTTTATCATACAAAAGTATCGAAATTTGAATTGTATGACATTTGGCCTCGCTCATCACGCCAGCATTGGTGCTCTCTTTTTCTCTCATGCGAAATGGTCATCGCACTCAAGCAGCGACGACAGCAGCGTTTTCTCTTGCTACCCTTGAACAACTTGATCGTTATATACTGTATGAAAAGTTTGTAACCAAAAAAACCAGCTAGCGTTTCTTCTCTTCAAAATAAACAACTCCGAAATTAGCGTCGCACTCAAAATCCCAATTCAACAACGGCAGCGACAATCGCGAGAAAACTTAAGCAAGCAACGCTGCTGGTGTCGCTCTTGCTGTTGTATACGAATCATAATCGCACTCAAAGTTCAAAAGCTGCGCTCCCACTATATCTGAGTGCGTTGTACCGCAACATTTAGGCAGACATGGGGCAACATTTAGCAAAATGATTTTTGGCAACATTTGCTAACATTTAAAGGCCCATAGTATGTTGGTTTACCAACTCTCACTCGGAGTCGTTTTCAAGTTCAAGTTGCACCACGAAATAGAGGGTATAGAATCTTTCATACCAGCACTCCCCATTGAGTGTAATTGTTCTTTTCACAATAACAATCAGCTCGAAAACATAGCAAACACTCAAGGCGCGAGCGGCGCTCAAAATCACACTCAAAATCCGAAGCGACAGCGACGCCGGCGGCGGGCCGTACGGTGGTTGTGGAAAAATGTAAAAGGAGACACAGTGGACTTTTGCTGTCTCAATCTTTTCTCGGCCGCGGCAACGAAACAAACAGAAATTTGGTTAAATTTTTGGCGGTTGGCGCTTTTAACCGAATTCATAAAAGTAGTTCCGTTTCCGTTGATATTTGTTATCCCACAGTACCATCCTATCTGTAAGCAACGTAACGTCGCGGCTCCGCGTTCTGCTCCTTCACCAGTAAAAACAAACACAAAAAATCACCAAAAATATACCATTCGCAAATACAACAAAACAATTTGTTTAAACCAAAAACACACGAAAATACCGCCGCACACCGCAAAGACAAGCCATACCTATATTTTTTTTTTGTGTTTGTTGGTTTTGTTATCAGAAACTAAAAACGTATTCAAGTTTTTCCACGTTTCGCGCCACGGATCCGTCATTCATTCAGTCACGGGCGGCCCCTACTGTGTCCCGTCCCGTGCCCCTGTTCCCCATGTGCGCCTACGCCTGCGTCCCCAAATAATTAGAGAAAAACTTGAACAAAAACAACAAGACCCCCACACACACACACAGAGAGCGAGAGAGAGAGAGAGCCACCAGAGAGGAGCAGAAGCAGCAGCAAAGAGTCACAGAGAACGCGCGCGGGGGTGTAGTAAGTGCGAGAGGGGGGCCTTCTCCATACTGTTGTTCTTTTTTTTCGTGGCATATTTTTTGACTTTGACTTGTTTTTTTTCACAATATTTTTGGTTTTACTTTTGTTTGCTTTGTGCGTGTTTGAGTGTGTGGTGCGGGTGTAAGTGTGTGTGTGTGTGGGTGTGCAACAAAAAAATATATCTATCTATACAAAAATGTCCCCTAGATATTGCTTTTCCCATTTTTTTTTGTGTTATTTTTTGGTGCTGCCCCAAAAAAGATCGCCTGCCAAAAAATAAGTAAATTCATATTGAAGAACCTTTTTTTGTTTTTGGAAAACATTCCATTCTGTAAATTTGGCAATCACAAATAATAAAACTATCAAAACGCGCGTAAACACAAAATCAAAGTCAAAATCCACACACACACAAAAAACCAACAGCAGCAGCAACAGCAAACACACAAAAAAAATTCGGCACTCTGACATCATCTGCGCTCTCCTCCCCACACGCCCCTTACCACTACTACTCTACTCTGCACAGCTGCCCCTGCCCGTCCCTGCCCCACTGCACGACACTGCCGACAAGAAAACATCAAAAATTAAAACACAAGAAATATATAGCAACAAAAGCAAGAGCAAGAGCAACAGCAACAGCAACTAAATGTAAGCCACCAGAAAGAAACGAAACAAAACAAAAGCAGAAAAGCAGCAGCAAAAAAATTTCCCCATTTTTGGGCACATTTTTTTTTTGGAGACCATATGCGAGAAGTGGTACTTTTTTAACACACTCACGGGTATATAGGGAAAGAGGGAGAGTGATTGTTGGCAGGGGGGATCCAAGATCAAAGTCATCAGCTTTTGGGGACAGCGCCAGCAGCAGCAGCCAAAAAAAAGCTCTCGCTCTCACGCATAAATCTCTTCTAATGGTCCACCACCACCACCGTCCCACCAATAGTCAATAGCATAGCCCAGTTCTCTCGATGTCTTCTCTCCCTCTCGCGAGTAGCTTGATGACGAAAGCAAACAGCAGTGTGTATGTGTGTGTGTTTGTGTATGTGCCAGCAATGACAGCAAAAAAAGAAAGCCGGCCGGCCGGCGATCTCCCAGCTGTTTTAGTGGGTGCAAAACAGAAGAAAAAGCTGTGCCTGCGTGTCGGTGCCTTTACCAAAAGAATCCTTCCTATCTCGACTCCCTCTTCCTCTCGCTCTTCATCTCTACCTCTCTCTGTCGCGGAAAATCTCGCAGCCATAAGCTTAAGACTACAAACATTTTGCTGACGGCCATCCAAAAACTAACCACACTTTTCCACTTAACACCATTCTCTTTCACAGATTATTCTTCCCTTTTTGGCTCAACTGACACCACATATAAAAACAACAACAACAAAATCCTAAAAGAAAACCAATTTTTGTTTGGAACTCTCTCTCCCAAGGAAAACTAAATTTGAGCGCACAAAAACCACAACGTAAAAATTGTAACAAAATTCAACAACCAAAAACGGTTTTCAACAAATTAAACAACGAACACAAAACAAAACGGGAAACGGTGTAAAGACCCCAAACAGAAAATCAATAAGTAAAACATAAGAAATGCTAACGCGACACCACTAAAAAATCAAATATATTTCAAACAAAGAAACGCCAGACCCCTGACCAAACCAAAAGTTTTTCCGGGCTCAGAAAAAGATTTGTTTCTACGACCAATAATAACAAAAAGCAAGCAAAAAAAGAGTAATCGTCCAGGACATGTGTGAATCGAGTAATTGAGCGAGAAAAAAGCAAAGAGCAAAAAAAGTTCCATCATTCCATCCTCCTCCCACCCAACAACAAAACAAAACCACATGAAAAACACGGGGAAAAGTAAAGAAAAAAGAGAAAGTGAAGACTAAGAGTGAGAGTAAGAGTAAGAAAGGTATTTTTAAAGCTCTTTTCGAATCAAAGTAAAGCAAAGCAAAGCAAAGCAACGCAAATCAACCCTCCTGCAAGCCAAGCCCCGAAATTCAGAAATTCTAAAGTGCTCCTCCCCAAGAAATAAATTTCGGTTTTCACATCGTTTAGGCAGAGAAGAAACAAACACACACGAAAAAAAAAACATAATTATTGCTATAAAGACTACTTTATATATCGTATATCGTATATCGTATATAAACGCGTGCTAAGCCAAAGCCCGGAAAGTCGATCAAACAAATCCAAGTCCCTCGTTAAGCCAACAAAAAAGAATAAACAACAAAACGAAAGCAGCAAACATGGCATCCGAATTGGATCAATTCGCCGACTTGGAGCTATCGAAGGAGGATCGCGAACAGATCTTCGATCCGCCATTGGATCGGCAGCAGTTGGAAGGTGCTGGCACCTCAAGGTATGTAACTATCAAATCACAAGGATACATAAAACATCCTCTATCTGCCATCTCTATGCCAAGAACCTAAAACCATACCCATCTACTCGTACTATCACTGAATTCCCCACCCATTCAAATACCCCCCCCCAACACCATAAACTGTAAACTGTAGATTTGTTTGTGTAGTTTTGTTTGTGTGATGCTTTGTAGCTTTGCCACCCACAAGAACTCAAGGATATACCACCAGGCCCTACTCCTTGCTCCTTGCTCCCCACTCCCATTCTCCCTCCCTGCCAGAGTACTTGAGACGGACGCAACAAAAAATGGCGGCAACCAATTCGTTTGCGCTGCCCACAAAAATCTACTCTACTCTGTGTCTCTGTAAGCTAACAAAGGGGGAAGGAAGGATAGGGATTGGTCTTTCTGGCCAATCCACAATTGCACAAATTATCACGCCAAATAACATGAAGCTTGCCCTTCGCTCGCAACAACTCCTTTTGGACATACAACGCTGCTAAATAGCAGCTAATTTCCTGTGATAAATTGGGCATATCACCCAGTGGCATGCAGCAGCAGCAGCAGCAGCAGCAGTAGCAGCAGCGGCGGTAAAAAAAGGCTCTCAGTGCAAGAAAAAAGACCACGAAAGATCCTCCTCATCCTCTGACCCTCATCAACGTTTCCCTCAAGGCTCAAGTGGTGTAAGCAAACACTGGAAGGAGCAGCCCCAGCAGCAGCAGCGGCAGCCCTAGGAACTGAACGGAACTCTCACCTCCAAGTAGGGTGGTGCAGGGAAGGGGAGGGCAGGGCAGTGCGAAACTATCATCATTG
Source organism: Drosophila guanche (assembly GCF_900245975.1). NCBI lineage: Eukaryota > Metazoa > Arthropoda > Insecta > Diptera > Drosophilidae > Drosophila > Drosophila guanche. The sequence goes on from NW_022995745.1 coordinate 6,271,056, forward strand.
TCACATAAAAACCAAAGCCCGGAGACCCCAAGGGTCTCTCTCTCTCTCTCTCTCTCTCTCTCTATCTGCCAAAACAGTAGCTCTACCTGCATCTAAGCTCTCACCCTTTTTTGATGCTCCTTCCCCGAGATGCCTGAGGAGTCTTCCTTCCTGATCTGACAAAAATTGATATACTTGCCACACCGCACGCACACACGCTGGACTCTGGACGTGGAATCGAGTTCAAATAGGGTGCGAAGAGCGATCAATGGATGGACAGAATGGGGGAATGGGAATTGTCCAACTCAAACCAAACTTCGACCCAAATCTGTTGAGGCTTTCAGCTCAGCTTCCAAGTGCTAAAGAAAATGTTTATCCAAGACCTAAACAGATTATTTCTTCGCTTCGCCATCCCCAAGAAGGCGCTGTCCAAGTGAATGGTTGAATGGTTGAATGGTTCCTGTTGTAACTATGGAGAAGATCAGCTTTGATCCATTGAAGAAAGTATTTTTCGAGCATCATGCACACGACATGCAAGCAATCGCCTAACCTTTAAAGGGTAAAAGATCCCTAGACAATGCCCGAATGCAGCACAGCAGAAATCATCACAGTAAAAACTAGAGCAATCTTATAAACACTACATGTTGAGCCAAAGAAAGAGCTTTATCTGTGAGAGCTTTGCGCTCAGCGGTAAAGCGCATTGCTAGGCACTTATCACGCCTGTGGTCGCTCCCAGGACTCTTTCTCTCTCTTTGTCTAATGCCGTTTAGATGTGCCTCGCTCTCGCTCTGCCTGTGGCTGTGTGTTGGTGTGTCTGTCGGGGGCTGCTGCCACAGCTTGTTGCGTGTTAAGCCGCTTGTTGCAACAACGGCTAAGCTGCTAGGCAAACCGAGCCGAGTAGCAACAGCACAAAACAAAAATCCTTACGAATTTCTTTGAAGGAATTCAAAGCCAACAAAAAGAAAACAATTTAAAAAAAAAACGAAAAAAAAAAAAGAATCTCACACACCAAGAAAAGAGAAGCAGGGAAACAAGAGAGACACACAAAGATATAGAAATATATATATACGAAGAGAGAGAGAGAGAGAGAGAGAGAGGCAGAGAGAGAGAGTGAGAGAATGAAATCGTTTTTCTGTAGCATTTGGTTTAATCCTCCAAAGGAAACATGCCGCTTGCCACAGGAGGCTTTCTGCTTCTGCTTCTGCTTCTGCTTTAGGTTTTTGTGCTTAGAAAAAAGGGAAGGGTTCAGTGTTGTATCTTTGAGATCTTCTCATACACTTCTATATCGTTGAGTTGTGCATTGGTGTGTGTATGCCCCTCATATGATGATCAGGTTTCCTCAGTGGAACATTTTTTGTTTTGCTTTGAGTTGGAGGAAATATGATTTTGGCCTTTTTTTTTTTTTTGTTAGGTTTAGAAGGGGCTTTCCCTTGCCTCCTCCCCATCCACGATCCGTACTGGCCTCAGCTTCTGTTCAGCGTTCTGTTTTTTTGCTTTGTATTTTCTAGGCAGAAACACGTTTATCATATTTCCGCTGAGCGTTCGCCTCTCTCGCTCTCTCTCTCTCTGCGAGTGCTCAAACATTTTTTAATTATACATATGAAGGATGCTGCTTTGGTGGCAGCCTTTTGCCATTATATTTCCATCTGTAGTTCTGTGTGTCCATCTAATGTTTGTTCACTTGGCAGACAAACGCCTGTGACGCCTGTGGATGGAGGGGGGGACTGAGGCTTCGAGACTCTGAGGCCCTGGAAGAGCCAGCCAGCCCAGTCGTCAGTCGTCAGTCGTTTGCCAATTTGTCGTCCATCTACCCTGCCTCCCATCTAATCTCTCTCTCTCTGTCGCTCAACCCTTTTTCATGCCTGGCATCTGTGCTGTATCTTGTATCTGGGTATCTGTTGTATCTGTTGTATCGCTTGCCACTTAGGCGCTTGTTTGAGCACCTTCTCGCACGCTCGCTCCCCTTCTAAGAAGGTTTTTTGTTTTGTTTTTTTTTGTTTTTGGGAAATTTTTGGAAGCAAATTTGATTCCCATCGATTATCAGGCAGGAGGCAGGAGGCTGGAGGCTGGAGGCTGCTGCTGCTTCCTGTTCCGCGTCCTTGCTCGCCTTTTGCTTTTGATTGACAGTCAAATTAGTAGAAGGATCCTTTCAGCTCTGCGGCCAACGAGTATTTTCACTGCACAGCTCTGTTTTTTGTTTGGGGGTAGGATCTCGGATCTCGGATCTCGTTTCTATGTAGATCCTGACAGAATCTAAGCAAATTTCTGCTACTGCTGCTACTCCTGTGGCAGCTGTGGCTGTGCTTCGAGGCCTGACCTTGGTCCATTGCTTGGCAACCCATTCATTCCTTCATTCCACTCTCCGTCCTCAATCCTTTCCCTGTCGTTCGCCCCCGCCTTTGTTTAGCAAGCAAATAAATACAAAACGAAGCTGCAAATACTCTTACAACTAATTCGAATCAATTTCATAGCTGGAATATTGAAACAGATAAGAAAAGTGAAGGAATATCCGCGATTGCCATGGAATAGTTCGATCTCATTATGGTTTCTATGCCCGCTCTTCACCCGTTTCACTCCACACTCCAGAGATTTATTTCTGTGTGCTTAAGCAGCACATAAACCTCCATGCTTTATAGAGAATCAAAACGTTTTGAATGAAATCAAGTACTGGAGGGGCCACAGACAGACGCTGCAGACGGTGGAGGAGGAGACTCCTCTGCTCTGACAGTGGGACAGAGAGTCGAGTCGAGTCGACTCGGCGGACACTTACCTACATTTTGGGCTGCCCTGCCCGAATTGTGGTTGGTATTTGTTGCCCCATATTGTTCGTGGTGGATCTTGCCAGCGGAAGGGCAGAAGGACACCCGAATTCTGATTTGGACTCTGGAGGCAAACAGGATGCAAATGTTTTTCTGTGTGAGGGCAGGTAGGCGGGTAGCGTAGCCCGTGGAGAGTTCTTCTGTGTGTGTGTGTGTGTGTGTGTGTCGATGTCAGGTAGGAGCAAAGTGTGGTAGCGTAGAGAGTGGAGAGTGGAGAGTGAAGAGAGAGAGGTAGTCTTGGCCTGCCCTAATTCCAATATGCTGTAATCACACACACGCAGTTCGTATTTCGGAATCGAATCTGGAAATGACACACAGAACACCGAAAGAAAAGAAGCTGGGGAAAAGATGCAATGACTTGGGGCACCGCTTTTGGAATTAGATTGTTAGATATCGATCCTGAAAAGTGCAGTTTGTTATCGTTATCGGATGCACTCCACTCTCTCTCTCTTTCCCTCTGCCTGTTTGTGCCTATCTGTTTCAAAGTTATCGCTTATCAAGGTATCGATCGTGTGGCATCTAATTGTTGAACGATTGCTAAGTCTCTCTTGCTCTCCCCAGCTCCATCTCTCATGTCTCGCATTCCGCTCTCTCTCTCTCTCTCTCCCAGTCTCTCTTGATCTTGCTCTCTCTTAGTGGCATCACATTCTTGGCCTGTTGTTTCTTTGTTGTTTAACTACATTTTTGTGTGCTCCTTTTTGAGTTTGTGTTCATTAGAAATTTCCAAGAATTTCACAGCGACAACGACACACACACACACACATACACAGGGATGAGTATGTGTGCATCTGGATCTGTGTCTGAAGATTCGTGTTACTGCTGGCTTAGTTTTTCAAACACACCAAAAGCAAAAGCAAAAGTAAAACACGAAATACGCTGCCAGAGGAAAGGAAGGCATAGGGCACAGGCACTGGCACTGGCACTGGCACTTGAGCAGGCAGGGAGAGGCATGCAGGACTGGAGATGCATAGATGGTGCGATCCGATGCGATGCGATGACAGTGAGGTAGTGGGCACACATCCCGGGACCAGGAGGCTGCGTCGGCAGAATCTCTCTCTCTCTCGCTGTGTGTGTGTGTGTTTGGAAGAAGGGTTGCCACCGTCGTCGGGGCTTCCTTTTCCTCCTTTTTTTGTTTGTAAGGTTTTAGAGGTGGCTTTGGCTATGGTGTTCCTTCATTTTAAAACGAAATGAAACGAACATCATCATGATGTTTGCGAGTTTCCTCTCCGTCCAACTGTTCTTACCCACACAGGACTTGGACTTGGACTTGGACTTTCTTTACCCATCCCCATGCCATGCCATGCCATACCATAACCATACCCGTTATTTCGCTGGCGCGATCACTTTCTTTTCGCGAGTGGCAGCTGCTGCAAGTCCCTGCCGCGTGTGATCGCGGGAGCCAGGCAACCCTTTTCTTCCTGTTGTGTCCTTGCGTGTGTTCTCGACACGCAGGTAGGGACATAGAAATTAAGTGATCCGCAACAAGGACTCGACTCGACTCGACTCTCTCCCTCTATTTGTGTGAGAAGAGAAGAGAAGAGAAGAAGAAAGCATTTCACCGCGGGAATCGCGAAAAAGGGTTAGCTTCGCGGCTACCACAACTCGCGATCTCTTTCTGCTACTGCTGCCGTCGTCGTCGTCGTCGTCGTCGTCGCACTATCAGCAATTCATGATCAACGTGGCCGGCGTCGGTCGGTCGGCTTTTAGTGGGGAGCGTTGGGGAACGTGTGGGCAGGTGGGGAGAGGAGGGCCGCTGTTCAGGCCATTGAACCTCCGAAATGAGCAGCGGGGCAGAGCTCTGTGCCCGCTCCCGCTCTCACTCTCACACACACTCTCTCCCTCTCTTCATCTCTTGTGTATTATAAGTTAAGCGGTTTGTTGCCGCCTGTTTACAACTGTTTTAACCGTTGTTCTCGCTTTATTCACTCAACTTTTGCTGGCCGCGTTTTATATTCCTGGTCTTTTTTTTTGCGGTCAGCATATGGTTGCAAATGTACATACATACATACATAGTACATACGTATGTGTTGCTGGTGCTGACAGTGTTGGCAAGCGTGTAATTATCACACATGCATATGTGTGTGTTGGGACACAGAAATGTATAGATGTATGTACGTATGTAAAGGCAATCAATGACCGGAAATAACAAATAGTTGACGCGCGCGCGCGCTCCTGTTGTCTTTGTTGTTTTGCGACAGGGTCGCGTCGGGGGTCGAGGGTCGGATTCCATGCCAAAACAACCGCATGAACCACAACAACAAACACACACACGCACGCATACAAAGGCACGCGTGGCGGTAGCAGCAATGCACGCATGCAGGGCGTGACGTAATCTGTTGCTGCACTTTGCTATGGGAAGAGAACACACAAAGAGAACGTGAAAGGAAAGAGAGTCGCCGACCGCCTGCAATAACAAATGCCAAAACATGCCCGTACACACACGCTCGACGCCTGATCGTTCACATAAGAGAGCAAAAGCGAGTGCAAAACAGAGCAACAATCTTGAAAGAGAACGTTCGTGCTCTTTCTGTGACACTTGACAAACGGCCAGCGTTGCCAGAGTGGTGGTTGCATTTGTGGATCCTAAATGTGGAATCCAATTGATCGTATTAAATACAATGAATAGTACAAATACAAAATTACGGGAGAATAATTTAACAACATTAATTATTGGAAAAATATACTAGGGGAAAATATTTTCATAAAAGCACTTCCTAAAATAACTGAATTTAATTAAATTCACTCAAAACTTGGACTACTCTTGTGCTCCCCTTTCCATCAGTCTGGCATCGCTTTGTTATAGCACGTTATGGTCTTACGTTAATTGCGGGGCCTCTCCGTCATCATTTCTCCTCCTTCACCTCCTCTGTGTTTTCGCAAAACACACAACCATACAAAGAGACACGAGAAACCGAAGTTTTATTGGCGTTCGTTCGTTCCGAAACTTTGACTCACTCACTGTCACTCACTTGTTTTCTCATCCACGCTCTCTCTCTCTCTCTCTCTGTCTCCTCTCACGCCTTTCAGTGGGGCTCTGTTGCTGGCGGCAACTCTCGGCCCACCGCCGTCGTCTTGTTCTCGTTCGCCCCTTCCCCTCGCACCACTCCATTTTCGCTCACTCTCGCATTCTGCTTTGGGGGCCGCCTGCTACTGCTGCTGCTACTACTGGAGCTGTCTGCCTGCCGTTTGTGTTTCTGCTGCTCTTTGGCGAAAAGCAAGCACCAGTCAGTATTGCGAATACACTGCTATTAAGCATTTCGGTTTCGCTGATCAAATGATATTTATATTTTGCAAAAGACTTTAATCCCGGTGAATAACAGAGGGCAAAGTTGTTGCTGAATTTTCGATGTCGTTTGAATGGGGCAACAGGTTTTTTCGTTAGATCATTTTATTGTAATTTTCTCCCATCTGGCAACTCTCGGCCACTACGTCTGTCTTGCACTCATAACGAAACGCAAAATAAGCTCTCCGGTTTAGTACGAGTGCTTTTCCCCACACGAAGGCCAATCTCGCTCAAAACCAACGCAACTCCAACTCCGACGTAGCGTATGAGTGTTACGTGCCGAGCCGATTGAGCGCTTACGTATTTCTATTTTGTCATTCACTCTTCACTCTTTCTCCCGGTCTTTTCGGAATACGCGGCGTAGTTGCACAAATAAAAAGCAACAGAACCGAAACAACAAAAGCAACAATTATAAAATATTATAAGCCAGCCAATTGGTGTGTGTATATAACTGTGTGTGTGTGTCGGTACTTCGTGTACGTGTGGTTCTTTTTTTTAAATTATGTACATATGTATGTGCATATACATGTATATTTTTTCGTATTCTGTCATTTCCACACTACGAGCGCGCTCTCGCTTTTAGGCACAAATTTGGTTAAAGAGGAAATATGATTGATACAGTATTCGTTTTTTTTTTTTCAATTTTTTTTTGCCACTAAAACAAACGAAAAATAGTGCAAGAAACACCAACAACAGCAGTAGCAGCAACGAAAGAACCGTAAAAAAAGCAAAAGTGTGTGTCGTGTCTTTAGCCCCAATCTCTCCTGCCCACGCTATTTCGTAGTTTTTGCCACCCATTTGCCTTGTATTTCTCCCTCCTCCTCCTCCCCTTCTGATTGTCGTGTGGTCGTGCGTTTATCTACAAAAAACACACACACAAACACACAGGCACGGTCGTTCACGTTCAGCAACATGCAGAGACACCCACATATGGAGAGTGGACCGAAGAGCAGACAAGGCATGTCAAGTAAAGAGAAGAGTGGAGTGGAGTGGAGTGGAGTGGAGTGCAGAAGAACATCACACAAAAAACAAAAATAACAAATCTTTTTGCATTGAATACCGTTATGACAGACACCGGTGTGTAACTTTCCGCCGACGCCGCATTTTCTCATCTCTCTCTCCCTGTCTCTGTTGGTTGCCGTTGCCTTTTCACTAAACCCCAATGCCTTGCGTTGAGCACAAGGCAAAGGAAACCAAAACCAACTCCGAGTCGATGATAATGATGATCCCATAAACTGTTTCCAAGAAGAATCTGAAAGCAAAGGCTAAAGCTAAAGCCAGAGCGATACCCAGAGATCATGTTGAATTCGCGCAACTTTGTCTTTGAGAAACTGCTGTGCCACCAATTTGTCCAAAACCGCAACCAAACCAATCGGAGAAGGAAAAACAAAGGCGCTTGTGGCCAATGCGCATTAGGAGATCGCATTTAAGATACCCAACAGTCGGAATTTATTTGTTTTACTGTTTTTGTTTTTTTTTTTGTGCTGAAGAAGGCAGAATATAAACGGTTTCCTTGAATCCCAATTCGTATGCATATTTGTAGATTCCTCATCGGGTTACATCTTCTGCTATTGCTGGGAGCAACTGCTATGGTAGTCGGAATTTGGCAGAACAAGAAATTAAGAAAGAGCTCTTATCTAACGATCCTCATTACGAGTTACGAGAGTGCTGTCTCTTCTCCTGTGTTGGAGCTGATTTTCAAATTTTGCTTTTCTAATATTTTGCAATGTCCTAAGTGTTTTAAAGCAAACTTTTGCTCCATTTCTTTTGTTGTTGGAGAAGTGTGCACCGCATACGGTGAAGATAAATCAATTGGTTAAAAATCCATGTGTGCCATGTGTGGCGCAGCAGCAGTAGGACACTGACCTACTTTGCACGCCTTAGCTTTGTGCAGTCTCTGGCATTTATACCCATAGTGCATATAACGGTAACTGGTGCTGGTTGTGGCCGTCGATGGTGGCAACCCTGGTCAGACCGGACTACTGCGGGGACTGCAGAATGTGGCGGTAGTGGCTGTTGCTAATTAGCCAAACACGTTTTCACATCGGATCACGGATCAGAAATCAGAAAATGGTTCAATCACGGCGATGCGAGACGAGGCGCTGCTGCTTGTCCCACTAATGCGTGATAGGCGATCGCTCTCTTTCTCTTCATATGCTTCTCTTTCTTTCCGTACGTGTGTGAGTGTGTACTTTGTGTGGCTGTCGTGTTCATGTGAGTCATGCTGTGGGAATAGAAGAAAAGCGATACAAAAAGAATCGCAAAGAAAACTAAAGCCCATACGCATGACCACTAAAAATAAAAAGAACAAGAACTAGAAGAATCAGCGCAGTGAGCGAGGGAGAGGGACCAGAAAGCGCTTAAAGAAGAATCACTGGAAGACTTAAAGAGAGAAGGCAGACGTTAAAGAGAGCACAAAAGCTTAAGCAAAAACAAGTCGTATCAGCAAAAGCTTTTTTTTAGAGAAAGAGAGCGCTGGAAGGTGAGAGATTAAAGAGTGGATGGAGTATTGTCAAAGATAAGCAACAGTTAGAGAGAGAGAGAGAGTTAGAAGGAGAGAGAGAGACAGGATGGAACGCGGAAGCAGTAAAATAACTGCTGCTCTTGCACCCCACAAACGTGACCAAAGCTATGCCCTCTCACTTCTAGCGTGCTTCTAACATTCTCTCTCTCTCTCTTTCTCTCTCAATCTATCTATATATGGCTTATTCCCATATGCGAATTGAAATATAGACAGACAATAGAAAAACACACACGAAAAAAATAACCAAAAGAAACATCCAGTAGTCGATCGAGATTGAGTGGACGGTGTCAGGAAGTGCAAGTGGAAAAAACGGCGCGGGCCCTTGGCGACACACGATAACAGTTTGGAAAAGTTAAATAATATTTGTACAATATTATAATCAATATATTCGAAAATCGAAAAAATACATACATAAAAAATAAGCAAAGATGCACCCAAACAACAATATCAACAACATCCACAACAACCAAAATAGACTCAATAATAATAACAATAATATTAACAACAATATACCAAACAACAACAACGTTTTCTATCAACAAAAACAACAAACATTTATACGGTACTTGGATCGGTGAGTGTTTTTATTAGGTCGGGATTGTTTTCCGTCTCCCTCCCTCCCGTCTGTATGTGTACCGTCCGCCTCCCACCATTCATGTACCCCTAACCATATCTACATACATAAATACATATACATTTTCCACTCCCGTATTCGTGTACTCATTTTCATACTCACTCCCACACTTGGGGAATTGCAGTTTTCGTTGCCTTTTTTAGGCGTGGGACTCTTGGAACGGAACTGTGTTGGTCACAACTTTTAAGATGCATATGGCACATTCATTGATCAAGTGCCTCCGATAATCGTAGAATCAGTCAATTTATTCAAAGTCAAACTAATCGGACAAATTAGAGCCAAAAACATGAGAGAGAGGGTTGCAGGAATGATGATACATATGTACATGCATGTGTGTGTACTATGTACATATGTACAAATGTTGAGGCACAGGGGAATGTCCGGTCATTAATCCCCGTTTAAGTGAAAGACAATTTCACCATTGCCCCCGTGTCTCTCTCATTCTCTCTGTGTATCCTTTATGTCATTCATCATTCTGTCATGTGGTTCAAATTAAAATGAATCACAAAGTCGCAAGCGAAGGGCGAAGCTTTGAATACCCTAGCGGACTCGCTTTTATTTATTTTTTTTCATAGAGCTCTCTCATAAATTCCATTAAAAATTCGTTGTTCTTTGTACAAGATCTGGTAGAAGCTACTGTGAATATTTTATGATTTGTATAAATATCATCCTTATGGGGACTAAAATCCAAATACCCCAGTGGAATTTCAGGGGCAAAAAGGGGTACTACGAGTATATGTCTGCATCTGCAAATGTTTGTTTTCGAGCTTGTGATATGGATGGGTGTTGCTGGCGTGGACTGGTTGCTGGTGTGGCGCTCTTTGTCCATTTTCAATGGTCGCATCGCTGTCGTATCCATATGGCAGCTTTGTGGCACGCCCACAGCCGACACCGCCTGCTTGCACCACCCTGTTGCACACAGCGTACGCTCAAGTATTGGCTGCAACCAATGAATACCACCAGCCTCCTCTTCCTTCCTTCCTTCCCTTCATCCACAAATTCCAAGCACACACTCCTTGTTCGCCATTTTGTCATTTGCATTCACTTTTGCATGTTGATGATGATGATGATACTCGTACCACTCGCAAAACAAAAAAACAGAAATAATGAGGCATGGCAGTGGGAAAAGCAGCAATGTGAATGTGTCCATAAAATAGAACAAGTTGGTCATAGATATGCGCATACATACATCTGTGCATAAACATGTACATACATACATACATACATACATACATACATTTGTATGCGCATTCGGGTATATTGTGGTAGGATTAAAATTACAGTGTGTCCACCTCTCCACCTTAAAATCAATAAATATTAGACATGCCAATGCAGCTAAGATATTTCTCCTTACATTTCTCTTTACATATGGCTTATGTTTACGTTTATTACGTTTTGAATCTTCTTTGGGAAACAAACTCTACTAATCTGCAACAAGTGCGTTACTGTGCAGCGAGAAGTTCCACTGTACCAACACTGCAATATGTGCATGGAAAATGCAATGGGGGGTGCAGGCAACACCAATTTAGGTCAAAGCGCTGCTGCTTTTGCCGCTGCTTTTGCCGCTGCTTTGGCTGGCTCTCTGCACTCAGGGGAAACTAGTTGTTTTTATTTTTTCTTTGACAAAAGAAATTCTTCTCAGGCAGTTTTTTGCCAAGTGTAGTAAAGAGTAGGCATGGGAATAGATAAGCTCTGCAAATAAAAAAAAAACTAGCGTTACTTCTCTCTCTCTCTCTCTATCTATCTAACTGCACCACAATCGCAACAGCAACTTGTGGAATGCAATGAAAATAGAACACAAGAAGCACACTCACACTTGCTCACGCGGCCCGACACATTCATGGAACATGCAAACATGCATCAGTTTATATGTGCATGTGTTTACGTGTTTGTGGGCGTCCGCCAAGCAAGACACAGAAATAAAGTTGCAATAAAAAGCCACTCGGGCTGCGTCAAAAGCAGATTTCAGAGTTTTTCATTCATAAAAATTATAAAAAAAAACACGACAGACACAACAACAATAAGGGAAGGAAGAAAGCAAAGTAAAACACACACGCACCAAGAGAGCAGCAGCAGAGTCGGATGCGTGTGTTTGTGAGTGCATTGAGAACATGCATATGTATGTATGTACGAAAGAGATAAAGGCAGAGGCAAAGAAAAAAATACACAACGGCGCCCTGTTGGTGACTGCGGTGCTCCGTCTGTATTGATTGTGTGTGGTGGGGTGGGTGGGGTGGGGGGGTGTAGTAAGAGGGCAGCCGGCTATTTACGGGTGAATTACAGGCCAACCGGTGGCTACCGCTCATTACTTTTTTACTGTATGCTATTTAGTTGGATTAACTCGTTAAATCGAGAAAGTTTAGCACACAGCTGATCTGTATAAATATATTTAAAAATGTTCAACAAAGCTGAAACATTTTAGAGGGATGTGCACTCCTCATAATAGATTCGCTTCTTGCATTGAGTGTTGCTGTCACTTTGCGCGACATTGTTGTCTCTTTAGTATTTCAATGTAAAAAATACAAATATCGCTCAAGGCGAATGCTTTCTGGTCGTGTCATTTATATCGAATGACGTCAAATGACATAAAATCAACGTCATTCGATGTTTAATTCACGTCAATCGAATACATGATGTTGGGTGTGGATTATGAGGGAGAGAAGTGGTACAATTCGGGTCTTTCAAAATAATTTGCTTAGGCCAACCATCCTTGACTACCTCTGAGCAGGAAATTGGTTACTCTGATCGATCCCTTGTAATGTAGTAGTCATAGAAGTACGTAGCTATTGTGGTAGTTATTATCATCATTTGGTAGGCAGAGAAGTATCTCACATTGAAACGGAAAAACAGCAAAAAATCTCTCTTTCTCTCCCCCTGTGACCTCATGGGGGTCTTTTGCTTAAAATCATTCACATTTTGTTAAAAAAAAATAGAAATGAAGAAGAGCCAAGAGCAACAAACAACAAGTAACACAGGAAAGGTGAAATGCAACAGAGACTGGTTAATACTTGCGCAGCTGGGCGCTGGGGGAAAGAGAGAAAGCGAATGGAGCATTTTCATTGGACGTGCACTGCGGTCGCTGCTCTGCTGGCAGCAACGTCAACGAACTGCAGCATGAAATTTGCATGCATATTCATGCAGAGGCTGTGGCTGGGTCTGTAGACGTGACGCATGCTCAGCAGTTACAGTTACATTCATCTATACATAGCTGGAGGCAGCCAGGCCAGACTATCAGAATACCCCACTGGTTGAAACGGGCAGGAGATCAGATTCCAGCAAAAAGAGAGAGAGCAATACAATGTAAAACAGCAAACGCTGCAGAATTCGTCTGGAATTCCGGCGAAAAGAAAAACTGAAAACTTCATATAGCCTGAACCGGCGGAACGAGTGCTGCACAGCCACAGCCGTCGCAGCCTGAGAAATGTAGCGCAAAAGGAAAAAACAAAACGGCAATGACGGAATGGGAGCGAAAAATTAGATCTCGATGGTCAACAGTTTGCCTGGGAGGGGGTGTGGTAAATGGGAATGGAATGCGGGAGAATGGAATGTACTACAGTTCTTTCTTTGGCCTTTATTTTCCTCCTCTCTTCCTATAGTTTCAGAGAGAAAGTTTGAGAGGTTTATACAGTTTAAGGAATCAAACATTTAGTTGCACAAGTACTGATCAATTCTACAGTACATAAAATAAAATCATTTATAAAATCCTAACCAAAATTTTAATTAAAAAACAAACGAAAATGTGCGAAAAAAATAACGACGACTTCTTTCCTCCTTCTTGTCTGTTGCTTCCTATTTGATATCTCTCTCTCTCTCCATCTTTGGATGTTTTTGTTGTTGGCGGCGACTTCGGTCGGGTCGCCGACTGGAATGAAATTACTTCCAAGAAAAATAAACACGATATTAAATGTGCAACATTCCATTCGTAGCTTTTTGCCATTGCCTTCTTTCATTCTCATTCCTCATTCCCATACGCGTCGTCTGTTGCCGGTGTCGCTGGTCGTTGGATTTGGATTGGTGTGTTGGGTGTAGGGGAGATGCAGCAGCCAAAGGAGACGCGTTAGAATATCAGTGACAAAAGGAGAATACAAAAAATATGTAGAACATGTACCACATGAATGTGAGGTGAGGCGGCATTCAATGCCCGCTCCCGCTCTCTTTCACAAGCTGTGTATCTGGCTTGCCACTCGCCAGCTGTCGAACAAAAACAACAACGATTTGACAACCGCGAGCTCATAAGCTACAAGAAGAAGGAGACGAGAAAAGAGTTTCGGCGCCGCAGCCGCAGCCGCAGCGGCAGCGGCAGCGGCAGCAGTAGCATTACAGTACCACAAAATTGGCAGCATTGTCGCCGTTCTTGAGAGTTGGTCACCAGATTCCAAGAGATTTTTCGTTCATTTGATTTTGAACCCTCGACTCGCTCTATCTGTTTCTAAGTTTGTGGTTTTTTCATAATGGAAGATTTGGATATGGCGATATGGCATAATGGCATGGCCTATTATTTTATTTATGCGTCTCAATATATTGAAAGTTCGACGGAGTTGGTGTGTTACAGGTAAATGTAACGTAGCTTTTGGGCGTATTGGGAGGCTCCCCCGCATCACTCCCATCTTCTTTCCATGTAGTTTGCATAATTATTAGTACTCTCTCTGTTTAACATAGGTATCCTTTCCAATTCCTCCCATGTTTGTACTCATGTGGAAGTCACTTCCTCACGTGCTCGTTTGGCTTGTAAAATGTGCTTAGATTTAGTGTGTTTTTTAGGCTGGTACTTACTACTAGCATATATTCACACACACACACACCCAGCCCACGCGCCATTTATTGAGCCTTTTTTGCCTCCAAATTTTAGTTGATGTCTCTTTGTATATGGAATAATGTATGTGTGTGTTTGTTGTGATGCTCTTTTCGCTTATGATCTTTGTACATGTGTTGTATGTGTGTACTTAGCCAAAAAAACTTGCTGCGCGAGCTGTGTAGGACCGACCGTTACTTTGGGTGTTTTTTTGTAGTGTGCCTATTCCCTGCCAGCCCTGAGTGTGTGTGGGTGTGACTTGTTTAATCGCGTGAGTGGATCGTGATCTCCCTTTGGTACTAAATTTAGTGCAGGGCTCGGCACCCATGCAATGACGGGCCGTTTTTGCGCTTGTGTGTGAAGACGCATGGGAAACAGAACATTTCAGTGTATTGGTACGAATCACAGCGTTACGCGTGTACGTGAGAGGCAGCGCCGCGGCAGAGCCTTGTCCTATGCACAAGAGATAGAGCCGATAGGACACTGAGCTCATAAGCTACAAGAAGAAGGAGACGAGAAAAAAGTTTCGGCGCCGCAGCCGCAGCGGCAGCAGTAGCACTGCAGTACCACAAAGAGATTTTTCGTTCATTTGATTTTGAACTCTCGACTCGCTCTATCTGTTTCTAAGTTTGTGGTTTTTTCATAATGGAGGATTTGGATATGGCTATATGGCATAATGGCATGGCCTATTATTTTATATATTCATCTCAATATATTGAAAGTTCGACGGAGTTGGTGTGCCACAGGTAAATGTAACGTATGTAGCTTTTGGGCGTATTGGGAGGCTCCCCCGCATCACTCCCATCTTCTTTCCTCCCATGTTTGTACTCATGTGTAAGTCACTTCCTCACGTGCTCGTTTGGCTTGTAAAATGTGCTTAGATTTAGTGTGTTTTTTAGGCTGGTACTTACTACTAGCATACACTCACTCACACACACACACACACACCAAGTCCACGCGCCATGGATTGAGTCTTTTTTGCCGCCAAATTTTAGTATGTGTGTGTTTGTTGTGATGCTCTTTTCGCGTATGATCTATGTACATGTGTTGTATGTGTGCACTTAGCAAAAAAAACTTGCTGCGTGAGCTGTTTTAGTACCGACCGTTACTTTGGGTGTTTTTTTGTGGTACGCCTATTCCCTGCCAGTGTGTGAAGACGCACGCGAAACGGAACATTTCAGTGTATTGGTACGCATCACAGCGTTACGCGTGTACGTGAGAGGCAGCGCCGCGGCAGAGCCTTGTCCTATGCACAAGAGATAGAGCCGATAGGACACTGAGCTCATAAGCTACAAGAAGAAGGAGACGAGAAAAAAGTTTCGGCGCCGCAGCCGCAGCGGCAGCAGTAGCACTGCAGTACCACAAAGAGATTTTTCGTTCATTTGATTTTGAACTCTCGACTCGCTCTATCTGTTTCTAAGTTTGTGGTTTTTTCATAATGGAGGATTTGGATATGGCTATATGGCATAATGGCATGGCCTATTATTTTATATATTCATCTCAATATATTGAAAGTTCGACGGAGTTGGTGTGCCACAGGTAAATGTAACGTATGTAGCTTTTGGGCGTATTGGGAGGCTCCCCCGCATCACTCCCATCTTCTGTCCATGTAGTTTGCATAATTATTAGTAGTATCTCTGTTGAACATCGGTGTCCTTTCCCATTTTTCACGTGCTCGTTTGGCTTGTAAAATGTGCTTAGATTTAGTTTGTTTTTTAGGCTTGTACTTACTACTAGCATATTTTCACACACACACACACACCCAGCCCAGGCGCCATGGATTGAGCCTTTTTTGCCGCCAAATTTTAGTAGATGTCTCTTTGTATATGGAATAATGTCTGTGTGTGTTTGTTGTGATGCTCTTTTCGCGTATGATCTATGTACATGTGTTGTATGTGTGTACTTAGCCAAAAAAACTTGCTGCGCGAGCTGTGTAGGACCGACCGTTACTTTGGGTGTTTTTTTGTAGTGTGCCTATTCCCTGCCAGCCCTGAGTGTGTGTGGGTGTGACTTGTCTATTCGTGTGAGTGAATCGTGATCTCTCTTTGGTACTAAATTTAGTTTAGTGCATCATCTCATACAGACGCACACACATGCACAAGTACTCCTAAAAATGCTAAATTCTAGATGTTACTTGCGCTGCTACGACTCTGGCTTTCTCTCTCGCTCTCTCTATGCTACTATCTGTCGCTCTCTTTAATGTGTCGTGCTTTTGCCGTGACGCTGCTCTATTTATAGCATTACCGTTATCCTTTCATGCCATTTCATTTACTTAATTTCCCTTCCTCTTCCTTCTTTCTTTCCTTGCTCATTTTTCTACTGCTAATGTCCCTATCCCTACTATCACTTCTCATCACTCCTCTTGTTTTTTTGTGTGTTTGTGTTAACTGTTTTTTTCTTCTGGTGTGTTTTCGGCTTACTACTATTTCTATTACTATTACTACTACTACAACCTACTACAATTACTACTACTTTTTTGTTTTCGTTTTTTCTATCTTTTTTTTGTTTTGTTTTCACCGTGTGTGTGTTTTTTTTCACGCCATTTTCTTCGCAGTGTTACGACATCAAAACTCTTAATAAGCGGCATACCGATGCAAACACGTTTCGAAGACATCGAACCGCTACTGAAGCCCTTCGGCATCGTGAAACAATGCGAAGCTATTTCTAGTAAGGACCAATCTACTCAAACAGTACATATTACATTCGAAAACCCTGAGCAGGCGCAAAGGTATATACCCCCAAACCAAATACAAAACCCGACCCCAATCGACCCCCAGACCCAAACAGATCCTGGCTTAACATCGGGGAATTTTATTGAGCACAAAAACAAAAATATGCTGAAAGCTCTCAGTGAATATCGGTGTTAAGCCTGGATATATTTTCTCTAAAGAGAGAGAGAGATACAGAGATACAGAGAAAGAGAGAGCTGGCGGGCTGGGACTGTGTATGCGTGGGCGTGTGTGTTGGGAGGGGGGGATCCTCTTTCTGTTGTTCAATGTTTAGCAAATGAAAACCAACCCCGATCTCAAAATCTCCACTATTTATCCCCTCTATGCGAAACGCCCACTAATCAACTCTTCTCAAACAAAACAAAAACCCATTCCCATTCCACAGAGCTGCTGGCGGCCTGAACGGAGTCGAATTTGAGGGCAACAAGCTCCACTGCGAGCAACTGGATAAAAACCAGCGTCGCAGTCAGCGCAATCAGCGCAATCCGTACCCTGGAATGCCAGGACCCGGACGTCAGGCTGACTTTCCGCTGCGCATTCTCGTTCAGAGTGAAATGGTTGGGGCCATTATCGGACGACAGGGCAGCACGATCAGGACAATCACACAGCAGAGTCGTGCCCGTGTGGATGTGCATCGCAAGGAGAATGTCGGCTCCCTGGAGAAGTCGATCACGATCTATGGAAATCCAGAGAACTGCACCAATGCCTGCAAGCGCATTCTGGAGGTGATGCAACAGGAGGCCCTATCCACGAATAAGGGGTGAGCACTGATCAATGGCATTTATAACTCTCATACTCATTTCATTTCTTTATGCACTCCTCCCTCCATTCCACAGTGAAATCTGCCTGAAGATACTGGCCCATAACAATCTGATTGGAAGGATCATTGGAAAGTCCGGAAACACCATCAAGCGCATCATGCAGGACACTGACACGAAGATCACCGTCAGTTCGATCAATGACATTAACAGCTTCAATCTGGAGCGCATCATCACGGTGAAGGGTTTGATCGAGAATATGTCGCGGGCCGAGAACCAGATCAGCACCAAACTGCGCCAGAGCTACGAGAATGACCTGCAGGCGATGGCACCGCAGAGCCTCATGTTCCCCGGCCTCCATCCCATGGCAATGATGTCGACACCCGGAAATGGTATGGTCTTTAACACAAGCATGCCATTCCCATCGTGTCAGAGCTTTGCCATGTCCAAGACGCCGGCCAGCGTGGTGCCGCCCGTCTTCCCCAATGATCTGCAGGAGACGACTTATCTCTATATACCGAGCAATGCCGTTGGTGCGATCATCGGGACCAAGGGCTCCCATATCCGGAGCATAATGCGATTCTCGAATGCATCCCTTAAAATTGCTCCCCTCGATGCCGACAAGCCGCTGGACCAACAAACGGAACGTAAAGTGACGATTGTTGGCACACCTGAGGGTCAGTGGAAGGCGCAGTACATGATATTTGAGAAGATGCGCGAAGAGGGTTTTATGTGCGGCACCGATGATGTTCGTCTAACGGTTGAATTGCTAGTGGCCAGCTCTCAGGTATGCCCTTGATTCCTTTTAACTAATTGACTCACACTTTAAACACACACTCACACACACACACAGGTCGGTCGTATTATCGGCAAGGGTGGTCAGAATGTGCGCGAGCTGCAGCGCGTGACGGGCAGTGTCATCAAGCTGCCAGAGCATGCCTTGGCCCCGCCAGCTGGCGGTGATGAGGAGACGCCCGTTCACATCATTGGGCCATTCTACAGCGTACAGGTGAGTGGCTGAGCAAGAATGGAGCCGTGGAGCCAGATTGAAATCCATCCCCATTTATCATTGCAGTCCGCCCAGCGTCGCATCCGGGCCATGATGCTGTCGACGAATCCGCCGCCAGTGACCAAGAAACAGAAAGCTGCCAAAGAACAACTGCAACAACAGCAACTGAGCTTAGCCGGTGCTGCGTCCAGTGGATCCCAGCAGCTTCAGCAACAGCAGCAGCAGCAACTCTCGCCAACGTTGCCGCAACAGCCTTTGCCGCAGCAATCGCATCACCAATCTGTGTCGGCGTCGTCGTCGTCATCGACGCCTCCTGCCCATCATCAGCAGCAACAGCAGCAGCAGGCGTCATCGGCAGCGACCTCGCACCAATTGCAGCAGCAAGCGTCGCCACCACTGAGCGGCAGCAATGAAACTCTGGCCGCCTCCCAGCAGCAGCTGGCGAGCTCTCAGCAGTAAGAAGCAGTAAGCAAATAAATCATTGGGAACGAGGAGGAAGGAGAAGATGTAGCGCCGCAACCAGAAAAATCAAACAGCAACACAACCACAACAACAATTGGAGGATGCTACCAGCAGCCATCGATATCCAGCAATAGCCAAGGCAGGGTTTTCTTTTTTATGTACTACTTCTACCACAACTAATACTACTACTACTACTACCATGAATACTACCTCCGATCCTCGGCTCACATAATTACAAACCAATACCATACCCTACCCATACCCATGGCATACCACAATCACAACCACAGCCAACCATAGACGCCACCTTCGTGCTGGCACAGGCGACCGATCCGCAACAGAAATAGAAACAGAGAAAGAAACAGGTCGAAATCGTCACGTGAAAGATTTTCTTCCTAGTTTATAACAGTGCATAAAAGTTGGGAATGCAACTAAAAACCATCCCAAAAAAAAGCATGCTACGAAATAAAGCAAAATTCTTAAGTTGAAAGAAAAAAAGTGATGCCCCTTCCCCCACTTTGTGCTGTGTGCCATGTATAACAGATATAACAGATAAACAGATATCTGAAGGAGGTTTTCCTCATCCAACAAAAATACTCGACAACAGCACAAAGTCCAACGTTGAACACATTCTACCACCACACACCCCTCTTCCCCCATCCATACAGAATGGTGTGCATGAAGGAAGAGCAGAAAGTGAAAGCGAAAGCAGAAGCAAAAGGAAGGGCAAAAATTGAGAAGTGTATGCGTTATATTTTTTTTTAAATATATTTAATTAAAACAAGTTAATTCTTAATTATTTTTTTTTAAAACAAGCATTTAGTAAGCTTACATTTAAGCCAAAAACAAGAATTGAAAGCCGATGGAAAGCAAGATGAGAAAAGTAAGATCGAAATAGAAAAAGTTGATTTTGTTTGGACAACAATTAAAACAGAAATTATTGTACACATTATTGTAACCAAAACAAAATAAAACGAAACATTCAATGCATAATTAAACAGGACAGATAAGAACAAACCAGAAGAGAAACAGTAAAAAAAAAACACGAGAAATAAAAAGCAAAGCAAAATGCACGCCAGGAAAGTGTAACAGTTATACTATACAATGTCGATGTAGCTGTTACGCCCAACAACAGTTGTACATAGTACATATAACAGAAACCAACCCAGCACTACCCTACTATAAAGCAACTAAGAAATGAAAACTATCTAATGTATACAATATAGTAAGGAGCTGCCATTGTAATTGATGTAATGGATGAAAGGATGGAGTGAGCAAAGCATTAGCAGGGGATATGATTTCCCGTTAATGCCCAGAGCGAGAGCAATGTTTAACTGTACTGTACAGCTGTAAAATAGTCTTGTCGATGCCTGCAAGAGAAAGTTGTTTGCATTGATAGCTCTTTTTTGTTTGTTTGTGTGTGGCAAAAAAGTTACAAGAATTGTTGATTATACTTAGAGGAGGAGGATAGAAGGAGACAAACGAGAGCTAGAGCTAGAGCGAAAGCGACAGCAAGCGAGGAATAAGTGTTAAAGAAAACTATTGTAATGTGTTTGCCTTGAAATGAAAACAAAAGAAACAAAACAAAAAAAATTAATACGAATACGAAACGAAAGTGAAAGAAACTAACTAGAAATGAAATAACGGTGCTGAAATGTTAATTTTTTTTAATCGAACGAAGAAAAGTTGATCGTTACGTTACGTTACATTAAGTGTTACGTTATAACGTTTGAGCGTGTATGAAAGAGACAAGCTGTTATACATGGATGGGACACCACACAGAAAATATAGACAGATAGACATAGACCCAATCCAAAATCCAAAACCCCCACATAAAATCACAAAAAATCAAACTTAAGAGTGCATTTAATGTGGTTCAAACTTAGCTGAGAACTGCAGCTGTAGATCAGTAGCGAAGTAGAACAGTAGCACAGTAATACAGTTAGAGAGCAGCTGAACAGTATCACAAGCCATAGCTAATGAAACCGCAATCCAAGTAACTGTATCCCGAGCAGCAAACAATCAAACTAAACTACAATCAACAATCAAGCCAAAAGCATTCATACATACTACATATAGCAACTGCAATAGCCCGATTCTGTGATGTTTTAAGGCATCATCTATTACCTATTAACTAATAATTAACGTAAATCTTACAAGTACTAGTAGCTATTCCATAGAATTAATGTAACAAAACAAAACAAATCAAATCAAACTAACCCCGAAGCCCCAACCAGCCCAACCCTTTTGTTTGTATAACACTTGCATCAGAGACAGACAAATCAGAAAGAAAGAGAGAAACTGTTATATTCAGGCACCCAAAAGAAATTAAAACTAAAAAGAAAAAATCAACATTTCGGCAAACCAAAAACAAAACAAACTTAAAAAAAACATTTCGGTCAAAAAAACAAGCAACAAGATGAAAACTTTTGAGTGGCAAAAAACATTTTTGTGGAAAAGCGCAAAAAAATCACAAAGACAAAGAAGAACAACATTTTTGGAGAAAAATTCAAGAAGCATTTTAGGCCAGCAAGCAGAGTGTACAAGCTTAGGGGCAGCCCAATTTTTTGAAATATCACATTCTCCTTGCTCTTTTTAAGAAGAAACAAAGGGAAACAAACCACAAGAAGAACTTTGATGAAGAAGATTGAAAAAGTAATTAAAATACCTCAATGTAAGTGCATTATCTTCTACAAAAAGAAAAAACAAAGCAAAAAGAAAAAAAAACACAAAAAAACAAACAAAGAACATTCATAATGAATAGATATCCTACAAATGAGCTAAACAGAAATGAAATAAAAATAAAATATAAAAACGAATGTCGAAAAACCTAAACATTAACGTTAGTGTGTAAGCGAAAGATTTAACGAAGAAAAAACAAAACAGAAAATTGAGAATGAAAGAATCAGAATCAGAGAAATACCAACCAGAAAGAAATACCAACCAGAAAGAAATACCAACCAGAAAAAGCAAACAAA
Organism: Drosophila guanche; assembly: GCF_900245975.1. Classification (NCBI taxonomy): domain Eukaryota; kingdom Metazoa; phylum Arthropoda; class Insecta; order Diptera; family Drosophilidae; genus Drosophila; species Drosophila guanche. The sequence goes on from NW_022995745.1 coordinate 6,293,023, forward strand.
AGAAAATGATTTCAACTTTGGAAAAGGCATATCATCTAAGAAAACTAAAACAGAAAGAAAGCAAGCAAACCAATTTCGATCATAAATCTTACCGGACAGAGAATATCTTTTAGGAACGGTTTGTCCACAAGCGAAAGCCTAATCCCAATCCAATCAAATCACACAGCAACCAATCAAACAAACAAACCAATCAATCAATCAATCACCCACCAAAGCCCCATGCGACAAAAGTTTCGGGTCGAACTCCCCACCCAGATAATATACATATGCCAGACAACTGAAACTGAAACTAAAACAGATAAAACTGAGTAAATCGAGGGATGGGATGGGATGTATGTACGAGGAGCAGGAGCAGGAGCATGAGGAGCAGCTGTAGGAGGATAAACAGATGCAGATAGAATGGGAAGTGTATATAAGAATGTTGCTAGGCATTAACATTGATCTATATATACGGGAATCAAGCCACTATATATATATATATGCGATTATATATATATGTATATGTTGAAAATGCGTGACATTTTGTTTTGTTATACTTGAGAAACTATATATGTATATCTATGGATATATCTTATATTTATATATATACAAATCTAATCATTTTTGTCCCCTTTTTTTATAACAATAATTATTCTAATTGATTATTATAATTATAATTATATTTTTTTTATTTTTTTTCTATGGAAAAATGTCCAAAGTTGTCAATACAAAGACCTATACATATACATATATATAGATATATATAGACATGTGGAACTATGCTTAAAATAACAATATTTATAAAGAACGAAAGTGAGGAATTTTTCTAAAAGATTTCCCGGCTAAAAGGAGGATAATTCGAAGAAGAGAGAAAGAAAGAACAAAGAAATGAAAACTATTATTCCAAATGCTGAATCAAAGAAAAGTCAGATCAGATCGAGGCAAGGCGAGGCGAGAAGGAGACGGAAAGACGATTTATTTAAGCTATAGCTCTGGTTTATTTCGATGGGGGTTAAACATGATATAAAACCACATAATACTATTATAAAACAAAACATAAAATAACAAAACGAACGGAAAACTGAGAACTTGTGAGTTAGCGTGCGCGTTGAAACGTTGAAAACGAAGACAAAGATATGGATAGGGATAAAGATTACGATAGTGACGGAGGAGGACGAAAGAGTTGTAATTTGGGGAATGAATGTCGAGAATGGAAAGTGAACAGCAGAAACGAAATTATTTTTTAGTATTTAGAGGCTATTTTATATCGTTATTAAAGCATTAAATGAGAACGGTTAGGCAGGAAAGAAACCTACATAAAAGCGGAAAAAAGTAAGAATGTTTGGCAAGAGCAAACGTGATTTCAACCCAAAAGAAAAAGGGGAAAACAGATCAAAAGTGGACCAGTTATCTCCTTTGGAATGTGTGTGTGTGGGAACTTCTGTAATTATCTATTTCTTCGACAGTCCTGACCGCTGGCTGTGACTAAATTTAGTCGGCACCATAGCGGACAGTGTACCAGCGTTCTGGTGTACAGTCCCATCAAAATGTTTACCAATCTTTCGATTTAATCTATTTTCTCCTGTGTATTAACATCCAAGTAGGTCCGTTTGCGTTTGGAGCGTCCGCTCCGTTTGGTTTATTGATTCCGAATGAATTCTACATTTTTGCATTGGAGTACTTATGTACTGTTGTACATACATATGCATGCAGAAGGCTTACTTTGCTTACTTTATTGGTACAGTGTACCCTCAATATATTCCCACACTCACACACGCTCGGACACTTCTTTGTGCAGTTTTTCCCTTCGGAAAACATTTAAGAAGGTTGAAATTAAGTTGTGCTTTTGGGCAAACTAAAATAATAGAAGGAAGAAAACGAAAAGTGAACAATTAATGGGAGAAGAGAAAAGGAATAAAGAGAAAAGTACTTTTTTGTGTTGTAAGTTGTGCCAAGTACTGATAACGTTTAAGGTGTGATAAACTCGTTTTTAAATTTAACAACTATTTAAACTATAAAAAAACTACTTACTAAAACAAAACGACAAAAACAAAAAAAAATGAAAATTGATAAAAAAAAACTATTATTATTTAACGACAACAAAAAATGCTTTTGATGTACATTTTATACACAAACACCTAGACACTCTCAATCACACAAACATGCAAACAAAAAAAACCCACACACACTCAGATACACACACACACACACCAAACCACAAAAGTACTTTGAGAACTCGATTCAGGAACAGCAGAGGAAGAAGACCAAATGAACACCCACAACTTCAACCAGAGAAAAAAAAAAACCAAAATTTGCTTTGCCATCACAAGATTTGACAAAATTTAATTAGTTTGGTTTTTTTAAACGTTTTAATTTTTAATCAGTAGAGGAAGTTTGTACCTTTTGATAGACGAGGAAAGATAAAGGGAAGCTGGAACTATACAGAAGAATCTAGAAAGAACTACCGACGGGAAATGAGTTGAAAAGCGCAAGGCAGGGGAATACTTTTAAAAAAAGGCATATTTTTTTATATATGTATGTACATATACAAGAATATTTACATAACAAAGAAAAACAAAAAGAAAAGGAAACGTAAACGTAAAAGTAAAAGTAAAGGGAGAAAATTGATGGTAAAAAAAGTTTTTAGCGGTACAAACACGAGTACAAATCAAGAGTTTTATTATTGTATTTTTTTTTATATTTTTTTGTTCGAATCTTTTTTGGCCATCTACGTCTATGAGAATGGAGTTTTACATTTTTAAATAAAGGTTTTTAAGGCATAATGTACGAAAAAATATGGGAGATTTTTTTTTTCAAATTGTTAAGAAGAGTAAAGCTCGAGAGAGCACTAAGGCAGGAAATCAGGCAAGAGATAGATAGGGACAAGAACAGATGATGGAGACATTCTTTTAAAAGCGCGAAGATAACGATTAACGATAGCGATAGGGATAACGATTTTTAACGTAAGCCTAGCCAGCAGCAGCAACAGAAACAACCGAGAACAGCAGGAGCAAATGAAGAGAAATAACTAGGAGAACATAACCGTTAGCAACGCAGAGAGCAGAGCAAAGCAGTAAACAAGCAAATAGACCAGAAGCCAAGCCGCCACTCACACAGTGAAATTGATGATAGGGAAACGCAGAACGACGAACGCAAAAGAGAGCTAATGAAAACTAAATTAAAAAAAAAATTGAAGCAAAAAAGATGATTTAAGAAAATAATTATAAATGAAAAAAAAGTTCCAATGAAATAGCATTTGAAAAAGAGAGCATAAAAAATAAGAATTAAAAAATAAAAATAAAACACACACTGGGGGTTATTTTGTTTAGTTTCGAAATGAAAAAATTTGGACGCAAAATCCAGCCAGAATCCAGAGCAGCAAACATCAGGAATACCAGCAAGGACGATCAGAGTCAGCAAAGTTAGTCAGGAAGAAATAAATTGAAAGGAAAATCAAACCCACTCTGAAAGACGACGCGACACAAAAATAACAAATCTATACGAAACTGTACCAAACAACTTGGCAGAACGCACAGATTGGAACAGCGGATTGCAAGAAATTGCACGGAACAACAACAAAAGCAACAGAAAAAGTTAAAATACACTAAACAATTTTAAAAACATAAACAAAAAGCGAGAAAAACATTTTTCAATGCAAACGAGAAAGCAAACATGAAATACAACTTTCAACATTTACTATATATTTTTAGCTTTTAAGATCCCATCCCAAAAACGGAAGAGAAATAAACCTAATGTGTCAGCCCGTAAGAGAAATGTACTAAAAAAAAACATAAAAAAAAATAATCAAAGAAAAAACTACCATATTACAAAGCAAAAAAAAAAAAAACATCAAGATATTTTGATACACCGTAATACACCCTAATACACACACAAAAACACACACTGAATTCTCTATGTGAAATTCGAAAGGCGGAGCCACACTCTATTCGTAAATGTAAATGTAAATGTATAACAAAAACAACAACAACAACCAGAAAAGGAACAACAAAACAACCAGAAACAGAAAAATAATCTGCTATTGTTATACGAAAATGCAAAAATAATATGATGTATAGCCAATGAATGGAAACGAAACGCGAAGCGAGTGGAACGAAGAGCAACTAGGAAGTAGGAAGTAGGAAACTGGAAACGTTCCGTTTACGAATCTAGCCCTAGCCCTTACCCCTACCGCAACCCCAAACCGCAACCACTAATCTTTGTTTGTTTGTTTTTGTACATTTCAAGCATTTTGAGTACATGGTATATATATTTCTATATACAAATATATATGATAGTCCTTATTTAATTACGATTTAATATTATGAATATACCTATATATTTTTTATTGTTTCGATTTGTAATAAATTATACACGGTAATCAACTGGAGACTGAGCTACAACATATATTTAGTTACCGTTATGTTTATTGCAAAGATACATACATACATACATACATACAATAACCCCCAAGACACACCCCCACCAACATCATCAACACATACAACACTAAAATGATCCCCCACAAAAAATTTTAAACTCTTAACCGAACCCCCTAAACTATAATAAACAAATTTAAATAAAGTACCTATCCTATACAATAAACAAACATAAGTATGGGATGCAACCCCAGCTATAAAGTTTTACTCGTATCAAACCCGTTGTGTACTGAGCCGTTGGTATTTTGAGAACGGAATAGAGAAAGAAAGGAAGAGAGAAAGAGAGGAGAGGATTTCCAATTGATTTTGTGCCCATAATGGGCATTCTCTTAACTTTAATTTGATTAATTTACATATATCATTTTTTGTTGTTGTGTATTTCATTTTTTCCGGCAAGAGTAAAAACCCCAGAGAAGCATTTGAAACAACCACATGATCCGATTAATCCTACTTACTCCATCCAGCGATGGGTTGCCTGTGTGATAGTAGTTTATAATTAAAGCTCCTCGCTGGATGTGTCCCCCCATACCACACCAAACCACAGCACACAACCCCTCATCGTAACAGCAAAATAAAAATAAATAAATATAAATACACGCATTTTTATAATTTTATTATTTTTTTTAATGGCGAGATAAACTACATAGAGAAAACCCCTTACAAAACTATAAATATATATATATATATATACCATACTTAACAAGATCATGAAAAAAAAACAAAAAAAAAATAACAATGAATATAAAAAGATACAAAAAAAAACAATATTTTTACATTAATTATGTTTATATTTACCTTAATTTGTAATCTTTATCTAAAATTAGTTTAGAGCTTTTTTTTTGCGTCGTCTACATTTTACATCTTACGTTAAGTTCATTTAATTGGATTGTTTTGACGACACGGATGTATGTATCTACATTGTAAATTGTAACTACATTACAGAGCTAAAATATCTATAAATATTATAAATATAACAAAAAAAGAGTAAAATATTATTAAAAAAAACCAAAAAAAAAAAAGAAAAAAACACAAACAAAATTTGTACACTCTTGTTTTTATTATTGCCTTTCTTGATTTGTAGTTCAGTGTATCCCGTATTTACAGTACCTTTAATTTTAGTTTTTATAGCCAGGCAGCTTATTGTTTATTGCTTTTGAGTTCGTTTCCAGAACTCCTTAAATCCAATACCATCCCAACCGATCCGTTCGTTTCCGAAAACGCTTTCGATGTTCAACATTGCCATATAGCCATATAGCCATATACCCATAACCATACCCACACCCAGAGAACCCACAATGCAAACCCTAAATGAATTTAATATGAACGATAAGATGAGATGCCAGAATGGTACACACAGAGGTACAGTTGTGTGTACAGATGACTACACCTGTAATGCCGTCATACTACCCGTAAGCTAACCACGTGCGTATATATGTATGTACATATACATATGTATATATAAACTATATGGAGTAAACGTAAACGTAAACTTAACTAAAAATAAACTAAAGTAAATGAATAATGAATGAATTAACTACCTCAGCTTTGAATATTTCTATAGAAATGTTATTAAATGTATTTGAGCAGGCATAAGGACTATATACAATACCCACACAGATACTAAACATAAACAATGTCAGAGAATACAAAGTTTTAGAGCTGCATTTACTATATAGTAACAGAAACCTAAGTGAAGTACCGTGGGCAAAAAAGTTAAAAAAACAAAAAAAAACATTAAAAACAATATATATTAAGTGTACGTTTTGCATATTCCTATATACATACATAGTTAAATAATAAAAACAAAAAGCAAAATGGGTCAACTTGAACACTACTATAACAATAATTTTGCGTCCATTTTTGTTGTTTCCTATGAAAAAAGATACAAAAATAAATAAATTCACAAAAAATTAACCAAAAGACAAGACAAAAATTGCAAAAACGATGGAGAGGTACATCGATATGGATGTACAATAATCACAAAACTTGTACATATGTACATATACGTATGTATGTATGTGTGTAGTAAAATGTATGTACATATGTATGGATGTACTGTGTATGTTTTTATCTGCCATTAAGTACACACACACACAAAATAACCATATAAACAACATTAAATAGGCTAAAGAAAACAGCTCCCCCTATAGATATATGTAACTTATGTATCTATGTACTACTGGATGTCATTTCTGCCGTTGTAACATATGTATAAGTTTAGTACCAAGTATTTACCAGTGAGTAAAGTAAAGGGCATTTGTTTACCAATTATCAAAATTACAAAAATTTCTTCTTTCTAATTTCAACCCGTACCCCAAAACCCAAAACCCAGAATCCAAAATCCAAAACCCCAAAACAAAATCGAAAAACCAAAAACTTATACCAAAAAATATACATAGATGTATACTCGTACTAATCTGCGTAAGATGTTTTCCCCATTTCGGTGTAATTAAATGTTAATTGCTAGCGCTCAATACGAAAATTTACCACAAAACAAACAACCAAATCTAACTAACACACACACACACACACACAAAACAAACACATCCCACAAGCTTACATTGTATCCCAAGGCCAAGAAGAATATTAGAAAACCTAAATACAATTTTGTGAACATGTGAAAAAAATACAAAAAGAAATCGAAAAGAAATTTACTCAATAAATGATTTTTCGTACATAAGAGAAATGACTAGTGTGATCTTACCTACGGTGACATCTTCACCACAGGATAGTCTCTGTCTCTATCCCGTTCTAGCGCGTGACTCTCTCTGTGCGTGGTGAATAAGTTATAGGTCCTCCCCAGACAGCGGACAGCGTCACCTTCTAAGTAAATTCCCCTTGGTCTTGCTATTTTAAAAAAATTGTTCCCCTTTTGCCCAGAGAGCCATGCAAGTTCTTCCCATTGTCCAAACGCAAATATATTAGTTTGTTTGTGGGATCCCTGAGAAACTGGATAACCTTTGAGTGGAAGCTATCTTTTCTTCATCGGCTCGAGTATCGCTCTCTGGGCCTTGTTTCGCTCCTTCTCAACTATCGACATTTCTCGAGCTATCTCCAGCAGTTCGGCCTGATATTCCTGGTTGTTGATCGCAAGTATTATTCTTCTGCAATAAAATCCTGTTAATATAGGGACAAACATACTATGTACATATGTGTATGTATTGCTAAGAAAGTAACTCACCGAGGGCGTCGAAAAAGACATCGAATGCGATTAATGTCGCAGTTGGTTCTAGTATAGGTAAATAGTCCATCGCAGCTAGTTTTAATTAAAAAAAACAGTCCGGCAAACAAATTAAATGTCGTTGTTATTGTTGCTGTGGCCATCAGCTGTCCTGTTTTGCAAAGTGTGACCAGAGTGCTGGACCGGCTGAGGTTTAAGGCGGGAATCAGAGTTTGTGCCTTACAGGAAATACGTTTGGAGGCAATCGAGGCACTCACACTTTATAGAGCATATTTTTAGAATAAATAAAACTACTTCTTGATAATTTAAGAAACAAAATTGAACTCGATCAGCATTTGCGCGCTACGGCCAGCAACCGTGCGACTATCGAAATGTGAACTTTTAAAGTCTGTCATCGATTGTGAAAATTATTCATCTGTTGAAGTCCGGAACGTTCGAAAGCTTTTCGCTGGCTTGGCGTCCCAATGTCAGACAACAGACAAGTGAAATCAGTTAATAACCGAAGTAAGCAACAATAGCAGCATCGTCAGCATCATCATCAGCAGCAGCAGCAGCAGCAGCAGCAGCCGCAGCCAAAACAGTCGAGAGAAACTGGTTTCTGTAATTAGCATGCACATTTGATCGCTGAATTATGATTAACGTTTTCATTTCGCACAATATTTTGTATCGTTGCCAGAGTCTGCTCCGTATTTGAGGGGCCATTGCACGTATTGAAAATCGTTAGGACCGACCTGTCACGGAGGCAGACGACCGCCGAAAATGGCTTCTTCCAATTGCGCAGTAGTCGCCCTCAGCCTGTTTGCCCTCCTGCTGACGCAAGGGGGCGTTGATGTTGTGGATGCGCGCCGTAACCAAGGCAGCAACCAGCGCAAAACATCATCCTCATCCAGCTCCAACGGTCATGTGACCCAACCCAGCTACAGCACGAACGGACATGCGGCCGGTAACTCGCATGCGGACGTGGCCAAGCTGAGTTATCCCAACTACAACTCGCAGCCAAATCGGCCGAATGTGAATGGGAACGCGAATCCGGGCTCGGCACCGGCTCCACAGGCCGGCTGGAATGTGCCACAGGGTCCGCCGCCCGCCTACTCCGCCTCCAATCCCGTGGGCGGCGCTCGCCCCAATGTGAACGAGCAGGCGCCCTCCTATCATGCACCCAGCTATGGGGCAGCTCCGCCCAGCTATGGTGGCGCACCGCCAAGCTATGGAGCAGCCACCTCGAACGTCCATCAGCCCATTACGGCCACCCAGAACCATGGCACCCAGTATGCCGGAGCCCCACCCGGCGCCACCTACTATCCATCGGGAGGACATAATGGCTATCCCAGCAATCTGCCAGCCGGCGCCACTTACTATCCGTCGTCGGGACATGTGCCCATGGGTGGCGGATATCCAGCCGCACCACAGGGAGCCACATATTACCAGGCAGGCTCTGCGCTGCCTCCAGGAGCCACCTACTACTCTCAGCCTCCCCAGCAATCCTCGTCAGGCCTGGGCTTTGGTGCGTTTAACTCTCTCTCTCTCTCTCTCTCTTTCGCAATCTTTATTGACTCTAAATGGTATTTTCTGCAGGAACGGGTCTACTGGCTGGTGGATTGGGTGGCGCACTGCTTGGCCACGCATTGACACCCTCGGGCGGCAGCTCATCCCAGCCAGCTGCAGCTGCTGCTCCAGCAGCTGCCGGTCAGGACCGCATCATCATCATTAACAATGGAGTGCCGGTGAATGCCAGCGATGGCACCACAGTTATCAATGCGGCCGCAGCGCCAGCCCCAGCCGCCGCCCCAATGAACACCACCCAAGATGCCCAGCCAGCTCCCATGGCGCCGTTTAGTCCGGAAACCTCCAACATGACTGTGCCCAATGCAGCAGATGCAGCTGCAGCTGCAGCACCACCGCCACCCGGTGGCATTATTTGTGTGCCCACAAAGGTCAACGAGACAGATCCGGCCGACAGCAGCAAGATGATTGAGGTGGAGAAGATTGCCTGCTATCCGGCACCTCCGCCGCCGGCAGCAGCGCCCGGCGAGGGACCAGCTCCATTGGCTCCTATGGCCCCGGCCCAGCCAGGGTCACAGCAGATGCAGACACCACCAGCCGCCGCCTCATCAATGGACGCAGCCCTCAAGTCCAACACGAGCGGAGCTTCGTCCGTGACCTCTGGAGGGGGCCTGGGCCTTTTAATGGTTGCAGTCGGCGTACTCGCCATGCGGCTGGCAGCTCCAGAACTTTCCAATTCGTTGTAAATCCTCCACTGACCGGTTTTGGTGCCGTCAGTCACTGCACTGCTAGCCGCCCGCCCACTGCACCCCCTCCCTAGTTGTCTCACTCCGCCCTGTCTGCAGCTTTTTGTGGCCTTGAAACGATTTGTCGCCTGTTACCCAAGAGTCTATTTACGCTGGCCAAGATCGATATTCCAAATGCGTTATGGTCCCGCCCGCCACGGGCGTGGACAAGTTACAAATGGCAAATGGCACGTGTTAATTGCGAGAAAATTGTTAATGTTAATTTATTGCGTACCCTCGTCAAACCTACAGCAGTCAGTATTCAGCGACATCCCAGTATTCCCAGCTTAGTGTCTCGATATATGTATGTATGCAGACAGACATCTAACTGTATACCCCAATGTATTTTCCTTAACTTAACCTTAACCCTGTAACAGTGTCAGTGTCTCCAACAACGAATCTCTCACAAGTGTGAACCAAAATGACATTCGAATATCTAAATACCCTTTTTCTTCTCAATTAACGAATTATGTAAGCAAAAAGTAAAACTAAACAAAAAAACACTGAAAGTGTTTTTATATTTTTCTAGAATTGTAATTGTTGCTCGTTTTCTGTTTTCTTTTGTATTGTTGTATGTAAGCATTTGTTGCACTCTTTAATTGTTAAAATAAAATGCTTTTGACCAACACCCCCCACACACGCACGCGATATGGAAATTGTTTTATTTCACATGGCGTAGGCGTAGGCAGCATTGGGATTCGCCCTTAAATAGTTGTTATTTGATGAAATAGCGAAAACTAGTGCTGGTTTTTTTATTAACTGTAATTGCACAAGCAGCGGGCGTCACTCGTTCCATCCCGCTCACACTCGTGCTCAGAGCACACCGCGTTGGCGCGCACACACACACACACTCGTTTAGGTTAGTTAGTCAGAGGTGCGGTCTTTATTTGGTGCGGTACAAGTATTTCGATTCAAGGTAATAAATAATAAACAAACCAAACCACGTACCGGGTGCACAAATATTTGCAAAAAACAAACAAAAGCCGTGGACAACTCTTGTACATAAATACATACACATGTACACACATATGTATGCATACTCGTCTGCTAAGCGGACATTTCCTCCTGTCAGTCTCTCTTGTCGCTTCCGACGATCACAAGAGTGAGCGAGGTAGATATAGAAGACTCTATATTATAGAGCCATGATGAGTAACGTAACGGTGCCCTTCCAATGGATAAATGGCTGCGATGAGAACGACGCAGCAGACAGCATCAGCAGCCTAATTGCAAATGCAGCTGCACCCAATAATTAGTAGTTAGCCACCGAAACTAAATAATTCAACATTTAAATATCGGGTTTACACAGTTTTTGTTTTATTTTGTGGTACGCCCAAAAAATAGATTTTCAATTAGTTTACAATTTGATGTTTGCATATAAAAACACGACTGTAACGTGATATTTAATAAAAACGAATCAGCCATACAATGCCATTGTAAATGTTTCTCTTGTTGTTTTTTGCTGTTGTTGTAATCCTCTTTACTCCGCATCATCGTCCTCGTCATCGTTGGAGCTGATTCTGAAGTAGCGCAGCTCGTACGAATCCTTCTCGTTGGCCACAACGCGGATCCAGTCGCGCAGGCTGTTCTTCTTCAAGTACCGCTTGGTCAGGTACTTGAGGTAGGCCTTGGAGAAGTGCACATCGGAGCTAACGTGCAGCTTCAACTTGGAGCGCTCAAAGGTGACATTATTGCCTAGATTGTTAACCTTGCCGTTGACCTTAAGGCGAGCCTTAACGTATTTCTCCTGCAAAACATAGGTAAATACAGTTAGCAGGCAACTCGAAAGGACACAAAAGACCAACAAGTGTATTAATGCGTTCGATCCGACATGGAGTTGAAGATGTCTCTTTCAGTGTTAAGGCCAACAGTCAGATATCAACTGAAGGCCCAAATTTAGAAGAGTGACCAATTTTTTAATATGCCACTGAGTACACTGCCATCAGAGCGACGCAGAGCTTCACTCTCTGACGGCAAATCGTCGTGGCCCGAGACGGTTTCTTCCCGTACGGATAATAATAATGATCATGATGCATTTAGTTAGTAGTAGTTACCTGATTGGGAGATGGTGAGCGGGTTGCGATGCAATCAGCAGCGCCCTGCTCTAAAGGTAGCGCGTGTAGCGCTTACGGTTTGCCCACTTGCGGGTGCGGGTGCGGGTGTGTGTGTGTATACGGCTGAGCTTTATCGTGATAGGAATATTCCTTCTTCTCTGTTGGAAGTCTAGCTCTAATGTTGTGGGAAAACCTGCAGTGTCACGGATGTCGGAGCACTTGAGCAGGGCGCACTATGAATTTTGGCTCGATGCGACACGGTTGTGCCGCACTCAACCCGGGGCCCACCACGTGGCGGTACACATAGCACGGCTTGACGCTGTTCACAGACGGTTGCACCAACTGGCCAGTACCAGGTTACTGGCGATCAGTGGCTACCCCGTTGTGCAGTGACCAGAGCCCCTTATCGGCGCACTCCCCTCGGGAATGGGGAGCACTTTAAGCAGAGAGACGCGTGTCGCCATGATAGGCGATTCGAAGAGTGAGCGACGGAATTGTAATTGGGAGACAATTTTCTTCTCTAACTTCTTGTCTAATCTGATTGTGAACATGTACCAGGAGTTGTTAACCGCTAGCGGAACGGATTTTGAATCCGCAAGCAGTTTAATCGCAAATGGAAGTTCGCTATAACCACAACTTTTTATCCAAAGCCCCAGGCAATGTTTGGGGGCAATGGAAAGCTTGGTGCGGTAGCCATAGTTCAGCTGATGGCGGTACTGGGCCACATGGCTCGGGGTGGTACTTACGAAGTCGGCCACATCCATGATGCTGTCCTCAGCGATGTTGGTGCAGTCGATGGTGAAGCGCAAAGAGACCTTCTTCTTCTTCTGGCCCTTGCCGCGGAGCACGTTCTTCTTCGTCACCTTGCTGGGAGCCGGTGCTGCCTTTGCCTTGGGCTTGGGAGCGGCAGGCTTGGCAGCAGCAGGAGCGGCGGCAGCGGCTGCTGGCACTGCAGCAGCAGCAGCGGCGACTGCGACTGCAGCAGCTGCCTTGGCAGGGGCGGCCTTCTTGGCTGGGGGAGCAGCCGCGGCAGTGGAAGCAGCCTTCTTGACGGGCGCAGCCTTGGCTGGAGCGGGAGCAGCAGCCTTGGCTGGGGCCGCCTTCTTGGCAGCTGCAGCGGCAGCGGGTGCCTTCTTGGCGGCCTCCTTAGCGGGAGCAGCCTTGGCAGCAGCAGCGGCCTTAGCGGGAGCAGCCTTGGCGGCGGCGGCAGCAGCAGCCTTCACATCCTTAGCGGCCTCTGGGGCCTTCTTCACGTTCTTGGCGGCAGCGGCGGCGGGCTTGGCAGCCTCAGCCTTGGGCTTCTCAACCTTGCCCTTAGCGGCGGCAGGAGCGGCCTTCTTCTCAGCCGGCTTGGCAGCAGCGGCCTTAGTATCACCCTTGTTGGTCTTGGCCTGCACATACAAAAAAATAAAACACAAACATCAGTTAACCAGTTACGTCATTCGTAGTGCAATTTGTAGCGAAATTTCCACTTTTTCATTTAGAATATGGTATAAAGTTGGATATTTCGTAACACACGCGCACGTTTTTATTAGGATTGAATTGCACTTTTACGATTTATTTTCCGCACTTACAGTTGGAGCCATCTTGTCAGTCGAAAACCACGAAGGAAAAGAACAAAACTCTGGCTGTCAAAATTGACAACACTTCGGCGTTGGCGAAATTGCCGGCCTGGGAGCAGAGCTGTCATTTGACGGCGTTGCGAAGTGTCACGCAATCGATACTTGTGGCTTCCATCTCAAATAGGGAGTGTTTGGCCTATTTTTGCTTGAAACATGTACATGATAGTGATGTTTCTCACAGGTTAATGCACAAGAATATATTTTATAAATTAACATCAATGATAATATGAAGAGAATCCTTTTATTTTCCGTGGTTTCTTTTTTTTCAGCAATAGTTGTGTTATCGCACAATAATATCTGTTGAACTATACATCGATTTACTTTTAATCCTCCTTGCCTTTTTCTGGTCAGCTTTCTGATGCAGTGTTGAAAATATAGCTATTTTCATACAGATCTAGCGTTTTTCAATTTCCAAATACGGGATGAACTGTTAACGAGTGGCTAGCGGAATATAGAATATAGAAATTTTGAAAGAAATCTTTGAGTAATTTTAAATCAATAAAAATATCGTTTCACTGGCTATTTCTCCTTTTTGGTCAACACTGGTCAGTCGGTATATTTCATCGAGAACTCCCCGGTCACACCGATTGCTCTAGTGTATTTAAAACAGCTGTATGTGTGTCGGGCGAATTGTTGATTCGAACAAAACATACATAAAGACGCAATTTTTTACAGATTTTCCATCAATGTTCTGTTAAATGCAATACAACCGGCTCCGGCGTTTGGAACGCGTTCATCAGGTAGGTCTCAGTGTGGACACGCGGGGAGGAGTGAAGTCCGAAAAGTCCCAGAAGTCATACAAAATCCAAGAATAGAGAGAGCCAGGCCAGCGAGAATATTAATTATGTACATACAGCGCACTCTGCATGCGTGTGTGAGAGTGTTGTGTGTGTGATGCTGTGTTGACTAATGGTCGGAATGGTATTGGTGGTGGGGAACAGTGGGGGAAACTTATAATTGGAAATGCCCATAGAGAATTTCGTAATATTAAATGGCTTCTTGGTTGCTTTTTGTATCCAACAAAGTGGTCCGGCAATAGCCCAGCTGCTGTGGGGCCACTTCTTTGTTGGCATTGCGCCCTCGCGCCAAAGTGCAGTTTGGCTAGGAGACAGCCCCCTACACCCCACCCACCATTGGGTTGTGGGCCCGGCGTCTTTGTCTGCTTCCTGCATCAGCTCATGTGTCTGGTCTACGTGTTGGTGGGGCGGGGAGGGGGTAGAGCGCTGTCTCCTCTTGCATGGTTGCAGTTTGCTGAAGTTTTGCTGAGATGACTCAAGGCAAGCGAACGGCAGCTGCACTGACGCCATTCATTCGCTTGGTCTACACTTTACAGTTAGCTCTATCAGCTGTATCTGTCGTGCATATCTTATCAGAAATTTAATAAATACTCTCGTTCATAAAACATTTTTGATAGCACAACGGGATCTGTATCTGTCACTTAGTCAGTGTCAGTATCTTCTTCCTCTGTTTGGTAAGTGCGCACTTGATCGCACTTTGTCTCTGTGTGTGTGTGAGCGTGTGTGAAAGAGAAACTCTCAACGGTCTCCGGCCCTGGCCCTCGCTTTGGCAACAACAAAAACGGCCAACGGACGACCTACAAAAGAACGCCGGCAATGGCAATGGCAATGGCAAGAGCAACAGCAGCAGCAGAGGGAGAGCGGTCGGGCTGGTGCGGGTGCCGACAACGAGAGATCATGAATCACTTATCGCGGGGGAATCGACAGCAAAGCAGCTTAAACGATTTGATTGTACACATTTTTGACACGAACAAAAAACCACTGACTAACATTTTATATTGTGTGTGATTTCTTTTCGGCGGCATCAGAAGACACAAACGGTGGAGCAGCGGCAGCGGCAGCAGATCGGGCAGCATGAACAAAGTCGGCAAGCACATCCAAAGCGGCGTCTCGGCAATCGGCGGTGGCAGTCCTGTGGCTCTCTCAACAGCATCTCTGCTCGGCTCTCCAATAGAAAGTGAAACTGTGGTGTCCGGACCTGGTGCCGGCAATGCAACGAATGTGTTCAACTCGATCATGAGCTTCCTGCCAGACAATCGGCCCATTACCTCGCTGCACATTGTCGAGGATTTTGAGCGGTGAGTGGGGGGAGTGGGCTGTAGCATCGAATGGGAATTAAATCAAATATTTTGTTGCCCGTTTGCAGCTGCCCAAAGAACTTCAGTGCCATTAATCGCACCTATGACCAGGATGCAGATGCAGACCTATGGCGCGACTATAGCATTTTCGGACGCCAGAATACCCGCTATCTGTGCCTCTCCAAGTCCGAGGGCCTGCCCGACTATGTGGTGGAGACACTCCAGTGAGTTAGCTTAATCCCACTCCCAAGCACACGCTCATCATTAAACGCTTTGCTTGTAGGGTCATTGCGGACAAGACGACTCCGCCGAAGGAGTTCTCGCTGCTCTCGCGCACAGCTGACAGCGACCAGAAGGCCTGGCGGAAACGGCAAATCGCCTACAAGCTGTCGAAGCGGGGAACTGTGACCCAAGCGGTGACCGACATCATTCTCTGCTCCAAGCTTAAGGTGGCACCCGACGGATTCAAGCTGGCTGGCGATATCAATGGTGTGCTCATCTGCTACAAGACGGGCGCCATTCCCGTACGCTTGCCGCCGCCAGTGCCAGCTGTAGCTGCAACCGCTGGAGGCGGCGTCTGTGAGGTGGAACAGGCCCTCAATCGCCTCAACCTGCAGGGGCAGCGACACTCGCGCGGACCCGTAAGTGCTTGAGTCGAACGCGAACGCCAACGCCAACGCGAACGCTTTCACATTGAACATGGAATATTTTGTTGTTTTTAGCTGCCGCAGCCACCAACATCAGAGCATCATGACTATGAGGAGATTCAGGCCAATTATCAAATAAATTCGCCACAGCGCCCGGCACCGCCACGTCCAGCGGGTGCCAATGCCAGTGGGGTGGTGGGACGTGCGGCCTATGGCGGAACAGGAACACTGGGAACCTATACAGAACTGGAAGGGGTTCCCTTTGTGATGGATGTCAGGCTGCATCGGAGTCAGCCAGAAACTGATGTGAGTGTGCCAGAACAGGGGAAATCTCTAAATGTTTATCTTTTACTTATGTGCTGTGTTTTCCCTCTTTGCCTTTGTAGCTACCAATACTGCCAGAGCTGACAACGCTGCTTAGATCGTTGGACTATGATTTTCAATTGGAACGTCAGGTTCTGTGCACCATGAAGTCTTCGGCCTCGAAGAATCCATTCTTCAAGTAGATAATCCCGATAATAAAATGCAATCACAAAATGTCAACGTTTAGACGCAAGAGACTCGAAGAGCAGCCGCCATGGACTACCTAGAAATTATTTAGATGCGATTCAGTTTGGTAGCAGATGAGGAGGAGAGTTGTAGCGTAGAATCGTTGTGTGTGCGTGCGTGTAATAAGTATTCCTGTGCCTTCGATGTGTACCCATGTGACCCCCCACACCCTTGCATACCCCCATCGAGTTATAGTTGGAGCCACAAAAACTTAATATGAAATATTTACATCATTATATTTAATAATCCCAGAATTGTGATCAGCAGAAGAGCAAGTGAATGATTTGTTTTAGTTTTTGTTTGGTTTGGTTTTCTAATCATTATGCATAACATATACACACATACATACATATACATATATATACATATATTATGTGAAAGAAAAACCCCTCCATGTACAACCCAATCAATTGTGTTTTTTGTGCGTGAATGTTAAAGTTTGATACAAGTCGAGGCAAAGCAAAGCGCCTGCATATATCCAATTGATATCTACCTTAATGTATAATTCTAGTTCTATTATGTATAACGAGTATATTATATACCTAGTACATACATGCGCGCATACACATACATATATCAAATATATACACAAACATTTACATTTAGTGCAGACCAGTTGGTCTTGAGCATAACATTACATTACATTACATGCAGATGTATGCGGTAGCCTCTATAGAGATGTTTAGACTGTAATTGTAATTGTGTGAGAGAGAGATATACATAAATTCAGTCAGTCTACCACCTAGTACACGAGCACAACAGCAAACACTCCACCCGCAATGTTATTATAAACAAAACAAAAATGACAACAGCAAAAAAAGAAGAGAAATCAGTTCAAAATAAAAAGCAATTATATACACGAAGCAAAGCAGAATCTATGTTAGAGATCCACAGTGGAAATCTTGTCCTTTTTGGTTAAGTTAGTTAGTTGGTTGTTAGTTTTCCGGAATAAGTTATTGCTACTCCCCACAGCGGACAATGAATTCACCTGCATTAAAGCAATGGCAACGGTTCCGCCTTTCAAGGTTCGTAAATCTAATTTATTAACAAGAAATACTCATATACGGGAATATACCTTAATGTATAACTAATGTCATTCACTATATATATACAGTGGCTCTCTCTCGCTCTCTCTCTCTCTCTGTCGCTCTCTGTGTTGCATTGTGCGTGGGTTGTGTTCCATCAGAATAAGTTATGGAATAGTAAATCCGGCTGTGATAGCGTCTTCTTTAAGTTTCGCACACTCAGGCGATGCAGGCGTCGATCGGCGGTGCATCTGTAGATTGTAGGTCGGTTGTTGGTTTGAGGGGTTTGAGGAAGGGATCAAGGAGCGAGCAGTACAACAGGTACAGTAGGTTCAGGTTTAGGTTTAGGAGAATTCGGATTTGGATTTGTTTTCGATTAGCATTAATTTCGACACGAAACAAAAGAGAGACATTCAGGTGGATTCAAGCTGGTGGCGTAGGCGGACGTGGGGATGCGTTTTGTGCGTTGTGCGGGAGTTGCGGCTGGTACCAACACCGTATCGGGGGAGGTGGCCACTGGCCATCACTTACTCGAATATTCGCGAATGATACTCAATCATCAGCTTGACACAATCGGCCAGCGTTTCGCCCTCGCGTAGCAGCTGCTGTATGTCCTGCATGTGCACACCCTGCGGCACCGTATGGAATATGGATGGCGTCACCGAAATGGACAGCGTCTCGGCGCTGATCTGCTGCAGCGGCACCTTGGTAAGCCTGGGACCATGAAAGCATTGACAGCATTGAACGAGAGGAAGGGCTGAGCGTGAGCGTCGCTTCACTTACCGATTAAAGTGACCAAAAATGTAGTCCATGGTGTCCCGATTGCTCTCCGGCAGCGAGCGTATCAGTCTTTTCAATGTATCCAGCTTGTGGGCCAGTTCGGTGAGCACTACGAAAAGGGAACATAAACTTAAGCTTACTCGAGGGATTCTGGCTGGGAATGGGGCTATACGTACACCATTGATGGGGTGTGCCAATGAAGGTCTTTGCCTCGTTTACACTGACCAGCGGAGATTTAATCTCGCGCAGAAAGAGCTTTAGGACACCCGTTAGTGTGTGTATGTCGACATCCGTCTGCCGCAGTGCCTCATAGTCATTCGCATCGATGCTGAAGCGCAGCGTCTGGATCTTGTTGTAGTCACCGCACTGCCGGTATATCCCCTCGATGGGCTGCGTCGAGCGGCGATACTTGTGCTCGATGAGGTCACAGCAATCGACCACGATGCGGGGCACAGTGCGCTGCTGATCGTGCTTCAGCACCAGCTCCAGTTCCGTGTCGAAGCAGGGCTCGTCGAAGAAGATGCGCTGCTCGCGCAGCGTCTCCACGCTGGGCCTGCTCTTCCACCAATTGGACAGATTCATCCAGGCCACCAGGCGCGAGGGTCTCACATTGCTCTTGCCCGGCCCACCACCTGCTACACCGCGTTGCTTCTCTCTGTCCCTGTCCCTGTCCTTGTCCTTGTCCTGCATCAGTTCGCCCAGCTGGCGGGTCAGCTCCAGCAGCTTGGCCTCCAGCTCCTGGCTGTAGCTGGCCTGTGCCAGCAGATCCTGCTCCATCGTGTGCATGCGCTGCTTGAGCTCGTGCCAGCGCTTGGAGCAGCTGCTGCAGCACTCCCGATCCCGATCCCGATCCCTGGCCCGCGCTTTGGCCCTGCCGCTGGCCAGGGGACTGCTGGCCGAACTGGAGTTGGAGGAGCACACGTCCAGGCTGGTGTTGGACACCAGCACCGCCGTGCTCGTGCTCCCATTGGCATCCTCGAGCAGCAGCCTCGTCAAGTCTCTTGTGCTGCTGCTCTTGAGCAGCGCCAGCTTGTTGGGCTTTGACTTTAGCTCACGCACCCAGCGAACGGCCTCCGGTCGTCCGGCCTCGATGCCCGCTTGATCCAGGGCGTTGCCCGAGCCTCCGCCCGCGCTGCTCTCCAGGCGCAGCAGCGTCGCCGAGTTGGTGCTGTGTCCGCGCATATAGTAAGCTGGCGGCGGTCCACCGCCTGTGGACGATGTGGAGCGATCGCGAAAGCAATTCATCAAAGTCTTCTCACGGGGCTGTCGTCTCTCGTGGGCTGCAAAGCCAGCGGCGCCGATTATGATGTGCGCCGAGTCTGGTGTTCCAGGCGTCACTGGCAGAGACACTGGCACTGCCACAAGCATTGGTCTGCCATTGTTTGTCGTCTGCATCGCTGTCGTTGCTCTCTGTTTCTCGCGAGTCGTTTATCGGGCTTCGCTGCAGCTGCAGCTGCACTTGGTCGAGCTTATCGCAAATGCGGCAGCTGACCAGGCGGCAATACCCCCAACTCCCCTGCCTCCCTGTCTGCTTGCTGCTGTTTTGGTGTGGCTGTGGGTGGGGTGGCAAGTGACGTCAGAGACAGCAACTGTGGACGACAATCGTGCGTATAATTAGTTTATGACTATTGAATGGAATGACAGATAAAGCCGCGAATATCTTCCTACTTGGTACTGTGGTAACCCAACTGAGTGCTCACTGTAGCCGCACTCCTTCCGCTTCTCAAGTGCCAATATCCGTTGGCAGCAGCTACAGCAACAGCAACAGCAACAGCAACAACCTCTTCGTTTTGGGTATCGTATAACGCCTGGCCACGCCGCGGTCACGGACACATGGATAATTCTCAGGCAGCTCCAATTTCCGACTGAGCAAAACAATTCAAATCGAATTCTCTGCACTCTCTGTCACTCCCTCTTATCGCCCTTGCCTGCTCTTGCCTTTGGCACTTCCATGGCGCAAAGTGATAAGATAAAGGTCGAGTCGAGCTGAGTCGCGGGAGAGCCAAACAAATGCGGCTGCTTATATACAAATGCGTATTAAAAATAAAACTATTGGCGATAATCAGCTAAAAAAGGTTTCCACTTGGATCCAAGCCCTTCCACTTCCACTTCCACTTCCACTTCCCTGTGGCCTGTTGGCTTTTGCTTTGTTCCGTGAATCACACAATCAATCCACCTTTCTCGCCTTCAATTGTCTCCTAGATGTTGTGGTCTCTCGCTATGCAGTTGCTAGCATAGTTTTGCTGCACGGCCATGTGACTTCATGTGGCCACTAAGTCCGGCGTATTGGGCAAAGCTCTTGGCACATATTTTGCAGCTGTAACGCTTTTGGGGATTATGGATCTCCTTGTGCTGGCGCAGATACTTGCAGCTGGTGAAGGTCTTGTGGCAGATGTCGCACTCCTTGTCGCGCACATTCAGATGCCCCTTGATGTGGTCATTCAGCACGGACTGCTCGAAGAAGCTCTTGCCGCAGATGTGACACTTGCCGCGGGGCCGCTGCTCGTGCCGCCGGCGATGGCGCTCGAAGAAGGACTTCGTGCTGAAGCGCTTGCCGCAGGTGTCACAGCAGAAGGGTCTCTCGCCGGTGTGCGAGCGTTGGTGGACCTGCAGGTCCGAGGTGGTGGCGAATCGCTTGCCACACTCCTCGCAGCCCAGCTGATAGTCGTGCGTATGCCGTCGCAGGTGGATCGTGCAGTTGCCGCTGCGCGAGAAGCCCCTGTCGCAGATGGGGCACACGAACGGCTGGCTGCCGTCGTGCTCGGCCCGATGCACCTTGTAGCCGTCCACACTGTTCAGCAGCTGCTCGCACAGATCACACTGAAAGGGAGCCACATGTGGCTCGAGGAAACGCAGCTGCTCGTAGTAGCGGCAACGGGGCGTGAATACCACACCGGCAGCGCCCTGACGCTCGCACTGGATGCGTCGCAACTTCTCCTGCTGGTAGGCGGTGCGCAGATTTCGGGTGTAACGCTGCAGCAGCGAGGGCTCCAGCAGGGGTATCTGCAGCTCGGTGCGACACAGCGCCAGCAGCTTCTCCTTGGCCGCGTCTCGTACGTGACGCAGGCGGCAGGACAAATCCTGCATGTCCCAGTTGCCGCTGCACTGCCGATAGATCTCAATGAGTTTCAGGCACTGCTGATGGCTCAGATGGGGCACCGGCACGGACATGGACATCTTGGGATGCCGCTTGCGCCGCAAACTCTTCGCCAGGAAGCCCAACTTTGCGTAGTACCAGTGTGGGGCCGTGGGCGAATCCCTTTCCAGACGCTGCCTCTCCCGCCGATAGACATCCTGCAGCCGCTTCGTGTGACCGGCCACCTCTTCGCCCGTTAGCTGTAGATCAAACTGCGCGTTCAGCCGCTCAGCGATAGTGGCGCAGGCTTCGCTTCGACGCTTGTAGTTGCGGTAGGCCAGCATACCCAAGTCCCAGAGCAGACGCTGCTCCTCCACCTGCCCGATGAATGCCAGCATGATGGGGTGCTCCTGCAGCCAGAAGTGCGAGGTGTCTGTGCCGGTTGGCTGCAACTAAGAACAGTAAAGACATGGATATGGGGGATGGGGAGTGAAGTAGTGCTAAGCTTACATCTGCCGCTTCCTGGGAGGACTCCTGGGAGATGCTGCTCTGGCTGGGCCAGTCCAACATTGTCTCTGGCTCAAAGCACTCCACAGGCGCATCATTTGTGTCAGTGGCCAAAGCTTGCTCGACGGCCGGCTCCGTGCTGGCTGTCTGCGCAGCCTCCTGATCTTCAAACAGAGCCGCGTGTTTCGATTCCAGATGCGACTTAAAGTCTTTGAGTGTCCTGCTTTGCTCCTCATCCCGGCAGTAGATGCACTGGAAGGCGAATGCCTTTGTCTGCCGCTTCCACAGGCAGACTATCTCCCCGCAGCGCTGATACGGCGGCATGCTTATCCAAGTTGTTTGGGCGAATTTATTTGTTTACAATTTGCAGCCGGTGTGCAGGGTTGCCGTTGTACTCAGATGAGCAGGGTTACCAGCGTGTGCAGGGGCCAGTGCTGCAAGACGTCCTCCAGTAGTCACTTCGCCCATATTCAAAATGTAGAACTTCATTTTTTTATTAGCAATTATTACATAATTTCGTGCAGAAGAATAAAACTTTCGACTTAATTAGAAATTAGAAATATAGTAAAACAGGGCGTTAGCGTTACAAGGCCACGTTTGAGGCACATTGGGATAAATGCAAACTGATCGAGCTCATTGATAATTCCCCCATTTTCAGTGATCTTAGGGCATCATGCGCAGTGCACCATCGATGCGGATGACTTCGCCGTTGAGCAGGGGATTCTCGAATATGGCCTGCACCAGATGAGCATACTCGCTCGGCTCGCCCAGTCGCTGGGGGAAGGGGATGCTCTTGGCCAGGAAGGTGCGCACCTTCTCGGGCAGGGCCGCCAGCATGGGTGTGTTGAACAGGCCCGGGGCAATGGTGCAGATGCGAATGCCCTGGGTGCTGAGGTCCCGGGCAATGGGTAGGGTCATGCCCACCACAGCCGCCTTGGAGGCCGCGTAGGCAGCCTGGCCAATCTGCCCGTCGAAGGCAGCCACAGAGGCAGTGTTCACGATGACGCCGCGTTGGCCATCCTGGTTGGGTTCGTTGGCGCCCATCAAGCCCGCGGACAGGCGAATCACATTGAAGGTGCCCACCGTGTTGATGTTGATCACCCGCTGGAAGTCCTCCAGCCGATGGGCCACATTCTTGTTGAAGTTGAAGGTCTTCACGGCCGTCGCTGTGCCGGCGCAGTTGACGGTGAGATCTAGGCGGCCGAACTTATCCTTGGCGATCTGCAGGGCTGCACTCACATCCTTCTCCGAGGTGACGTCGACGGGAACAAAGACCACCTTGTCGCCCAGCTCCTTGGCCACTTCATTGCCCTTCGAAGACGGCAAGTCGGCGAGCACCACGCTGGCACCCTGCCTGGCCAGACGCTCGGCTGTAGCGCGACCCAGACCGGAGGCTCCACCGGTCACCAAAGAGACGGCGTTCTGCGGGACAGACAGAGATTTGTTATTGTATAACGCTCCGGAGCAACGAACATGCTAATTGTTCAGGGTACAAGGTGCACATACACATATGTATACAGTTATACAGTTATTCTATTTGCCGATGACACGGGTTCAAATCCCCATTGGACTTTGCACCCGGCCAGGGTATTTCTCTTCATGCATTTTGGGATTGGGGGCACCATAAATAACACTAAAGCATACCTTGATCATATTGATATTG
The DNA here is from genome assembly GCF_900245975.1 of Drosophila guanche. Taxonomy (NCBI): domain Eukaryota; kingdom Metazoa; phylum Arthropoda; class Insecta; order Diptera; family Drosophilidae; genus Drosophila; species Drosophila guanche. The sequence continues at coordinate 6,316,922 of NW_022995745.1, forward strand.
TTTATCAGTTTACAACGTTATTTAGTTACAGAGAACTTTGTACAATGCACAAAAGGCCAGCGACAAGGCGACAAACGTAATGTGAAAGCAGGCAAAGACACCGGTTGCTTATTTATATAGATAGCAGGAATATAGTGTTGTAAACGAACGAACCATCGAGTATCTGTGTCGTATGACACTAGGCCTCACGGGCCATATGACATTAGATCTTGCTAACAGCCTAATTGAAAGAGCAGGGGTTGTTCTTATTTGAAAAGCAAGGTGTGTTAGAGCGAGTTAGTTTGTCGTTTGTTCAGTGGTTCATATTGAGTGGCTCACATATTTACATATGTAGATTGTCCAATGGTCGTAGTACACTACATTTTGACACCAATCTAGTCTAAGTGTAGGTACCTGTTTCGCCAGGCCAAATAAGACGCCATGATTGTGTACCAAAACGATGTTTACTAACACTCAGGGGCTGTCACAGACTGAAAATTAGAAAGTCGTTGAAGTAGTCATCTGGCCGAGGACAAAGCGACAAGAAGGAAATAGATTTCTCCTTTTTTTGCTGCACACCGGCCGTTAAACCAAGCAAGACTTTATGAGCTGTTAAATCCTTTCTCTTGCTGTCCTGCTTGTCCCTTCAATCGTTTGAGAAGTTATGCTTGAACCTCTCAAGCGATTGCAAGGACGAGCCGGACACCACGACAAAGGGTCTGAAAGCTATAATGTCTTCCCTGGTTGAATGGCTGCGTCTAACGCTAATCATAGGAGCAAGCTCAAGAAGAATCTAGAAATCCAAGGTGAGAGAGAGATAGAGACATGTCCTTGCCTGCTGGCCAACCTGCGAGTTTCTTTTTCTTTTAGCAGAACCTGCTACCTGAAACGAGATGCAAAATCCTTGACCATGCTGGTCTCCTGAATGCTGCCTTTACCGATGAATGTTTTGCCATGAGGTTCCACTGCACCGCTCGCAAAAATGAAGTACAACACAGCCAGAACAAACACCCAACCACCATCCATGTTTACCAGTGTATAGAAGCGTTTTAACGCTGCCTTGTATCGGAATATCACATTTGAGACTGCAATAAACTAAAGAAGAGTCGAGTATTTGTAATCTGATTGCGTTTCCGTTCGAACAGAACACCCACAGAACGGAAGAAGGAGGAGGAGAACCGTGTACACAGTGCATAAACTTTGGCTTTTGGTTCTTGTCACTTCTGTTTGGATTTAATTAGCCGCCAGCTAGGAAGGCTGGTCGCTGGCTTATCGAACCAAAGGGTAAACAAAGCTGTGCGCTGGTAGCAGCTTCCGCTGCCGGAGGGCGAGGCGAGGCCTCTTCGCTGGCCCTGTTGGTGGCATCTAGCTCAAAGCGCAGGCAGCGTTCGCTGAGCGAAGATACAGAGATTCAGATACACGGATCTCTAAATTAAAAGGGTAATTTTATTGCCTTCGCGATAACCAAAGCTATACAGAAAGTGTCGTGTGTGTTTTTTGCATGTGAAAGTGGAAGTGCACGATAAGGAGAAGTCTTCTTTTAAGCTACATATTCTACATAAAATCAATATATATATTTATATATATGTATAGCTTAAGTATGTTTAAGTATCATACATATGGCTATGTATGTCTGCTGTGTTATTGTACATCTGTCGGAGCCAAGAGCTGGAGAGGGGGAAGAGAAGAGACTCTCTCTTTCAAACGATTCAGAAACATTGAAGCTGCAAGAGAACATCTCCGCGTTCTTGCCCGATTGCCCGATGCATGGCCACCAGCTGGCACCAGCTCCAGGCCATGCCCCTGTCCTACAATTTTCCGTCCATCATATTGGAGGAGGGGCCTAGGGGCGGCAGAATGTTCATGCGCTCCAGCTGATCGGCCAGAATGCGCTGCTCTTTGGTGAGGCGTAGAATCTCCTGTTTCTCCTCGACGGTGTGCCCCTTTCGCTTTGCCCGATACTGCAGCATTCGCTTGTAGCACTCGAGTATCTCCGTGTCAATCATGTCCAGCTTGCGCTTGAGCTCGATGCGCTTTATTTCGTCGCTGGCCGCCACACGGAGGCGCTTCAGCTCCTCGCTGTTGAACGTGGACACGGTGCTGATCTCCGACGTGACGCGCTTGATCTCGTGCAGCACTTCGTCCATGTCTTCGGGAGGCTGGCAGTCGCTGGCATCCATCAGGCCATTCTCCAGCAGTTCCTTCTTCAGACGCTGCTCAATGCCCACGCCGTGCTTGAGCATCGAGAGTGGTCGGAAGTTGCCGCTGGCTGCAGGAGCTCCCGAGTTGGCGGAGGACAGATGCGAGTGCGAATGAGAGTGCGTATGAGAGTTGTCGTTGCTGCTGCTTGTGGTGCTGTTGCTGTGCTCTCCCACAGCCGCCTGCTCGCTGGGCAACGTCAGCAGCGACTCCTCCATTAGGGCTGTGACAAGGCGTTGGGTGAGGGGACCCGTGATGCTCTCCTCCACCATTCCCTCAGCCTTCTTCAACATGGCCGAGGCATTATGTGACTTGATGCGCGATCCGCCCGGCTGCAACGCCTTCATGTCCTCCTGCGCCCACACTGTGGAATAATGCGGTCCCAGTGTGGGTACGGGCGGCACCAGGGGGCCACGATACTGCTCCAAAAGGTCATCGATGAGGCGCAGATCCTCATTTGTAATCGGCATGCAGTACGGCTCCACCGAGAGCCAGAACTTGTTCGGCATATCGTTCTTTGGCATCGCCAGCTTCGGCAGCTGCGGCAACATGGGCAGGATCAGGTTCGAGGATGGTAGGAAGTCCATGCTGTCGTCTGTGTGCACGGCCATTGGACTGTTCTTTGAGTGCCTCGAGTTGCCGGAAGGGCCGAGGCCGCCCTTTAGAATGGTCATGGATGAGTGCTTCTTGCGCACGCCTGTCGGCTCGTCCCGCTTCCGCTTGGCCAGGCTCGACGAGGTGCCCGATGGACTGCCCAAGCCGCCGCTGGCTCCGCCTACTCCTATGCCCAGCATGGCATTCAGCATGGCATTGTTGCTGGTGCACGGCGGCGATCCAGCCACGCGGTCAAACTTGCGACGGTCGTTGCGTTTCTCATCTTTGTCCACACTGTCGTATTCGGCCTTGAGGACGCGCGCACGCAGAGCCACATTCGAGAGCAGCTGCTCCAGTTCGAGTTGCACTGCATCCAGATCCTCGGCCGACAAATGGTCATCGGAGGGCCGCTGTAGAGCTGCCGACATCGTGGGCAGCCTCTTTGGCATATCCCTAGTGCGGATAAGGGGGATGATAACACCGCTGGGCGTCAGAAATACCTCCGACTCGGCTGCAGCTGCCGCAGACGCGCCCTTACCTCCGCCGCCACCCCCGCCATTTAGAGGCATCTTACCAGCGACTCCACCAGATATTGCCATTCCAAAGGCACCGCCGATGCTTCCACCAGCACCACCTCCGCCACTGCCTACGATACCAGCACCGCCGCCACCGAAATGGCCCAGCTTCAGGTTCTTGAACGTTGTACTCATGGTCGCGTGTCGGTGCAGTAGCAGGAACTGCCTTGTTTTGGCTTTAAATATTTCTTTTTTTGTTTTGTTTTCTTTTTTTTTGTGAAGTTTCTGAGCGAATCGCAATTTGTTTGCGTGAGTTAACAGAGTGCCCAGCGTCTAGCAGTATGCGTTCAACAGCACTGTTCAAGCAATCGATGTTTGCAGGGAATAGCAGGCCGATATTTCGCCATTAATCTCTTTAGGGCTGCTATGACCCTTTTTATATGGGTTTATGATAAGATAACAGACATAATGAGCTCATTTCCGCTGTTGCCAGTTTGGATTAAAGAATATTTAATTAAATTTGCTTAACAGTGCGCTTCACAGACGATATCGATATATCGATATATCCTGCAATAATTTGGCTCACGACTTGCGATATTTTGTTTTGAATAGTTGTTCGCGGAAGAAACGAACGCTATTGCTGCACTTCTCCCACCGCCGAAATAATTATAGTGGCCCAAAAAAAATAGATAGTACAAGTGCAGTTGCGAGCTCTTTGTTTTTGTTATTATTCCGTCGAGTGGCCGTCTGCTCCGTGTGCGGGTGTTCGGGTGTGCGCGCTCTTCTGTGATAAGCAGTGTACTTCATAAATCAGTGACTTGTTGACAATTAGTAATGATTGTGAGTGGATCAGGTGCGCGCTAAGAGACATCCAGTCATTTAACAATCCATCTGTATATATTTAGCAATGTGCTGCTGCAACGAATTCTGTACAAAAGTCGGATAGCTTCTCAACCATTGGCCATTGCCACTCTTTGCAGCGCTGCCCACGGCACTATAGCTGCAAGCTGCATCAGGCAGCAGCGCTGCAGCAGCAGCAGAAGCAGAAGCAGCGCATATGTATGTACATATGTCATTTTATGTAATTGAAAGACTATTCCCCTCATTCTTCGGTTAATATATGGCCTAAATGGCCTTCAATTTTTTTTCGGGTTTCCATCAATTACTTTGAGAAACGCTGCGCTGGCGCTCTGACCCACTGTCACTCATCGTTTGAATGAATCGCGTATCAAGAACAACAAAAAAGGCAACAACAAAGACAAAAACAACATCATCATATTTCCAGATAATAAGGAGAGCGACTTCCAGACACGACTTTCGGACAATTCTGCTCAGTTAACAGTTTTTGTGTGTGCTTTTTTTCTTTCGTTTTTGTTTTTATTGATCAAATATTTGCGTCGTACGTGTACGTGTGTTTGTGCGTGTATGTCGATGTGTCTCGTGGGCAGTGAAGGGAGTCGGGGTAGAGGCGGCTGTGGGGCTTTGTGTGTCAATTTTTGTTGCTTCTGCTGCCGCCGTAGACGCTGTTGCTGCTACGGATGGCAGCACACACATGTTTGATATGGTTAACTGTATAACTGTATCGTTATCAGTGGCAATTAAGCCCCTAGAGAAGGAATGAATCTGTAAGCAGTTGGAGAGGGGTACGGGGCGTAGCGATAAGGGACGAGAACACTCTGTTATGCATTGTTCGGATAACTGTTTAAATCCCCGCTCTTAAACTGTTCAAATCGGCAAACTGAATGAGCATTGATGATCGATCAGCTATTACTATTCGACGAATGCCCTAATCAATCAGCGTCGCGGTTCTATATTTAAACCCCACCATTGACCATTGACGTTAATTGACCAACAGACTGCTGTTGAGGTTGCGGGACTGACCCTGCCATCAATTATCACCTCCAGTGTAAAGCCCACTCTTTGTTCGCTTCGCTTTGCTTTCCCTTCGTTCCAGAAGAAGAAGAAGAAGACGAACGTTCCTGTGCTGGAAGGAAGCTCAGCCAAAACGGGACTATATCCTCGAATGTGAGGAGACAGACTGGGAATGAGAGCGGACTCTAAGCCTTGCCTGAAAAAATATAAAATCAAATAATTGAAAATAGGAAGGGGCAACCACAATGACTGGGTTACAAATAATTAATTACAAAGACTGACTCTACACTGCTCTCCACTACGGGAAAAAACCATCAGCAACTGTTTCAACAACTGTAAATGTGCAGGATTGAATGGAAATAATAATAGCGGGCAGGGCGGAGGCAATATTTATTCAATTGATTAAAATGTTGGCATCTTTCGAGTTTTTTTTGTTTGTTGTGTTTGCCTTTGCGACGAAAATTTTCCAATTTGCTTAGCTTATTATTCGGGCCACGTTAATGAGATACTACACAATAATTCTGTAAAGAGATTGGGGGAGCTTATCATTCGCAGTGCACACACTAACACACACACACACGTACACAAGATGGTGAATGGCGAGGGGGAAGTCGTTGCCATCCAATTGTGGGGCAATCGTCGGATTGAGGCGTTTGTAAACCCAATTTGCAATCGCTTCTAGGCAAATATTTCCCTTACTTTGGATTAGGTATACACACACACACATATGTAAGCTTGTATGTATGTATGTATGATCACGGATCACAGATAGACATGCCCCACCCCCATTAGTATGGCCATCGGGGCGTTAAATTGTGTTTACACTTGAAGAGAGACGATGCCAAATGGCTGCCACAAAACTCAGGGACAGTGAAAATACCTTCAGTAGGGCATATTAATACATATTGAAGATATAGCTTAAACAATGGGAACTGAAAATGGGCAGTTTAATTGACTGAGAACGAGAAAGAAGAATTACTGGAAGTTTCCCCTCCAATGGAACGTTGAAAAATAACTTTGCCCACTGGAATATGGCAAATTGAGAGCTTCACCTTGCAGATAGAAAAAACGACATTCTGAAACAGAGAATAGTCCCGCTACAACTCTCCCCTCATTGGTTGTTCTTGCAGACGCACTTCCAGTGAGGGTCCAAACCGAAAGGAGAGGCAATCCTTGGAACCAGAATTAGAGGCAAGCGATAAACCGGAGCTGCCCTAACCATGAAGTTTGCCGAGCATCTGTCGGCGCACATAACGCCCGAGTGGCGCAAGCAGTACATAAACTATGAGGTGAGTCTCTTTTTTATCCATCCAAAGAGAGATCCTACAAGCCAAACCATTTTATCGTAAAGGAAATGAAGGCAATGCTGTACTTGGCCGTCGAGGAGGCACCATCGGTGGAGAGTGTTGAGGATGATGTGCTAAAGCGGCACTTTGCCAACTTCGATGAGAACTTCTTCCACTACTGCGACAAGGAGCTCAAGAAGATCAACACCTTCTATTCGGAAAAACTGGCGGAGGCCACACGCAAGTTTGCCAATCTGAATGCTGAGCTGAAGACCTGCATCGAGGAGTCCGAGCGGAGTGCGAAAAAGTCAAAAGGACAGAAGCGTCTGGCCGCCCTGCCCGATCGCAAGGCGCGCGAACTGAAGTTAGCCTTCAGCGAGTTCTACCTGAGTCTCATTCTTCTGCAGAACTATCAGAATCTGAATCACACTGGATTCCGTAAAATACTCAAGAAGCATGACAAGGTAAGCCACTCGTTAGATTTACAACCTCTGCAGTGACAGAGGCAGCTCTTGGCACTGAACCTTGACCTCAACTCTTATCTTTTCTCTTTTGCTCGTGTGCAGCTTTTGCGCGTTGACACCGGCGCCAAGTGGCGTCAGGAGTACGTGGAGGCATCGCATTTCTTCACTAACAAAGACATCGACAACATTATCAATGAGACGGAGACGACGGTGACCGGTGAACTGGAGGGCGGAGATCGACAGCGGGCGATGAAGCGGCTGCGCGTACCACCGCTGGGAGAGCAGCAGAGTCCGTGGACCACCTTCAAGGTGGGCCTCTTCTCCGGCAGCTTCATTGTGCTGGGCATTGTGGTGGTGCTATCGGCCATCTTCCACGAGATCAGCGGGGAGAACCTGAAGGTTACTTTCCGCCTCTATCGCGGCCCCCTGCTGATAATCGAGTTCATCTTTCTGATTGGCGTAAATATCTACGGTTGGCGTTCGTCCGGCGTCAACCATGTGCTCATTTTCGAACTGGATCCGCGCAATCATCTGTCCGAGCAGCATCTCATGGAGCTGGCGGCCATCTTCGGTGTGGTGTGGACGCTCAGCATGCTGAGCTTCCTGTACAGCGCCAGCCTGGCCATTCCGGCATTCATCAATCCCCTGACGCTCACCCTGATTATGGTGCTCTTTCTGGCCAATCCGTTCCATGTGCTGCACCACGATGCCCGCTTCTGGCTGTGGCGCATCACCGGACGCTGCATCTCGGCGCCATTCTTTCACGTGGGCTTCGCCGATTTCTGGCTGGGCGATCAGCTCAACTCTCTGGCCACTGCCATACTGGACTTTGAGTACCTCATCTGCTTCTACTTCACCAACGGCAACTGGACGGAGGCCAAGGATGCCTCCATCTGCATGGAGAAGGACTATATCATCCGGCCGATTGTCAACTGTCTGCCGGCATGGTTCCGTTTCGCCCAATGCCTGCGACGGTATCGCGACTCTCGTGAGGCCTTTCCTCATTTGGTAAATGCCGGCAAATACTCGACCACGTTCCTCGTAGTGATCTTTGCCACCCTCAAGTCGTTCCACAGTCGTGAGTGCACCAGCTAAAGATCTTTCTCTTTGATTTCTCATTTTTTTGCTCCCTTTTTTAGAGAACTATGCCAGCACATTTGATAATCCGTATACGTGGCTCTGGATTATCGCCTCGATAGTGTCCTCCTGCTATGCCTACACGTGGGACATTAAGATGGATTGGGGTCTGTTCGATAAAAATGCCGGCGAGAATACGTTTCTGCGCGAAGAGGTCGTCTACTCATCGACGGTGTGTGATTTGTGCCCATTTCCCGCCACTATGGATTATCATTTTATTTGTTTCATTTTTGGGTTTATTTTTCAGGGTTTCTACTATTTTGCAATTATTGAGGATCTTGCCCTGCGCTTCATTTGGGTGCTCTCCTTTTATCTGACGGAGATGAAGATCGTTAGCGGAGACATTATGACCTCCATTACGGGCATACTTGAGGTCTTTCGGTAAGCGTAGAAAATGAAGAGTAAGAGGAAACGTTTACATTTTGTTCTCCCTTGCAGTCGGTTTGTGTGGAACTTCTTTCGATTGGAGAACGAGCATCTGAACAATTGCGGCAAGTTCCGAGCGGTACGTGACATTTCGATTGCGCCGCTCGACTCCTCCGATCAGGCACTCATCCTAAGGATGATGGACGAAACGGATGGTGTGATCAATCGCTACACAAAGACGAACCGACCCAAGCCAAAGAAGATCAAGGATCCGGAGAAGCGCAGTCTGTTGCAGCCACGCGGCTCCATGCCCGATCTTCGTATAGATATTGATAGCAAAAAGTTATAGGCAGACCTACGCCAACGCCTCGATCAAGTTGTGCTTCCCATTGAGCGTTTAATGAGGGATTGGTGTCACGACTCGACCCTAACGATAATGCTAATAATATTATCGACCTTTTTTTTGTTCATCTTTTTTTTGTGCCCATTGTTTAGCTAATTTGTACTATACATTACTATATTTTACTTACTAGTTACGTTAAGTGTACTTAAACCGAAAGGAAAGGAAACTGAAACTGAAACTTAAGCGCAAAACACGCGACAGACGGAGAAAGAGCAGGAGAGAGTGAGTGAGTGAGAGAGAGCGATATGTCCAGCAATAACTAGTTTATAAGATAAACAAACTAATTAAGCATTCCATTTATCCGTTGAAAAACTAACGAAAGAACCTCCTGTATCCCATTCTATCCTATCCATTCCCAATTTTTCACAATTTCAAGCCACGATTTCGGAGCAGCCAGGAGATGCGAAAGATGCGGCAGTATTAGTACTTAGAAAAGGCGAACAAAAATTTAATAGTCCCTGATCCATTTAACAGACATTCCTTTATTAATCACGATATATTGTATATCCTTTATTGTTTATCGTTAGTCAAATTTAGTTACTGTTAATCCGTTATCTGTTATCTGTCCTATTCCCCCATTGTTTCGATTGATGTACCCCAGCCAAAATGGAATATTTTGTGTATATATGCATATATCCTTTATATGTATGTGTATATCGGTAGAGCCTGTGTGTGTGTGTGTGTGTGAATGTTGTTTTCGAATGTTTCTGTATGAGAGATGGAAAAACGGATCTAGCTAGTGGAAGTTACCCACGGGCTTTTCTTTTGTTTAATAAAAAACAGACTTGAGAACGTGCAACGTTTTGTATTTGTACTTATAAAATATCGGAATATCTCATATGATATATGGATGATATATCATCAAACTAACTACCTATCTATCTATCCTTAAATGAATAACTTAGTGTAAAGTGTAAGATTTCCCCCTATACTCTTGTTATTGTTTTTTGTTTATGTTGCCATAACTTGCTCGCATTTTGAGCTGCTGTTCCCCCACAAATTTGTATCGTAGATTAAAGTCGAACAAAAAAGGATAAATCTAAATGTGCCAGAGATGTGGTCTAGCCCCTGCCCTAAACACACACAAAAAACAATCCCTAGATCTTAATCTTAAGAACATTTATTGTACATAAAACATAAACACACACGCACACACACACACACACACACACACACACACACAACAGCTGAGCGAGAGAGAGACAGCATGAGAACAGAGTAACAAAATAAACGACGCCTTTAGGCATGCAAAAAATAGAACAACATTTTAGGAAACATTCTCCACGACACCCGAAACAAGTGCTGTGCCACGCATTACCCAAAATTCGGGCTCATTTTGGCTGATTAGCAGAATGGACAGCACGAAATTCGTCGAATGGCCGGTGGTGGAGAGGACGCCGGATCGTTGCTGGGTCTTGTAGAGCGGCGCCTCGTAGCGCAGCTGCGGCGCGATCTCCAGACAGGGCATGAAACGAACGATGGGCAGGCGGGTGTACAGCTCACCGAACTTGGCATCGCAGAGGCCACCCTGGCTGAGATCCCAGCGTGCCGCTTCGATGAATATGCCATGGACATTGATGACGGCATCGGTGGACTCCTGCAGATCGCCATACAAGCGATCATCCTGCAGGGAACCAGACATAAACAGAGGGGGGAAGGGAAGGACATACAGTACTTACACTTCTGCCCGCAATATGGACCTCAAAGAAGTCCTGCTGGATCAGCTGACGCTCGACAATGTCAAAGTCGATCTTCAGCGAGTCGATGGGCAGCACGCGACGGCGAGCGTACGTCTGCAGTACGCCCGTGAGGAAGGATTGGGGAAAGAAGAAGCCACTGATCCAGAAGGAGCGCGGCGCCCCATTCTCCGCCCAGTGCTGAATGAAGTCGATGCGTCGCTGAAAGTCCGTGATGTAGCTCGGCAGCGGCTTGATGGAGAGGAAACTTCGCTTGGCCCAGGAGGCCGGCACCAGGTTGGCCAGCAGCGCCTTGAACACATTCTCAAGTTCCTCGGACATCACCACCAGACCCTTGATGGCCTTGGCCAGATTCGCCAGGCTGTCGTGAACGATGCCCAGCGCAATGTTGAAGCGATCAATCTCCTGCACCAGCACAGTTGTCAGCGATGGCACCTGTCCCTTGCTGTCCAGCTGCGAGGGGAGAGCAAAGGAAAGGAAAGGGATCAGAAATATCAGCCCATTGTGCACGTTGCACGCTGCACGCTGCACAACCTACCAAAGAGAGTGAATCATGGAGTGGCTCCCGCTTGATTCTCTGCGCCAGGGACTCCTGAATGCGGGCAATGATCTGCAGGCAAATGTCATTCTCCGCCGCCTGACCCTCGTCGGCCGAGGAGCGTGGCTGGCCCAGCAGCAGCGTGCTGATAAAGAAATCCGTCTCCTTGCTCTGAAAGACAATGTTGGCGTTCTGATTCATGCCGAATATCTCGGGATCCTCCAGCACTGGGAAGCCCTGCACAAAGGTCGAGTACTCGGCGAGCGTCTTCTTGCGCGGATCCCGATAGTAGGCATCGCCCCGACAATACCGATACTCTGGCTGTATGATGCGCTCCGACGAGAAGATCATCAGCACCGTGCGCAAGCAGCGCAGATCCCAGTAGTCGGTGACGCGGCCGCCCCAGGTGATCTCTCCGTTGATGTAGAGTATGGCCTCCCAGGGTATATCGTCGAGCACCTGGCGATCGATGAAGAAGTCGAGCGTCTTGAGGCCGCACTCGCGATCACTCTCATTGAACTCGTACATAATGTTCCAGCCGAGGGGCCCGAACTTGCGCCGCTCCAGCAGCACCGCATGGAACATGCACAGCCCAAAGACAATGGCCCGCCAGTTGGCACTCTGGATGTGCTGCTCGAAGAAGTCAAGCTTAAGATCCGCAAGCGCACCAATCACATTCGCCTTGATGCCCTTGGGCGGCTCATTGGTTATCTTCACCGAATTCTGCAGCACGCTGATGGGGAACTCCCTGATGGGCATCGAGGAGAGGAAGAGCCGGAATTCGGGATGCGCTTTGGTGATGCCCAGCGACAGACTTCGCACAATTGTCTCCAACGTTCGCATCCACGAGGTGGCCAAATGGCAGTTCTGCAGAAAGACCCAGTGGCCCAGGCGCAGGCTCATGGCAATCAAATTCTCGGCCACAGGTCCCTGGCCCTGGCCCAGCGATATCGAATAGTACTTTTCCGTGTACTGCATTTGGGTTGTGAACTTCAGGAAGCCCGACATCGGATCGGAGCCTGTGGAGAGCACAAAAATCAGCGGCGTCACATCGGACGTGTCCAGGAAGCTGTCAAGAAGGGGAGGGGTACATTAAAAGGGAACCCCATACCATGGTGAATGCTGCTTACACGGTGCTCAATTGTGTGCCCGTGGCAGAGACTTCGGTGAAGTAGCGGCCAACGGTGGCATGCAGATAGCTGACAACATTCAGCAGGAAGCGCGGCTTCCGGAAGACGGCAATGAACATGAGCTTGTGGAAGATGCGCAGCCGCTTGTTCCACTTGTCCGTGGGCGGTTGCTTGGTGCTGGCAAAGTCAAAGATCTCCTTGTTGTCCTGCAGCTGCAGGAAGAAGGGCCGGTCGATCTCGTTGCTGAGGCCCGAGAATGTGTCCGGGAAGTTGTCCTCCAAGTAGATGCAGGCATCCCACTCCATCTGGCTGAGCTTTGTGCTCGATGGCTGCTGCTTGGGCCGAATATTGCCGACGGCGCCGCGTGTCAGGAAGCTGAACTCCTCGTCGGAGACGCGCTTCTCCTGCCGCTCCACGGACAGGGCCAGCAGGAAGCTGAAGATGATCTTGTGGTTCTCAAACAGGCCACGCGATATGTTGTCATAGATGGCCTTCAGTTCGTCCAACATCAGCGAGGAGATGCGCTTCTCGACGGACTGTGTGGCATGCTCCTGGCGCAGGACATTGCAGAAGATCTGCGTAAAGTACTTCAGGCTGTACTGGTACATGGGATCGATCTCGGCCAGTCCGGCCACCACAAAGTACAGAATGGCACCGCGTGATGACAAAATGCGATAACGTTCGCGCGATGCTGTGATGATTTTCTCCGTCTCCTCGGTGTCGATTAGTCGAGCGGCAATGATGAGGGACGTTTCCTGTTGCCAGCAGATAAAAAAGAGACTTAGAGTAGGGTAGATCACAGTTCAGCAATCACGGACACACCTTGGCATCGTTGAGGGTCTCCACGAGCTCCTCGTCATCGAGTATGTTGCCCTCGGAGTTGAACAGCAGCTTCAACACCTTGTCCTCGAGGAGCAACAGCTGCTGCTTATCGTCATTGATCTTCACCACCAGATCGTTGCGTTGCGCCTCCATGGCAGGCAGCTCAATCGCCACAATGTCGCTGCAAGTAGAGAGAGAGAGAGAGAGAGAGACCATCGATAAAGGATGCCACATAAAGGCCGTGCAGCTCTGGAAATACTCACGCTAAAAGCTGATCCTCGAGTCCACTTTCGGTCACCAGGAAATTCACGAGCGTCACATTGATGCACACCTCGGGCAGATAGTGGGGATTGGGCAGCTTTGTGGTCATGTACAGCTTGAAGTTCTCGTCGTAGTCGATGACCTGATCGCCCAGCTTGAGGTAGATGCGACCCTCGTACTTGTACGTCTCTCGCTGCAGAATGGGCCGCAGGGCCGGATCGATGGTCTCATCGATTTCCTCGAGCAGCACTGGATACCCCTGCCGCACGCTGTTCTCCAGTATGCGCATCATGTTCGCATCTGTCATCTTCACAACTTGCAGATTGTTCTGCTTCTCCATGTTGCGTATCCAGCGATTGGCCTGCTCCTGCGGATCGATCATCAGAGCCCAGCGCAGGGCACGCGTCGCATAGATGCCGTTCTCGATGGAGATGTTGTCCTTGGGCAGTCCGTCCACATTCCACTGCCGCATCTCGTACGCATCGCCCAGGACCTTTAGCAGATTGAACTCCCCGCTGGATGGTATCTTATTCTCGCGACACTTGTTCACCCACAAGGCGCCCATGTCGCGGCGATAGGCGTGCGAGAAGGCGCCCATATAGGCCACGCAGGCGGCTGCCACGAGCACATCCCCCGGCACGCAGGCCAAGTCGGCGGTCAGCGATTTGACTGTCTCGCGCCAGCGCACCTGCTCATCGGACAGTGCGGAGGTGAGGCGTCCGGCGCGATTGATGCGGCCGTATGTGAGATCAACATTGGCCTGGATCACCTGGAATTCGCGCTGCTTCTCATCGAGGTTGTCGCGCAGTGTCTGGATTTTGGCCTCGACGGCGGCCAGTTCCTTTTGCTTCTGCCGCAGCACGATCATCACCTCCTTGAGCTCCGCCTCGGCGGCCTCCTTGCGCTTTATCTTCGGCTCCACCACCTTGTACACCTTCGAGAACTTGTCCATGGCAATCACCCACATGCTCACCGATTTCGCCACCTTCGAAACCTTTTCGAATTTCTATCAAGCAAAAAAAAGGAACCAAATCCTCAGTCAGAAACTAATCAGAGAGAGAGAGGGAGAGCAGCTGTACTCACGGCTGGATTGAAGTCCTTGTGGTCAATGTACTTTTTGACCTTCTTCAGAACATCGTCCTTCATGTGCTCCTTGTCGTATTCGAACAGCCGCTTGATAAAGTTTATGTCCGCCATAATAGCCTTGGCCGAGGCCCAAGTGGGTCTGTAGGGATACAAAATTAGAGTTCGTCTCTCCTGCTGCTGTGTCGTTTACTCACTTGGCGCCCAGAAGGATGCAAACGGCCTCCATGCAGAACTGCACCAGCGCCGGGGGAGTTGTAAATGATTTCAGCTCATTGATGTCCGCCTTGGTGAGGCCCTTGAGGGCATCTTCGGCCTCGCGCAGCGCTGGCATTGCTATCTCCAGATCTTTGCCAGCATCCTCGGATATGGCCTGGGCCACGGCTGCCTTCTCCTTGGCACTGGCCTCATCCTCCATGACACTCTGCTTCACGGTGTCCGCCTGCTTCGTTTCGGTTGTGAGATTCGCCAGCAGCGACTTCATCAGTGCCGATTTCTCATCCAACTGGGGCACCATCACCTCCAGCTCCTTTTGCATCACAGCAATCTGTGGTGGGGGATGGATATTTGTGGAGTGGAGTGGAGTGGAGTGGAAAACATATTTAATGTGTGAGCTTACCACTTCGTTCGTTTCAAGCAGCTTGTTGAGCCCATTGCCAATGCGCTTCCGCTTGGCAATTATCTCCTGGTTCTTGGCTTTCAGCAGATTCTGATAGAGCTTCAGCAGCTCCAAGTAGCTGCTGGGTGTGGTGTAATAATGTCGCTTCATTTCCTTGTAAAAGCGCACCGATGCATCCTCAACAGTCTGCAGCAAAGAATACACAAAAGAATAGATGAAAGTTCCCAGAACTCTCCCTCGTTCTCCCTACCTTATGCATAAATACTGTGACGCTGGCCAGTGCCACGCGATCTTCCATTTTGGGTGCTATCTTTGTGAGCAGTCCGAGGGCCACCGAGTAGAGGGCCTCTGTGGGCCAGCTGGTGAACCAGTCGATGGTTGTGCAGTTGACCAGCGAGGGGAACATGCGGCAGCGTCGACGAAAGGCATCGCCCACAGGGCTCATCGACATGACCACATGCAGATTATTCCGCACACGATTGATGAAGAACTTGTAGATGTCGTCACGATTGCAGGGCTAACAGGAGGATAATCAGAGGACTACGAATCGAATGGGACTGGACTGGATACTCACCTCAGTCTTTTGTGTTTCGTTGCAGGCATCGCGGGCATCCAGTATGATCTTTTCGAATTCATCGCCTTCAAAGAGATTGGGCACCTCGCCCGAGTTGAGAATGTTATTGATGTCCTCCAGGAATTCCTCTTCGACAATCTGGCTGTCGATCATCAGAAAGGTCACGGGATGATTGTCAATCTGTTGGGGGAGTGAAAAGAGTAGAAGATTAAGGCTGGGAGCACCCTGCTTACCCCTGCTATCCGATAAAGGACACGCAAATCCTCGTGGAATGCATTCAGATCGTAGTTGCGCCGCATCTCGATCTGCCAGCAGTTGTACTCGTTGACGTGGGAGGCCAGTCGTGTGAGCGACTGCTTGCCCATGCCTGCGACACCCACCAGCAGGCCATTGCCACGATCGCTGCGCAGCAGGCGGGCCAGTCGCACCGTATGCTCCATGGCATCCTGAAAGAGAATCAGCTTCATGTGCTTGCCCACGGCCATGGAGTTGTAGTCGACGATGTAGTCATTGAGGACGCTCTCGAGCTTCGCCTGATCCTTGATCTCATCGTAGATGCGTTCGTTTTTCGGCTTGCCGAAGATCATGAAGTCCCCAAAGAGGATTGCCGGCTCATCGTCCTGGACGACATCGCGCTTAAAGTGCAGCTGGCAAACGCTCTTCATGAGTCCCTTGAACACATCCTTGTCCTCCTGATTGATCAGGCGATCGTGAAAGACGCGCGTCGTCTCGTGGTAGAACAGCCTCAATATTTGATTCTCCATATTGTAGTGCAGATTGGTGGCCTGCAGTATGCCCTGAATGCACTTGGACAGATCCCGCAGGTTGAATATGTAGTGGGAACGATCGGGCGTCGGCAGCATCACATTGGCCACCCGCATGTAAACATCCACGCAGGCATTCACCATCGGTTCGGATAGAGCGCGTATCGCGCCCGAGAACGAGCCCAGAAAGCCCAGCAAAATGCCATTGAAGATCTGTGTGAGTGTCTCCTCGTTGGGCTTGGGCAGCGAGAACAAAGCAAAGTGTCGCACGTAGCGCGGTGTCAGCGGATTGCGACCACCGCCGGGCGGTGCACAGGCACAGCCCAGCACCACATCGAGCACCTCCTTCCAGAAGAGCTTCTCCCTGTCGTAGAAGCCCTTGAAGTCGAGAAACTGCCGCAGCAGCTCGATGGCCGCCTGGCTCCCATACGTGTCCAGCTTGGGCATATTCACGTCGTCAATGAAGATGATCACCGTCTTGCCCATGGGTGCGCCCAGCTGTGTGCGCTTGCGCTTCTCCAGCGGCCCCTCGATCATCTCCTGGGTGCGCACGCTGCTCGTCTGTGCCGAGAAGTTCAGTATCACCGGTATGACCTTGCCCTCGGACAGACGCTTCATGCAGCTAATTGCCAGCACAGTTTTGCCCACGCCCGTCTCGCCCGTAAACATGACGGGTATGTTTCGCTTGAACAAAAGGTCAGCCACATAGCTGCAGGAACAGGAGGAGGAGGAGAAGAAGGAGGAGGATTAGCTCAAAGAGAAGGAGAGAGAGATGGCTGGCTGACTGGCTTACCCATATTTGGTGGTATCCACTGTGGGCACCTGCATGTCATAGTAGGAAATCTCCGAGCTAAACTTAAACGTGGGCATTATGTCCAGCCATTTGCCCCATTCGCGTGTCTCCAGATCCACGCGATAATTCCACATTGTGTGCGGGGGCAGGCTACAAAGGGGAAGAACGCCACAGGATTAATCTCTACACTGAGGGTTAAGTGTAGTCACGCTTTGAGCTTACTCCATGTTTGGATGCTGGGCAATGGTTCGACTCCATTGCTCCTCGTAGGCCACTTTCTCGGCATCCCTCAGATTGGAGGCAATCGACCAGAGCACGCTCCATGAGAATATCTTTGTGAGCAGATCCTTGGCCTGCTCGTCACTCAGTGCCGGCCACTTGACGGCCTCCAGCTGCGACGAGGTGAGGGCGCAGCACAGGCGCACCTTGGCATTGGTCACCTGATGTATGGTGTACAACGCACGCTTGCGCTCAATCTTCAGCGCCTTCTCAAAGTAGCCCGTGAACAGTTGATAGAGGAACTCGGCCAGGGCGGGTGGCAGCTTCTGGCGCATCTGCACCTCGCGCCACGTATCGATCAGTGGCAGCCAGCCGAGATCAGCGGGATCAACGTAGACCATGCCGCAGCGCGAAACTGTGGCGGGCGAGGCCTGCAGCAGATCCTGCACCTCGAAGAGCATGTGTATCCAGGCGGTAAGCTTAATGCGCTCCGAGTTGGCCAGACACAGCATCTTGTTGTCGTCCAGCACGGTGTTCAAGTTCTCAATCCAAACGGCATCCACGGGGCCATCGCACATGATCCATTGGTGAATCTCATCTGCAAGATGCAAGATAAAGACCGTCTAGAAAGAAAAGATGCAACTCCATGCAACTCACCCTCCACATTGACGGCTGTGCGCACGGCCAGACCGAGGAGACCGTCCTGCCATTCCAATGTCTTTGGATCCACACAGCCGTACAGCTCGTTCATGGACACCGCCTTGGGGTTCATTGTCTGTATGACAACGGGCCGAAAGTTCGGATCCGGCACCTCGATCTCAAAGAGATGCGCCAGCGCAAACTCGAGAGCGTGCAGCACCACGGACTTGCCACCGCCGGTGGGTCCCACCAGCATGACGCCCCAACGCACACACATTGTCTCGTACAGCTGCAGGCACTTGCGTATGGTGGTGGCCACCGGCTGGAGGTTCTTCTGTCGCAGACCCAGCACCAGGCTGGCCTCCAGATTCGGGTGCTGCGAGTCTGGCAGCTCGACGCCCGGGAACAAGTCGCTGAGAATGCCGCGAAAGAGCACGGCATCGTCGGCCAGGAACTTGGGTATATTGGAGTCACGCAGTGCGGCAATCAGCGTGATGTCCTCTCGCTGATCGGGCGAGGCACGCTTCAGGGCGCCGGCCATGACCAGTACAGACTTGACGGCTCGCATGCCAAAGTCGTAGTGATTCTGTTGACTGAGCTGCTGGCTGCACAGCTGATACATTTGCACCATTTTGCGGGCCAAGATCTTGGGGTCCTCGAAGCCCTCCGAGTAGAGGATCACCTCGGAGATCAGCGCATAGTCCGGCACCATCATCGAGATGGGACGGAACAGAGCCTTCAGATTGTCGGGCAACTCCGTGCGACCCGCATAGCCCGGATTCATTGTTATGAAGACACAGCACGATCGATTGATATTGATCTCGCGACCCTCAAAGACGAAGCTATAAAATGGGGGAGAAATAAATCAATCCTCCCAAGTGGAGCTGCCGATCTCTTACCGCTGTGCCTTCATGGCCTTGGCCGTTCGTATCGTTATCAACTGCTGGGCAATCACGGACAGCACCTCGATGTCGATGCGGTTGAACTCGTCGAAGCAGCACCACGCACCGCACTGGGCCAGGCCCGAAAAGAAGCGGCCCATCATCTTGTAGTCGAGGCCATCGGAGCAATTGAAGACGACACACTGCTTGGCCAGGGCCTTGGCCAGATCCTTGGTTGTCTCCGTCTTGCCCGTGCCCGCGGGCCCCGCCGGTGCGCCACCCAAATCCATTTGAAATGCGCCCATCAGGCAGAGGTAGCAGCGATCTGTGAGTGGTGTCAGCACCAGTACACCACCGGCGCCCAAGTACTCATAGTAGTAAGGAATATTGGCGGCCGCCATGCGGGAGTACACGGTCTCCGTTTCATCTTCCCAATAGAAGCGCAGCATCTTGAGCCAATTGAAGTCGTTGCTGAGCAGAGACCATAGAGCAAAGAGCATTGAGAAAGGAATACGGAAAGGACAGGCTTCGTACTTACGGCTTGCACACTTCCTTCTCGATGAGCATGCGCACCGAGTCCTTGGCATGGACATCGATGGTGATCAGTGCGCAGAGTATCTTGCGCAGCAGCGAGCTAATGCTGGTCCGTGTGAGGGCCGCTAGTGCGCCCAGATCCTTAAGGCACTTCTGCTCGTAGCTTTCCATTTTCTCCAGTATGTTGGCGGGAGTCTTGTCCTTGTTGTCGAATATGCGATGAATGTCGGCGGCCCACTGTACCTGGGTGACGGTGAGCACCACCTGATTGGGATGATCCTGGAACCACTCCTCCCGCTCCTTGGCCTTGTAGCACTGATAGCCCAAGCGCATGTAGCGCTTCACGGAGACAAACATCGCCTCCTCCACCTTGCTGAGCCACTCCTCGACGGCGCCGCGCGCCTTCAGTCCCTTGCCAAACTGCAGCTTCTCGCCCTCGGGCGACAGGTAGGCGACAATGTCATTGGTGGCCACCACCTTGTCGTCGCCAGAGTCCTTGGTGCCAAACTCCAAGCGATAGATGGCATCGAAGCACTTGCGCAGATGCGGCTGCACCGCCTGCGGTATGCGGGTCTGTGCCAATATCTCCAAAAGTTCATCGTTCGACAGGAAGTAGAATCTGCGGGGAGCGAAGAGCAGGCTGTAAGCAGTAGGCAGTTGGCAGTGGAGGAACCTTTGCCTACCTGGGAAACACAACACGCTTCACCTCCAGATAGGCCTCCAGGCCGCGCGTTATGAGATCGAGCAGTCGATTATTCTCCACAAGGGCATCGTACACCTCCACACTGGACATTGTGGGCAGGGCGAGGGCCACTTTCTTGGCCTGACGTACAATATCCTTGAAGCACTTGTCCACCTGAAAGAACATTTTGGCCTCGTTGGGCAGCTGGCGCTGAATGTCCGCCGATGCGAATATGGCCTCCAAATAAATCCATGCACCCTGGCAGTCCATCCAGGACTCTACAAAAGAGAGACAGCATTAGATGAGCCGGCAGCAAATGCAGTTGCGGCCTCACCGAAAGTCTTGCCAAATTGATCCATATCCGTGATCCAAACATTCACCTTGCCCTTGATGGGACCCACAAACTTGGAGGCAGCTATCGTATTGATATTCACATTAGCATCATCAAGCACCGCCTGCAGCTCCTCGGTGCCGGCCAGTATGAAGACATCCTTCTCATCGTGATGCGGTACAATGGAGAGTTCGGTCTCCTTCCATAGCGTTTCGATGGCCTTTAGCATATTCTCGAGCTGCATTTCGCCGGTGGCCTGAGAGGAGATCTGCATGAGACTCTCCCCAATGGCCTCATTATCGAAGGCGTGCACATTCTCGTAGCTGGCCAGCACAATGCCCTTCTCCTGGAAGAATTTGTGGCGCAACAGCTCCTCGATCTGTGTCCAGTGACGCTGTGAGTGAGACGAGATTTGTATATGGGATTAGTTCTAGATTCTGATTGTGATTTATGCGCCACTCACAGCCCGGAGATTGGGATTGCGAAGATAACCAATTACTGGTAGCTTCTCCTTGAATGCCTCCGCCGATTTCTGCAGCACCGGCACAATGTTATTCTCTGGCAGATACTTTTGGAACTGCAAACAGTTCTTGATTGTCTTTGAGTTGAGCTCGAGCATATCGGCGACGATTAGGGTGTTGAAATCGGCGGCATACCAGTCGATGAGTGCCTGCTCCCAGTCCATCATTGTCTTGAAGAGATTCTGGCGCATGCGTACGTCATAGAAGGCCTCATCCATCTCCTCGTACATGGTTAAATCGATGCGGAACTCCTTCTGGTAGCCGAGAAACTCCTCGGCACGCGCCTTGCATTCATTCAGTTGTTCCATCAATGTGTCCAGCTTGTTGGTCACCGAAATCCGTTCGGATTTGGCCTACCGACGGAGAATGGCATGGCTATAGTCTCTGCTAAGGATTATCCTGCGATACTTACATCCAAGAGCCACGGTTCGAGCGCCACCACAGCGATCTCGTGTACCTCCTCTTTGAGTGTAAAGATGTCAGCCATCATGGCCTCGTCGAGGCGATTGATGAACTCTTGCCGCTTCTCCTGGATCTCGAGCAGCGTTTCCTTGGTGCGATTCACATAGTCCTCGGTGTCCATGTAGTCCTCCTTGCGTTCGTCGTCGATCGGTATGTCAAAGTCCTTGATAATCAGCAGCAGATCGTGCACATAGTCGACATCCTGGAATATCAAATCGAGCTCCGTGTTGCATGTGTCCAGGAATCGTATGTGCTGCACAATGTCAAGCGTCTCCAGCGGATCGTAGCAGATGCGGCCAAAGAAATCCTGCGCATTCTCGTACAGCTGCGTTGTCTCCACCTCGGCCAGCTTGGGCAGATACTGGGCCAGCACGTTCTGCAGACGCTGGCACACCGGCGTCACGGCCTCCTTAAAGTTCGTCTGCGTCAGCTTCAGCAGTCCCAGGTTGACAAACTCCAAGATCCCATCCAGGGCACGCACATTGTTGCAATAA
Organism: Drosophila guanche; assembly: GCF_900245975.1. Classification (NCBI taxonomy): domain Eukaryota; kingdom Metazoa; phylum Arthropoda; class Insecta; order Diptera; family Drosophilidae; genus Drosophila; species Drosophila guanche. The sequence continues at coordinate 6,338,781 of NW_022995745.1, forward strand.
CGATCGCAGTATGCGCGCAGCTTTATCAGATCTGCAAGGACATTTAGGCTGTTTAGTTTTGTCTTTGTTGGGGCTACGAGGCCACTCACCCTTTTCGCTTCTCAACGTTTCAGGATCTGTGTGGGTGTCAATATAGAAGTTCTCGCGAATTTCATGAAACAGTTCCGTATAGGTGGTAGCACGATCGAAGGCTTTACCGAGCAGATAGAAGATATTTTGCCTGCGGTTTGAATATCAGATGAGATCTGGCATCGAAGATCGATTTACCTTACCGATTAAACTGAAAAACGTTGTCGGCGTGCAGCAGCCAGTGCAGTTCGGGCACGCCATCATACAGCAACTCCTCCTGACGGCCCATGATCGATGGCCTGAAGAGATGCTCAGGGTCAGATCAGAGAAGAGAGGGGCAACTCACTGCTTACTCACTTTGTGTACTGCCAGAAGTAGTCGTCTGTTGTAAATGGTCGAATTTCTAGCACTGTCTCTAGTATCAGTTCGGTGATGCGCTGAAAAATGATTTTGATAATATCCTCCGATGGCTCGATGTCGATGCGATCGGGCAACAGTTTCAGCATTGCGAGGAAAAAGGGATGCTGCGGCATGTCCTCCGCCCGCTGCCGCTCCACCGCCATATCCGTTTCAATGTGATTCTCAATGTCCTCGTCCGTTGGACCAGCGGCATCGTGCAGTGCGAGCGCATAGGCCAGATCCGCGAAGCTTTTGGTGGTGACGCGGTACAGCATTTGAAAGACCATCATGTCAGTGAATGTGAGAAAGCTGAGGGAAGAGAATGAAGCATGAATAGTGAGTCGATAAGTAAAGAGTCAGTCTGTCATACTTTGTTAGGGTCTTGCAGAAGGCTCGCTTGCGTGCCCGATCCGTGAAGCTGTGCGCTTCGCGCATCTTCTTCATTGATGGATAGTAGTTGACCTCATCGTCCGGAAAGAAGCCACGCGCCCGTATGGCATGCGTGCAGGCATGAACTGTACAAAGGATTTAAATGGGTAAAGGCTAAGGCTAAGGCTAAGGCTAAGGCTTGGGCACTCACATATCGAAACGCCAAATTCTTTACGAAATCTGTTAAAGATCTTGTGCAGCTGCTCATAGATGCGCATGTGGGTCTCGAGAAAGTAGAATGGATGCCAGTTCTCAATGTTGCTGATGTCCACGAAATTCAGACTCTCCATTTCAACAAGTTCCGTGCGCATGCGCAGTATGGCCTTGGCCAGATGCGGTATCACAATAAACAGATTGCTGTGCAAATAGTTTCGGGCTTCGTTCAGCTTGCGCCATTTGATTGTCTTTTCCCACACTTTGAAGCCCTTCCAGAGCCGAAAGAGGGCGAAGGTCTTGATCTTGATGATGCTGAGGAACTGGCGGAATTCCTTCTGCCACTGGTCGAGGGTCGTGAAGAAGTTCTCCGAGCGGTGCCAGAATGTGACGCCGTGCCGTGTCACCGTGTAGAATGGATGGTAGGGATTCATATTATCGTAGTCCACCTCCCGCAGGCTGTACGGCGTGAAGTACTCGCTGTCGTATGGCAGCATGTAGTCCATGTAGACGTAAGAATCATCCTCGTTGGCCCGAACCCGGTCGATCACCAGATTCAGATTCGGGATCAGCGAAGCGCCTGTCGTTATCTTGATGGTGCTGGAGCTGCGCGACCTGCCCGATATCGAGCCCGTTCGCTGGAAATTGAGTCGCTGCTTTCGTGCCCTGGAGGTCGCTGTGTCCCTCGGCATTATTACGCTGCTCCCGCCAATCATGCTCTTGCGCTCCGGAACCTGCGCTTGACTGACACTGGTGCCGGCAGTGTCGGTGCTGTTTATGTCGCTGGTAGCAGCTGGACCATGAATCTGCTCACTGGTGCTCCATTGCACCAGCGTTTCCGATGATTTACCCCTACCCGACGATCTGGACATGGTTGAATATCGTTGGCTGGAGTCGGTCTATATTGGTATATATTGGCTGCCTCTATATTTTGTTAGATTTATTATGTACTGACAGACATTCGTGTCTGTTTTTTGATTGCCTGCTTTACCAATTTTGCTGTTATTCGATCTGTGCCGAAGGGGAAACGGTTGCCTCGTTTCCTCGTTTCCTCGTTTTCCTGTTGCCATGGAAAAGGCTTTTGAGCTTTCGGTTTAGGGCTTTCCATGCTGTGCTTTATTGACTCTTTTGGGAATGTTCCTGCAGGCAAAATAAGTAAAATAATAATCCCATCTCGGAAACTCTATGTATCAAATATTTCTTACCAAAAGTTTGACGCTCCTTTTTGGCTCTTGAGCTTTGAAATTCGTTTTTTCTATCAACAGAGTTCTGAAAGTCTGGTTTTCTTGGTTTGTTTTCCATTTCTGCAACAAAAAATTGGCAAATTCATCCAACATACAATTAAATGTTGAACTAATCAATGCATAATTTATCAGACCCACAAACTTGGCTCAGAGAATTTAAAATGCCTGCAAAATGTATCTAGAATCTTTATAAGTGTAATCATTCGCTTTGTAGTGTCCCGCGATGCGGCATCCGTTGACATTGCAGATGTCGACCATGTAGTTGGTTGGTTGTTTCAACGCGCCTGCTGATTAGAAAACTCATTGTTCTGCGGCTTCTTATCATCAGGTCTGGCCCAGCGGTCGCGACGGATGTTTGTGGTCTACTTTCTGAAAATAATTTTAAATTTTCGGTAGCAAGCAAAGCAAGCTTCGGTGCTAACGGAAACTGAAACTTGGAAAGCTTTTGGGCTTTTAGTTTTCGTCGCCGAAATGGAACATCGAATATTCTCTGCATTCTGTTGCGGTTGTCTGCGGCGTTGGCCCACTTTTCACTTTTCACTTTTCACCGCTCTCCGGAGTCCATCGGGCAGCCGACGAACTTCAACTTCTGCAGAACGGACCGGCATTTTGGGGCACTCTTTCAATGTTAGCGGATGGCAGGGAGCGATGAGTGGGCGGGGCTAGGCGATTGTTGCTTCGGCTGCTGACCTTCAAATTGAATGAAACTCCCCAGGCTTATTGGGAGTTAACAAATGTTGTTGGAAAATGCTCAACCCAGCAGCCGGCATTGGGCATTTACAGCTCGTCAAAAGTCAAACACAAAAACACTAGAGAGACACTCAAACAAACACAACACAACACAACAGAGATTGAAATTATTATTTAAATTGCTGCAAGTAGAAAATAAAATTCGGATTATCTATTAGAATGGAGAACCCCGATCAGAATCCCTATGCATCGCTGCTGCCACACATTGTGGACATGTTGCACGGCAAGCCACGTCAGAGTAAGTACACAAAAGGGGTTCCAAAGGGGATTCAACTGGGGCACTTACTCATCCTTCCACTTGCAGGCGCCACTTTGGATCAAGTGTGCGCTGGTGTCGAATCGTTGGCTCAGCTGAATGAGGCAATGATGCAGCACATCAGTTGCTTTGACACCCTGCAGGCCGCTGTTCAGTTTGGCATCGAGTTGGGCGTGAACATGGGAATCCTGACACACTCAAAGGACACGCTACGCCTCCGCTCCAAGCTGCATGTGCGCAGCACTGACAATCANCGAGTGGAGGACAAAGTTCACTCCCAGACTGGTTTTTTGGCACCTTCAAACACTCACACTGATGGGGCTGGGCCAGCAGGAAGCTCAGTATTTTGGGAAAAGCCGCTGGGCACGAGTTGATAACACTTTGAGAAGGCATTTCGCACTTTTTGGTAAAGTTTTACAAAGAATTTTACAAAGAATTACAAATATTAACGAATTTTTGTATCTAATATTTGTTTCAGGTTTTTGGGAGTTTACAAATGTTGTTGGAAAATGCTCAACCCAGCAGCCGGCATTGGGCATTTACAGCTCGTCAAAAGTCAAACACAAAAACACTAGAGAGACACTCAAACAAACACAACACAACACAACAGAGATTGAAATTATTATTTAAATTGCTGCAAGTAGAAAATAAAATTCGGATTATCTATTAGAATGGAGAACCCCGATCAGAATCCCTATGCATCGCTGCTGCCACACATTGTGGACATGTTGCACGGCAAGCCACGTCAGAGTAAGTACACAAAAGGGGTTCCAAAGGGGATTCAACTGGGGCACTTACTCATCCTTCCACTTGCAGGCGCCACTTTGGATCAAGTGTGCGCTGGTGTCGAATCGTTGGCTCAGCTGAATGAGGCAATGATGCAGCACATCAGTTGCTTTGACACCCTGCAGGCCGCTGTTCAGTTTGGCATCGAGTTGGGCGTGAACATGGGAATCCTGACACACTCAAAGGACACGCTACGCCTCCGCTCCAAGCTGCATGTGCGCAGCACTGACAATCAGCAGTCTACACTCGGCGTTGAGGTTGAGCACAAGGATCTTCGGACTAGCGTCCACAAAGTTGAGGAACCTCTGCACAACGAACTGCTGCAGGAGCTGATGTTCAGCGTTGAGACTGGTCAGCAGGCTTACAGCGTCGATGAGCCCCTCATCCCAGGCCGTACACTCCGATCTGACCACTGACCCACTGACAATTCCCCCTCCAGGAGCAACCTCGCGACTAAGCGAACTTTGGTGCATTGGTCCAAAAACCAATCAACCACCATTATAGTTTGGAATTAAAGCATCAATTAATGCTTTAGACTTTGACGTTAACTCCATTATTGCTGAGGTAATAAATATCATTCTGGATATTCGCTCTCATAGCTGTCTTTGGTGGAAGTCCCGTGAGGATTCACCACACCCAAGGCCCCAGCAGATAACTTATTCACCACGAGCAGAGACACAAGCGCTAGAAAGGAATAGAGCTAGGCTCCACTGCGGTAAAGACTTCACCCATGAATCAACTATATAGTTGCTTCATAGTCGTGACTGCGCTGCTCGCTCTCTGTTGCGATGCGCTGCTCTCTTCGCTCTACTCTGCTCGGCTTTCTGCTGGTGTGCTTTGTGCTGCGGGTGCGTTGAGCTTTTTGTTCGATGTCGAAAGCGTCATAGATAACGTTGGAGCATGAACGTGCCTGTCGAAAAAGCTCAGGTTGAAAGCCGCAGCCGCAGCTGCTGCGGCTGCTGTTGCTTTTCTACTTCTGCTGCTGCTGCTGCTGTGTCGCGAACAGCGACTGCGGCTGCATTCGTTCCGATTCGGAATACCCGATTCGGAATCCGTTTCGTTTTCGGGCTCTCTGCCCGATTGTCGCCTGCAGAGACGCGGGCATCGTCTGCGTCTGGGTCTCGCACAGACGGTCTCCAGCGCCTCCGCTGCGTCAGTGGGGCCAATAGTCGTTGCGTATACGCCGCGATGTACAGAGCCGCGACACGCGACACGCAAGGCATCGCAGCAGCAGCAGCAGCAGCAGTTGGAGCAGCAGCAGCAGCAGCAGCAGCATTAGCTGCAGTAGTAGGAGCAGTAGTAGTAGTTGTAGTAGGAGCATCAGATTCAACCGTTGAGCCGCTCATTGAGCCCCAGTGCCTGCTTAGCCGTGCCGTCGTTTCCGTATTCGTCTTCTAATTAGTCCGTTAATCCGTAACGCACATCCGCAGACGCGAAACTCCGACTTCGCGGCAGGCTACCACAAGCCAACTTCTAAATTATTAAATTTTGTTTTATTTTTTATTTCTTTTGCATTTTTTTTCCACATTTTTTTCTGGTGATTCAACTTGCGTCGCGCCTCCCCCAAAAAGGGTATACAAAAATAAAGTTGCTCCCGCTTTTCATGGTTCTTTTTAATCAAAAAACTGATTCGTGGCCCCCGCACCGCCGTGTCTCGCGCGCCCGTAACCGATCCATGAGGTAGGTCTCAAAAAATATTCGATTGAAGAATTCGCCCCCTGCTTTTTGGCGGCTACTTTTTCGAGTCGATCCATCCATATACAAAGATATATAGACCGTCTATCGGTCTGATGATTATTAATTTTTTGTTGATGTGCGTTTTTATTAATATTTAAAGAGTCATAAAACTGTTGTGACGTAAATACGTGGCCAACAAATAACTAAAACAAAAAATTAAAGCTCAAAAACTCAAACATCTTTTGGTTTATTTAGATATAGATTTATCTGGTGTATATTTTGCGCGTCGCGTCGCATCGTTAAAACGATTTCATATTCATAACATTGCAGGTCTAGCCACCACATACCGCACCATCCATATCCATACCCATACCCATACCCATACCCATATCCCATATCCATTTTCCATTTGCGTTCAGACATTTTTCATCTCTTTCCATTGGAATTTGGATTTCTAATTTCTGAATATTTCTGTTAGTTTTTGTTGCTGGTTGAGCTTTGATTTGATTTGAGTTTTTAATGGCTTTCACATGGACAAAGTTATGCCAGTGGGGGGGGGGGGGGGGGACAAGTTTTGTCCTCTAGAATTTGTTAGACATTGGAATAACCGAAAGAACCTTGCCTTCATTTGCTAATTCTGTTAGGGGTATACAGCTACAGAAATTGAGAAAAATCTCTAAAATAAGAAGAACCAAAGATTGGAGCATTCAGGCGATTATTTGGCCAACAGATCTGACACTCACATGCAGAAAGGAGTTGGTAGCGCCTCTACCTCAAGCAAGATTTCAATGCTTATGTAAATCCATGCAGACCAGCGATCCGTTTTGGTCACTTAATGCTGCGAATTTGCTCTGGTTTGCGCAGTGTCCTTGAGAGCATGTCTCTCTCTCTCTCTCAGTGTGTGTGTGACATCGGTTGAGTGGGGGCGATGGTTTTCCTTAATAGCGCCGCCAAAGAAATGCTTAATGAAACACACACAGGACCCAAAGACAAAGGCCAACTTAAGCAAATTCAAACACGACGCTGGAAGCCAAAGGAAAAGCTCAAACTTTGCCCCCATCTTCGTCGTCATTTCAGCTGCTGCTGCAGTTGCAGTTGTTGAGGAGGAGGAAGCTGCGTTTTCCATTTCCATATCCCAGGCCATTTTCCAACTTTCAGCCATTAGCGAAGCAAAAACGAAACGAAAATGAAAATGAAACGAAACTACAGAAGACAAAGTCAAGTGGAGGAAGAAGCATTTGGCCCACGGGCCGAGCACGGGAATTCACTTAAATGCGAATTTGGTTAAAGACCAGCCAGGGGCAGTCAGCGGGAGTCAGGGGTAGCCAGGGGTAGATAGCGGTGTTCCACCCCAAGCCTGCAACCAGCTTCCCTCTATCACTTTTGGTTCTGGGGTTGGTATTGGGCACCAGGGAAAGCGAGAAAAAACTCATTGAATGGGGGAACATTTTGCACGCCCCCGGAGCAAAGCCAAAGGGCGGCAGTGCGGTGGCGAAAAGCAGCAGGTGAGAGAAAAATAATAAGTAGGGGAAACAAGAAAGGAAAGCATCCTCCAGCGAGTGTCGGGGGTTAGGGTATACATATATGGATGGATACCCTAACCCTACCCTATATGGGTATGATTTTGTTGCACAAATTTCGCCACTGGCATGGAACTCTTCTGATGTTATGCCATGAAGAACTGTGTCTCAAAGCCATAAGAGCCGCTGCAAAAGGGTATTTCAAAAAGGGGTTGCAGGTGAGACGTGAGGGTGGCGGTGTCGGTGCTCTTGGGTAGGCCGTGCTGACAGCATCTGAGGCCCTCAAGGGAACATGGCAAATTCTTTATCAAAATGTATGACAAGTTTAAAAAGTCTTGCGGAGAACATCAACAAACTGAAGGCAATGTAGGCTGTGGCAGAGGCACAGGCAGACGCAGCTTTAGCGCTTCGTGGGCGTGAAAGGGATTTGAAGTGGAATGTTAAGGGAGGGGCCAGCCAGCCAGCCAGCCAGCCAGCCAGCCAGCCAATATAGGAAAGGATAAAGCCAGCAAGTATGTAAGTAAGTAATGTGGCCCAAAGAGGTAGGCCCAGAGAGGGGCCAAAAGGTGAGACGTGAGAATATATCCAGATGAGAAACGAGCCCTGAAATGGGGTTAGAAGTCAGTCAAAGTGCTGGGAAGAGCAGAGAGAAAAAATGAAATGAATTTTGGAATTGGGTTACAAGTTTGAGAAACGAGAATCGAGGGAAAGCTTAAAGGAATTCGTCGGTCTTTAAGCTAAAGCAAGTTCCATTCAATATCGGGTTTACTTCCCAAATGATTCTGGCACCAGCACTCAATTTTTGTTCAACTTTAAAGAGTTCGTTCTGGCAGCATTTTATGGCTGGGTTGGCCGTATTCCCTTTCTATTAATGTCGGCAAAGCCTTGCTAAAGTACTGAAACGGACTTTGTGCAGAGGAAGAGAGAGAGAGAGAGAGAGAGAGCCAGTGGCTGTGCCGCATCAGAGCCATGGCCAAAACGGATGTGGCAGGCAAACTAGGTTTATTTGGACAACCCCAATCCCCATCAACAGTCTCAACAAACACTTCATCCATCACCCGCACACACTTGCACACACACACACACACACACACACACAACCAACGGTTGGATACAGCTTCATACATACATATTTACATATTCTCGTACATATTTACATATTCTCGTACATTGTAACATCAGAAGCGACCATAATTTGTTGCAAATTTATTGAAAAGCCATAAAAAATTTCCGTTTCCTTTGCTCTTCGCGTTTTTCCATTGCAGCCAGAGGACAAGGAGGAGGAGCGTTGAGAAGACAACAGCAAAACCACAGGGACAGCCGCCGTTCCGCAGAACGCCCGCCAGAATGCTGACGCAGGGCCAGTGGCAGTGGCAGGGGAGAGCGCGCTAAATGAGCTGGAAAAGTCCAAGTGGACGCGGCAGGCAACGGAAACTACAAGGGCGGAGGTATATTCTGGTGCTGGTGGTGGAACTCAAGAGGAACCATCAAGGGAACAACGTCATCCATCCAGCAAATAAGCTAAATTAACGAGACAGCGAATCAGAGAGACAGGGAGAGACGGAGGAGAAACGGTGAAAGCGCCGTGGACGTGGACGAGGAACAATCAATTCCAAACAAAACAAAAAGCTATTCAAAGTGAAAGTAATCTGCACATAATCGAATAATCACAGCTAGTCGTGCGTCTCCGTATTTTTATCCGATATTCGGGCCCGTTATTCGTATCATATTCGTCGTCGTCGTCGTCGCGTTCGTTTCTATGTGCCGTGTATCGTGTGTGTGTATAAATATCGATGTTGAATCCAAAATATATCTACAACTAAGTTTTTGTTGTTGTTTGTTTTTTTTTTTAAGATCTTGATCGAAAATAACTGAATTCAGAGAAAAACGGTGAATGAATGAATGCAATGATTCAAAAAAACAATCGGATAAATGAGTACAAAGAGTCGAACTATCGATTCAAGCAACGAGAGAGCAGTGGCAGTTCTAGAACCATTACGGGTATGCCTGGTCTACGGTCTACATCTGTGCTATCCGGTTATGTTCGGGGTCTTCTGTTCATTCTCTACGCTAAATCAGCGCCCATCAGCGCCAACTACGGACATTAAGAGTTTTCTTACTATCAATTTATCAATCTAGAAATATATGGTTCCACTAATCAAATGCAAATACAACACATAATCAAGTACCAAAACTCAGCTCCGAGTCAGAGTCTCACGGAATGCAATAAGGTGAGTGGAGAGAGTGAATTTGTTATCCTTTGACACAACTGACACAATATCCGTTCGCTTAGGGCAATCATTGGGGTTCATATTTACTTGTGCAAATATTTGTTCCTTCTGAAATATTTCCTTGAACCAAAATCTGTTGGCTTAAAGGGTCAAATTGGAGAGAATGAAAAGTTTTGCCATACGATTTATATTTAAATGTTGGGAGCTCTGAAGTGGTCAGTCCTAATTCAATGCTGAAAAATATGTGAAAACGAAATGAAAACCCCACACCCATGAATGTGGCACTGAATATCGAATGGGGGTACCAGGAGCTGCGGACAGGACACATAATTGCATAAAAAATAATTTAATTTCGTGCATTTTATGAGCACGAAAGCAAATCATTGACCATAATCAATGGTGTGGTGTGTGCCGGGAGTGGACACACTCGAACGGTGTGGAGCAGCGCTTAGCCTCGGGCTGACTGCCGGTTATGGAGTAGCCACCCCTACAACGGTGGCCTGCCTGTCTGTCCCATTTGTTTGTCCCGCTCGCTCGCTCGCGTGCACACACGCGCCAGTCGCCAGAGGCTGGAAGCAACAGCCTCAGCCGCACCGCCGTTGGCTCCCGTAAATGTGAATGATGTTGCCAATGGCCGAACGGGGACTGCCACGGACCATGGATGCATGGTCCGTTCCTCTCGTGCCCAAAAGTACCAAAGTGCTCATAAACATTTTGTGTCCAGTGTTGGCTTTGGGTTGGGGTCTCCGCTTTCCCTTGCGCTACTTTTTCACCTCACTCTTTTTGCTTGTATTTTACGGCCTTCCTCTCTGTTGCTGTTTCTGTGCAAATATTTTGCAGCTTCTGCTTCTTTTTCTGCTTCTTTCATCGCTAATCAAAAACTGCAGCAGCTTTGAAACAGTTTCCAAAAAAAAGAAAACCCACACAGAAAAAGACTACCACAAAAAAAAAGTGCGTATGGCACAAGGTCGACCCACTTTTTTCTCCGTCTTTCTTATTTACTCTTTACCCTACTCTGTCGCTTGGGTACTCCGCCATCTGCTGGGCGTCTTTTGCACACTTCCTTCTTATTACTTTTATTCTCTGTTGCTCTTCCGCCTTTCATTCGTTTTGTTGCAGAAAAAATTGCTGTATTTAATTTTCTCCTTGTCCGTGTCTCTTCTCTTTCTATCTCTCCGTCTCTGGCCTTCTCGTTTGCTCCCAAAACACAAGCACAGCCACACAAAACACACAAAATTACGACTCAGCAGGCCATCTCCGTTCTCCGTTCTCAGTCCACGCTGCTCCTTCAACTGTGTTCCCATTCCGTGGCTGTGTGTTTGTTTGTGTGCCTGGAATTTTCGTTGGTTTTTCCACACTCCAGTCCAGTCCAGTCCCCACACTCACATAATTTAGGCCGCCGCTGCTCCTTTATCTTTTTATTTTCACTCTGGCCTTTCCGTTGTTGTGTTCTTTTCTTTCTTTTGTTCTAATAGAAATTCGCAGCTGCTGCGCAGAGTTGCTTAGGGACACACCACCCATACTGTGTAATGTTAACGAGTTAACCAGCACTGGCGCTCACTGGCTTAATCTATCGATATAAGGCTATCGATCTTGGCTTTTAATTCAAATTTGAATTCAAATTCAAAAATGAAATGAGTGAAAATTTGCAAATTTGTCTCTCTTTTCGGCTGCATGTCTTTGTCGCTCTTAGTTGTTGTTGTTGTTGTTGTTGCTTTTGCTGTTGTGGTGGTTTTTCCAAAAATAAAGTGCGTTTTGGGAGCAGTACGACAAAATGACAAATCCACGACGACGTCGCGTCGCTCTGCGTCGCTGCTTCTAAATCTAAATTTATGTAAGTTTTATTTTTACTTTATGGTCGGTGTCTGTTGTGGTGATGTTTGTTGTTGCTATTGTTGTTGTTGTTGTTTCATTTTGCATGTGTTCTTTTGATTGCGTTTCGCCTCTATATATAACGCGAGTCTCTATTTTTCACGTGTCTCTGCTATCAATCGTATTTTGCATTCGTTTTTTATTATTTTTATTTTGTATCTATGGAATGAATGGTTGAATGGGAAACGAGAGTAGGATCAAAATCTGTATCAATATCCCATTTCCATATGTACACAGAATTAAATGCTGCATTTATCTGCGGGGCACAGGCCAAGAGTGAGAGAGAGGGAGGGGAGGGGGAAACAGGGAATTGCTTCATTAAAATTGTTTGTTCCCCCAGTTTATTTTTTGGCCAAAAAAGTTTGCATTGAATCATGCTTTATGGGCCACCAGCTGTGTGTGTGCCGCCGCCGCCGCCGCCGCCGCATGGTGGCAAAGGATTTCGGTATGAGGTCGATTTATTTTGTGGTTTTTAAACTGTTTCCACCATTGCATATTTAACAGTCCAGCTGCGTCTCTGCTGCAGCATATGAAAACGCAATGAATAAAATGCCACACAGCGTGGAAGCTGAATGTTGTTTTTCGGAAGGCAAAATCAAATTAAAGCATATGTTTGGCTGCCAGAGCGATTCTCCTTCGCCTTAAGCACTGTCCAACAACTGAAAACACAAGGAATTAAGCATTAAGCTTCAAATTGAAAGCTGCAGATTGTTAACAGGCAATAAGACATTGTTTTGTTGCTTGGAATTAATCAAAATAAAACAAATTCTGTATACATATTTGTTTATGGAAGGTCACACAAAAAAACACACAACAAAAACAACTGATTGGCACACGCTTTTGATATGCTTTTGATAGTCCTGCTCCGCTTGTAATCTATCATAGCATTTGATGGGGAAAACTCATCCAAAAAGCTAACAAAAAATGGAAAGAAGAGACGAACATCTGTTGGAAGTGCTCTGCGTGTTCCAAGCACATGGTCAAAGGCATTATACCCTGACATTCGAAAGAGCACTCAAATTTCTCACTCTCTGGCAATGACAGAAACAACACACAAATTGGCAAAAAAAAAACCAAATTAAACAAATTGAAAATGGGCCGACAAGCGATCAAGCAGTGGACGGTGGACGCTTCTTTCTTTCTATTTATTTTTTGTTTGTCTGCAATGTGTTTTATAGGCCCACGCGAACACTCACACACGGACATTATAGTGGATATGTTGGGCTTTATGGTGGATAGACTGTGGGACAGACATGCGATAAATCGTCGCTGATATTTATAGAGGAGTTTAGTTTTCGGCGACGCACCCAAAAAAAAAAAGGCAAAGCAAAAGCGAAAAGCGAAAAGCAATCACGAAAAGCAGGCAATGCTGCATATGACCTTGCCATACCCTTCCCTAAGTAAGAGAGAGGGAGAGAGAGAGAAAGAGCGAGCACTTGGCTTTCATTCTCCGAGATTGGAATGTTGCATGTTGCATGTTGCATGTCAGAGTGGAAGATGCAACTAGGAGAGATAAACAGAGATTTAATATATTCAACATTGGGAATATCCAACAATGGGGGTTCCTAAATAAAGCAGTTCAAGAAACCAAAAGAAGTGCCATGTGCAGGGAAGGTTCTATATAGATTCTTGTCTGCATGCTGTATGAAAAGAGCTTGCTTGAGCCCAAAGATCGATGTCTTTTCCACGATCCTTGCAAATTGATGATAGCCCCAGTGTTAGCCATCGATTGCTTTATCGATATTCATCTGCAGCCTCGTGGCCCACGTATGCACTTGAGCGTTTATCGATTTCCTATTCTGTTTTGATGTTCATTTTGAATGCTTTGTTGCTAAAGTGCTTGGTTTTATAGCTCATAAATTACACTGTCCGACATGCGAATGCGACATATTTTAAATGTATATTCGGAAAAGTTACAGATATCGCAATTTGTTATTAAAAAATAAATATTTGTATGGGGGAATTGCTTGTTCTCAGTATGTTAGGATGTTATCTGCAGAATACATGCAAAAGTCTTGATTTTGTCGCACAGTGTACACATTTTGTGTTGCGCTGAAGCGATGGGGCGACAGATGGTGCCATTAATTTCGCTGGCAAATTTTGAGCAGATTTAATTGCTTTGCAGTTGGTTTGATTAAAAAATAATACGAAAACAATCGATAAATCAATCGAGGCGGAAAGCAAACAGGTGGCGTAATAGGGAAAGCGTTTTAGGAGGGAGAACTAAAACTAAAAAACGAAAACAAAAACAAAAAAAGGAACACAGAAACTAATAAAATTGCTGCTAATCAAAGGTTGCACGAACGATGTGTGGTGTGCTGATGCCGCAACGTTGTTTTTTGCGTGGGAGCAAAGTGGAGTGGTGCTGAGTGGTGGAGCACGAGGAGGGGGCTGTTCGCCCCTGTGCCAACAACAATAACTAATCAAAAGTGAGTGTCGATGGCCCGCGGGGTGGCGTAAACAGTGAAGGGGTGCCAAATGGTTTAGGGATTGTAAACTTGGTCCTGCTCCACACACACACGCACACACACAGACACATGCACACAACATGCCTCAAAGTGGCAGCAGCTGCAAACATTTAGCAACTCGTTTGGGGCACTCACGTAAGCGCACCACAGCCACAGCAAAATTCACACACAAAATGCAATTTTCTGGCTGGAATTTTCGCGAATGTAAACTCAAGATATATGTATTTCTGTGAACTTTGAACCCCAGATGTTGCCATGCCCATTACACCATGAATTGTTCTAATTTAATTTGATTTCACACATTAGTTTGTTAAACACCTACGGGAGTACCCCCAACCCATGCCATGCTGCTCGAATTCATTTTAAATTGAGAAAAATCGCAGCTACGCTGGCACGAAATCACGAAAAGTTTTAATTATTTTCTAACAGGCGAACACACACGCAGCAAACGGCAGGCGGCAAACGGAAGTTGGCAAGCGGCAGACGATGGACACGGCGGAAGTCAGTCCTGGGCGGGAAGGGAGTGCCAGTGGCAGCAGACACAGGGAAAGCTGGAGGGCGAATGATTGGTGTGGGACACCAATTTGATGCTCTCATTGAGCAGCCTTTAAATGAATAGAAAGAGCGATTAAAAAAGGATTTTAGGATACATTTTCAATAAAACTCAATAAAAATTTGAAACTTTAATTTCGAAATAATGTGGATTCGTTGGATCACATTTAATGCAAATTTCCCCTAAGTGAAATGACACAGAGAACAGCGAAATGAGAGATGGTAATGTGAACTTGGTTGGTCCTTGCCTGCTACCGTGTAGTGAGTCACTTGGTGTGAGAGAAGTGAGGTAAATCGAGGGGGTAGCAGCCAGCATTCTGGCACGCCATGGCCTCAGCAGATCCATGGAATTCTACGGCAAAGTGTGGGCCTGTCAAATGGTATTCTGTATCACTCCTCTCTTTCTCTCTCGCTCTCCAGCTACAGGAGAAAGAGAGGGAAATTAAATACGTTAAATAACGTACCACACACACACACACACATTCCCACGGCAATTTGTGGTCATTTCCTTTTTCATCAGCTTGGGCAATAATTTCTATGTCCCCGTTCTCGTTCTCTCTCTTGTTCTCTCATCTATCTCTTTCATCCTTGCCTTCTCTGCTGCTACCTCTGTTTCTGTTTTCTTTGCTAGTTTTGTTTACCGTTAGGTTGCGATACGAGGACACACTGCTCTGCTCTCCAGCCAGCAGAACGTGCCACAGGATGCCACAGCTTAAGAGTTTTGAGGCTGAGACAAGGAGCAGCATTCGCAGGCTAGTGTCGAGGGCGTGACTGGGAAAGGTGGAGAAGGGAGTTGGAGTTGGGCGTGGGGGGAAGATAGAAATATTTTGTGGCAAGCAGAGAAAAAAGAAACACGAAAATCCAAATGAGAAAGAGAAACAACAGACGAGTGCCTCGAAAATGTGATACCCTGCCACAGGCTTTTATTTGGGAAACGAATTTTCAATGCAATTATCGAGACGAAGCCGAAGCGGATGGGGATTTCTCTGCCAGTTCCTTTGAGGGGGTTAATTGGGATTCATTATTGAGCATGTGCCCCCCACACACACACACACAGACATCCTTAGACTGCCTGAGTTGCAGAGCGTACATAACGGGTTTTCAATTAAAAGAGGCAACAAATTCCAGCACACAAATTGCGCTCAATTCATTCTCTTCTGTCGGTTTGTGGTCCATGCAGGGATAGAATTATTAAGTCTTTCGTAAGACCCCCCCCACCCCCCAGCCAGTGTGCCACACTGAACGCAATAAAATATTAACGTTGCAACAGAACATTCCTCTAACGACTGGCTTGCCACTGATTAAAGCGAGCAGCCGAAAACCAGTTTGGAAATGCCGCTGAGAGAGATGAAATGCATAAATTTTGGAATGCAATTTGGTAACTCATGTGGAATAATGCTCTTAGGACGCCACACACGAGCACAGGCCTGTGCATCTCAGTCACACACTCGCCATCTATCCATCCATCTCGCTCGCTCGCTCTTTGTGGCTGCATATGTGTGTGTGTGTGTCGCAAGAGACTCTGGTGGTGGTCTCTGGGACATTTGCATAAATATTGCCTGCCATGGAATGTCATCCATCCAAAATCCTTCCACACACATACACAGTTTCCATCTCTATCTCCATCTCTGTCACTCGCTGTTTCTGCGGCTTGCACTCGCTAGGTGGCGTTGTAATCAACTGTGTCAAAATGCCAGCAGAGCAGAGAGAAAGTCAAAAGTCTTTCGTTGGAAGGAGTGAGGGAATGGAATGGAAGCCAAGTGAAAACACATGGACACACTCTAGGGACATTTCTGTAGGAAATTTGAAGGCAGGTGAAGCATCACCACAGCTCAGCACAGCTTCAACTCAGACATTCTAAATTGAGGTTAAAAAACGAAACGAAACCAAAAAAAAGAAAAGGAAAAGAAAATAAAAACAAAACAAAAACAACAAATACACGGTCCAAGGCAGAAGCAGAAGCAGAAGCAGAAGCAGAGTGGCAGTAGAAGACGCAGCTGGAGGAGAGGCAAAAGGCAAGTGGTAAATAAAACAAGATAGAAATGAGGTGGGGTGGTTAGGCCAAAGCATTTGATACACTCATGCTGGCAGCAGCAAGGTCCAAGCTTGAAGTTTTATTTTATTTTTTATTGCATTTTGCCCCAAGCAGCAATGGGTGGGGTGAGCAGCAGGTAGCAGAGTAACATTTCTTGCAATATCCGTTATGCCCGAACTGCAAAAGAGTAGCAGCAAAGCAAGGCACTGCTGCGACGACAGGTAGACAGACAGACAGCCAGCAAGATGTGTCAAATCCCCAGCTCTCGAGCTCTCCCTCCCTCTCTCTTTCTCTCTCTTTCTCTCTGCCATTTGCTGCGTCACACGCTGCTGCGTTTCCTTTTTACTGTTTCTCTGCTGTTGGGGGTTGTAATTGACACTTAAACTGAAAATTAGAGGCACAATCGAGGCAAAGCGAGCAAGAAGAAGGATCGCGACTGCTTTGACACCCATCATTCATTCAGCGTACATAGAGTACATAGCTATACATACATTATATGTACATGGTACATAAATTATGCCAGACGCGCGGCGACTGTCTCCATTCATGCCACTGGCAAGACGTGAGGCTTTCAGCTAACCCTCCTTGTTGTTGCTGTCAAAGGGGCAAGTGTGAACGAGAGCAGGGTCGCCGACGCCCTTTGAAAGTGTAATGAGAGCAGGGGCCAGAAGCAGCAGCCAGAAGCAGCGTCATTTCAAGTGCCCGCATGCGGAAGTCTCTGCTGCTGCTGCTGCTCTGCTTTAAGCCTTTGCTTGCGTCACAGCAAGCGCCAGCGGGGCTGCCACACTCGTCCTGCCTACGGGAATGCCCACACCAGCCCGCTCTCTCTCTCTCTCTCTCTCTCTTGCCACCTGTTCTGTAATGAATTGTAATTTGAACAGACGCGAACGATGACAGCGAACATGAGTGTACAAGTATATGAGTACGTATCTGTGTGCATGCGTGTGTGTGTGTGTGTGTGTGTGTGTGTGTTGTGAGGCTGCTATTAACTTAAATTACGTAGCACACTTTTGTGAGCATCCTGCGGATTTAACGGCTGCTTCTATTTTTTCCTTCATCTACTGCTGCTCTGTGTGTGCCACAATAGCAAACGCATTAAAGTCGCACTCACACACACACACACCTGCACATGCAACACGAGAGTGGTGGGGGGTGTCTTTCTCCTTCTCTCTCTCTTGCGAACTGAACAAAAACCAGAAACAAGAGTCAGTGCCTCGCATCAGAGATGCCCCTTAACAATGTTTATCTAAAGTTAAGGTTATAGGAGGTAAATAAAATAAATGCCTGCATCTGGGAACCACACATTACCAATTATAGAGCAAGATATTCCAGCAAAAGATTTCCTTTCATGGCCTTAGAGATCAGAGATCGTAACTATTTCAAATGGTTCTTATTGGAAATTGAGAAACCAATATTGATCCATATTCCTCACACTTTTGGGGTGTTCCCCAACAACTTTAACAACGGGCTTGTCATGGGTTTTTTAGGCATATTTTTCTATATAGATAAAAGCATTTTTTGCTGGTTTAATGTGTGCCTTAGAATCACCCTGAAATAAATTACATTTCTAGCTGCAGCACTGCAGAAATTGGAACTAATATTTTTGATAAATTTGGTAAAAAATTAAAGTAGGAGGAGGGTATACGACGTACCCTCTACCTTGTACCAATTTGAGTGCTGAACGATGCCTTGATTAAAGTACAAAGTACAGCATACAAATATAAAGCAGAAAACAAAAAAAAACATGGTCTACCTCCCGGCCATACACAAACGGACTCCCTCACTCTGCCTCTCACGTAGCCGCTCCTGTGTGTGCATGTGGATGGAATGGACATTTGCATAGTTATGTTTTGTCAGTTAACACATGTAATACATGCTACATACATATTCACATATGTTTGCCATGGCAATGGCTTGCTTCAGTTGAAAAATGTGTGAGAGAAAAACACAGAGCTCGGAGCACACAGAAACCGAAACAAGGTGTAGAGAGAAACAAACACGCGCACAACTGTGGCGATTCTGGGAGAAGACTTGGCAAATTGTATTCGAAAATGTTCAATTTATGGAAATATTTTGCATACACTAAAGGGGAGCGAACACTGATTGATGCTCGATGGTTGATGCCTGATGGGTTGCACCTCCAAATGTTTACTCGTAAATGTATGTTAACACAGGCAATGGCTGAGGTCGATGCTGATATTGTATATCCTTTTGCTCACTAATTAGAGCTGCTGCCATACAAAATATATATCGAGTAGCAGTTGCAACCAGCAGCTGCATTGTTCGTACTTCGACTCGTAATTTGCATGGAAATGCCATGGAAACGCTTCGATGGATGTTTAAATCTTTGCATTCTGTTTGATTTTGTAGTGTATTGAAATTGTTGAGCAAACGCTCCAATTAGGGTAAAGAAGAGAGAGAGAGAGAGATGGAGAGAGCAATTTGCTACTTTGTGAAAAAAACTGTTGAGAAAAACATCTGCACAACAGCATCATTAAATGCTGTGTAAGCACAAGGCCCACTTGAATGGAGGTATTAAATCAGTCCAAAATAAGCAAATAAAAAGGACAACCCACAGACCAAAACGAACCGCACCGCACTGGACTGGACTGGACTGGACTCTATGAAGGACCTGCCTTATGATGATGCTGCTGCTGCTGCTGCTGCTGCTGCTGTGGCAATCGATGCCTTTTGAAGTGCTTCCCAAAGCGGCTTTAACTGTTAAGAGCCAACCGCCAGAAGGTCAATAGAAGCCCAACGGAGCAATGAAACGAAGCAAGGCAGCAAAAAAAGTTCTCCCGAACGCAAACAGAATGGCCAAATTTGTGTGGAAAATACTTAAAAATGATGCAAAATAAGCAGCTGGGGATGGAAACTGATACAATAACGGCAGACGATGGCCATCCAACCAGCTCTGGGGCTGTGGACTCTCAGCTTATGACGAATGAATGAATGAAGCCGAAAAGTGTAAAGAAATTTGAAAAACAGGCTTAAAAATGAGAAAACTAATTGAGGAAAAAGAGGAGAAAGCGTACAGTTTGTCCACTAATTGCATCGAATGCTTGTGCCAAAAATGAATGTAAATATGTAGTCCCCTTGGGCACACACTGTTGTCGTTTATGGAAGTTGCGGTTAAGGCTAACAATTGGTCCGGGTAAACGGTTAAAGCGCTGCGACAGGTGCGAATGACGGAAACGGAAGCGGAAACAAAACGTTGCACTTGGCATCCGGCAACCAAAATTCAACAACAACACCCAAACATGGAAGGGAGAGGAAGAGCAAACCCCAAAAAACAAACCGCAACGATTAGGAACATTTTGGCAACATCCGTTGGCAGTGCTTTTCGGGTACTCCATTCCACAACAACAACAAATGTGTCACATGCCCCGTAAAAACATCAAACAAGAAATGACTTGGGCAGAACCAAATAAACAGCGACAAGCTCCTTCGATTGCTGCAAAATCTTCAGATTTATGTTTCCAGCATTTAAACTTTACTGAATTTATTTTGTTAAAGTTAACTGCATAAAAAACAAACTGGAAAGAGTCGAAGGAGTCTCAAGAAAGGGCACTCCCTGGACCTTTGTGGCTTGCAGCAGCCCCACTGCCATGTCTCACGAGTGCCTCTCGTATTGAATTTAATTTAGGGTCTGCTTCTGCTTCGGCTTCTGCTTCCGCTTCTGCGAAAGACAAATACTTTTTAATTATTTATTTATGCATATGCCCGAGGGGGGAGCGAAGACCCGGGACAGGGCTCGACTCTGCCTCATTAACAAAACAAATGACAGCCCCATTTTAGTTGTGCCACTCGGTGTGGTGTGGCAGACAGCTGGGCGCCCAATTGTTGCCACACACTCGCGACCTTCGCTCGGCAGGCGAACAACAATGAACGCGACACACCCACACATGCCAGCCACAGCCACAGCCACAGTCACAGTCCCAGGCTCACGCGCTCCCTTGGCAGCTCAGCCTCTGGGCACGCACACTCAAGTTGCGTATACGCAGCGTTGTCCACCCCTTGCTGCTGCCCGAACATGGAATGACAGGCAAAGTGAAAAAATGGCTAAGGGAGACTCTGGCGCACGCATTAAAGGATAAGAATAAGGATTCGCTGCGAATATGTTAATTGTGCTGCGTGTTGCTGCGGGGAATGTGCCTTAAGCTGCTGACAATGAATGATAATTCACTTATAGATTGATGAGGCGGAACAGGGCCTGTGGATCGATAAGATTCATGAGCAGCGAGAGGCGGGAAGGCAGTCAGTTAACACAAACTCAATGGCCGTATGGCCATCAATATCCTGGCCACATTGTCCCTGAGCACCGGGCTCATTGTGCGCTGCTTCTCGAGACTCGCCGGCTGCGCGTGTGCCTGGGAGAGTTGATAGAGATCCGCATAGTACTCCATGCCGGCAATGCCCACCGCATTGAAGCTGGCCGACACCTCGGTGCAGTCAATGATCGAGGTCTTGAGCGGCGTCACCAGCAGCGTGGAGTAGTACGGCACCTTCTTGCCCTCGATGAGCTCGCGGACGAGCAGAACGGCGGTGCGTGAGCCGGCCAGCAGGTTCCAGCGGGACCAGCTAAAGTTGTGCGATTGGGCGAGGGTCGAGAGGCAGGCGTAGCAGTGCATCTCCATCACGTAGTTCTTCTCGCAGGAGCCCTCCGTATAGCAGAAGGCATCCTCATCGGGGAAGATGTCCACCGCGGAGAGTATCAAGGTGGCTTTTAGCTCTGACAGCGACAGCGTCTTTCCGATCATCTCGGTGAGGCCCTGGGTGCTGCCGCCCTGGAAATTGTTGACCGTGTAACCCGCCGCGCTGATGGTCATGTCCAGGCTGATTAGCGATGCCGTAAAGCTAAACAGAATGGTGCCAGGACTGCAAAAAGGATGGCACAGAACATGTCAGGGACTTGTCTGCTATTGGGCATTTTTGTTGACTTGCTTTTTCATGTCTGGTCGCAGGTCCCAGGTCTGGTAGGGCATGTTGCTGTATTTGTTCAACGCAAAGCCAAAGATGCCTAAGCGAGATGCAGAATAAGAGAGGAAAGGTATGCCCTGCACTGCTCTGCACTCACCCAATCGTCCTGTGCGAAACTGTATCGAGAGCTTGTCCTCGTTGAACTTTGTGTCGTGCACATCGCGAGTGCTCCACTTGCCCTGAGTGATGGCCGCCGTGCTGCTGAGCTTCTGCCTGCGCCTGGAATAGCCAGAAGAAAGGAGTGGGGCAAGCAGTTCCAGGATGCTTAAGTATGCAGGAGGGACTCCCACTTACATCTCACTGTCGCTGTTCTCGCTCTGACTCTGGCCGGTGCCAGAGGCCAGCAGCAGCTCGTGCAGCGTGTTGCCCGCCGTGGAGGCGCCCTCCAGCAGCTCCAGCAAGCTGTCGACATCCTCGTCGTCATCCTCGCTGCTGTCCTGGCCATCGGCTGGCTGCTTGGCGTTCGCCTTCTCCGTATCTGAGTCGAGCGGCAGCTGCGAGTCGCGCACAAAGGAGATGCCCGTGTAGTAGGCAAAGGCAGCGGCCGCTGCGGCTGGCTGCAGGACATCCACCAGCTCCTGGCTGAGCGGCTGTATGGCATCCGCGTCCTCCGTGTCCAGCTGCTGCTGCTCCCCCGCCTCGCTGCCCGCGGAGCCAGTGGGCGAGAGATGCTCCGAGATCTGCTGGATGAGCTCCTCCTGCTGCTCGCGCGGCAACTGCAGCCGCCACAGCCGGTCCATGTCCTCAATGAGCTGCGAGAAGAGGTAGCCACAGGGCAGCACAGGAGCAGCCTGGCGGAACTTTAGCAACTTGTCAAAGCACAGCGGCGGAAACATCTCTGCCGGCTCCTCAGTGTCCAGGAAATCGGCCCCAATGCCCAGGCCCAGCTGCAGCTCATCCGAAGTGTCGACCTCGAGTGCAGTCTGTCCCTGACCCTGACCCTGACCCTGACCCAAAGGCTGACCCAGCCGCACGTGGGTCTGGCGGGCGAGGAACATCACCCGGCGGCGACGCTGACCCGAGCCGGACTCTGCCGGCGTCGTTGCCTCGAGGCGCACACAGAAACCCTGCGGCAGACGCGGCACCACAAACTCCTTGACCAGCCCGTACAGGTCGACGTCGCTGGGTATGGCACGCAGGTCAAAGTCCGTGATCTCGCGCAGCGCCTGCTGTGGCTCCGATGTTGACTTTTGGGGCCGCAGGCGCGCGGCCGGACAGCGGGGCGAACTCTTTAGCGGACTGGGCTGGGCGTTGGTCGAGAGGGGCGTGGCCTCCGTGGGTGTGGCTGTGGTGGCAGCAGCTGCCGCATCCATGGGGGCAGTCGGCGACGGCTTCATGCCATCGGCCAGCTCCATTTCGAGCGTTTCGATGTGCGTCTCCCAGCGGCAGGCGACGGGCGGCTCGAACCAGATGACAGAATCGGGTAACCTACCGAGTGGGGGGGAAGGTAAGAATAGGTGGAAGAGACTTCTGCGAAATGGTAGATGGACCCACTGCAGCGTGACCAGCGCCAGCTTATCCAGCGCAGACTCAATCATTCGCATCTCTGCTTCGATTTCCTCGGGCAATCGTCGCACGCCGGGCAGCACCGGTGGCGGTGGCTTGTAGGTTTGATAGTAGTCCTTGAGCACCAAACTGTTGGCACAAGTAACTGAAGGGAGAAGAGAAGAGAGTGCAGTCGGAGTACGGAGTGGGGAGCATCATCTCTGTGGCCTACTTGTTCTTATAAAGGAACGCGCATTGAGCTGCTTATCCTGTTGCGGCGTCTCGAGAAAGTCAATGCAGTAGACGCCACCGATGATGCGATATTTGCGCAGATTCACATCCGTCTCGAGCATGCCATATGCCTCTGGGCCAATGGCCCTGCGATGCGCACGACTCAGCTCATCCTCGTACTCCGCATACAACTTGTCCACGTCGTAGGTGCGCTCTCGCGTTGGCTGAGAGCTCGCCGAGTGCTGCTCCTGCGTCAGTTGCTCCAGCTCTGACAACGGAATGTCCCGGCCACACTCGTCCAGCATGGCCTGCAGGATCTCTTTGCGCTTGCGCCACTCGCGTTTCGTTTGCCGGAGGATATCTAAAGTGCAAAATGGATAATCGTTGGCATGGGAATTGGCTTCCATATTCTGTTCCTCCTACTGGCATTCTCGGAGCGTGCATGCTTCAGTCGATAGCTGCTGCAATAGTCACTGAAATGATCATAATTCAGCCACAGTCCACGCAGCGCCGAACTCTGCAGGCGCACTGTCGGTGGCAGCGAAATTTGCATCTCGATGGTGGGAAAATCAATCTCATTGTGTGCCGATTGTTCGCCAATGCGTGCCTTCGGGTTGATGGCACTGTCGGGGCAGGCAAGAACAGAAAGTCAATTGATTTGGGGGCAGTCTTTAGACTTACATTTGTGCATCCTTCGAGAAGGTCCACACAAAGCTCTGAAAGACATCCGAGCTGTAGATGTGCTTCGAGACGCCTGGTCTATCGATTCTGTGGCGGAAAAAGAATCAGCAAATAATGCAAATAACTCAATCCTTATCCTCAATCCGATACTCACTCCATATCGCGCTCTATGTGGGACATTGTCTTGTAGGTAAACTCATCCAAATGCTGTCGCAGAAAGACTCGCATCTCCGTCTTAAGTTTGGCCAAGTCCGCTGCCACATGCACCGAGCGCTGCCTGAAGGGCAACATCTCGTCCAATTCGCTGAGAATCTGTGTGCCAAATGTTCAGTGAGTTATCTCTCGAGTGGTCCTGCAGACTCACCCCCAGCACCTCCTTGATGCGTTGGGCATAGACATCACCGAGTCGTCCTTGTTGCTGGCGTAGCGAGATGCGCGTCAGATCTGGCACCTGGGCATCCTGCGTGAGCAGCGTTCGCTCGTCGGTGCGCAGCAGCCAGTTGCGTGCCACACGCTGCCGCTGTGCAATATCCGCATGCCACTGATGGATGTACTTGCGCAGATCACTCGGACTGGCGGCATTCGGCAGTCCATTGCAGCGCATAAATTTCTCCCAATCCCGTTCGTGTCGCTCCCCATCCTTGATGGCTTCGATGGCCGTTCGCACTCCCTCAAAGAATTGCATGCTGTCCTTGAGCTGTGATCTGCGTTGCCGATTCTCTGCCACCTCCTGCTGCTGACGATGCTTGGCCTGTTCCATTTCGAGTTTCTTCCGCTGCCGTGCCTCCTCCAGTTTCTTGAGTCTGTTGTAAGGGAATGGGCGAGGGATTATCGCAGGCTTAGCTGAAATGTGTCCTGGCGCTCACTCACTTTTCCTTTTCCATTTCGATGCGCAGCAGCTCGGCCTGCTCCGCCTCCAGGCGTGCCTTTTCCTTCTTCGAAAGCTTCTTCTTTGGTGGCTATAAGTAGATGGGAGCTGGAGCATAATCTTTCTCTTCATAATTGACTCTCCGAGTGAGGATTTCATGACCTACCATCTTGGACTGCTGCCGCTGCTGCCGCTGCTGCCGCTGCTGCTGCTCTCTGTGGCAAATGGCAACTGGCAACTGGCAACTGGTGTCGCTGGTGCCTGAGGCAACACCATGACCCTCATTCCTTATTGATTCAACACCACCATCGCCTTGGTTACCTGTTGTTACCTGCCCCATTGCTGGGGCAACTACCCCTGCAACTCTGCGTCCTGCTCCGACTGTCATCCCTTTGCCATAATTTCCTTAATTAAATATTCAACGAGAGAGCTTAGTGGCGGCTACAACTGTGTGTGTGTGTGTGTGTGTGTGTGTTGGCCCCCGGGGCAGGTGACAGGATTTGCACGTCGCACGGTGATGCTGCAACACCAGCTGACACCCCCCGACACACCTCGCTGTCTCGCAGCCAGGTTAAACGTTTGTTCATCAACCATTTCGTGATTATTTCTGCCTGTCGATTCCTTTCCCTGACATCCCATACCGAAATCTTGATGAATAGAGCTTCCCCTTACAGATGGACATCACAACCCAAGAGGACACCTATCAAGGATAATTGTTTCATATTATTCGCAAGTTTTCTTCACATTTTTTTGGCAGTGATTCATCGTACGATGAGTGTGATTTTCTTTGGCATTCTTTATAATTGTTCTCTTCTTCAGAATCTCCCAATGCTTTAGGCTAATTTGAGGCTAAAGTGTAAACTCATTTTGGTTGGAACTTTCCCTGACATACTCACTCCCCTTAGCACTTATTTGCCTCTACCTCACTGACATACCTTTGCTTCAGCCCATCTCATCTTTCCTCTGCCTTTCTCTATCCATAAAACTTTCCCATTTCATTTTCGCAGCCTTTGTCTTTCCCTTTTCTCTCTCCAATGTGTGCAAAAGTTTTTGCCTGGGTCTACAATTTTGAGATTAAATTCAAGGGGCTTCCTGCTTTGAGGTGTCCGGTGGACAACGTCGCTTACTTAATTGCCAGACAATTTTAAATGCTCGCTGCCATCAAAGGATAGGCTTCAGTTTGGTTCCTAGGGATTATGTGGGCTGGTCCTTTTGACTTATCAATTTAATGGCCGTGACATTAACCCGCAACAGCACCTGCACCTGCCCCGTATGAAATGTCAAAAACGGGAGAGAAACCGCCTCAGGATGTGTGGAGTATTTGATCCTTTTGCGCATGGCGCAATCTTTGTTGCAAATTGAACAGAAGATGGAAATGGCAGTGGCAATGGAGGGTGCACGTGTCATATAATGCTTCGTAATTTGTGCAAAATAATGTCTACACATTGTATGGCAGCCGGTTGTTATGCCAATAAAGCCCCAAAAACCCGCCTGCTGGCTGCTCCTGGATTGGGACTAAGTACTCTAAGGATTGGGCATGGCTACTGGCTATGGCGTTGGGCACAAACAGAGACACTTGGCAAGTGGCTGCACAATAAATATATATCATACGCACCGTTGACGTTGACAGATAGCCGTTCTGGTGACGCGGCAAGCGACAGGCGACAGGCGACAGGGAACAAACTGTGACATAAGTTGCAGCCACCAGTTATCACACAATGGGCTGCTGTCAGCGGTGCTGACGATCCTTAGAATTTGCAGCAGTCACCAGGCACCACACCACAAGACACCATGCCATGCCACCATCTTTGGTATCCATCTCCTGAATGCCTCACGCTCGAGTGAACTCTGCAGTCTGACAAAATTGGTGAATGGAACAGGAAGCGCAAGAGGGAGAGAGTCTGTGGCAGAGATGAGTTTCGCTCGCTTAACCCTTCCGCAGACTCTTGGCATAATTGCTACATGCCGTTTGTTTGGCCAAAAGTATAAGTTCTTCACCTCCAAAGAAAGACTGCATAAGGGCTGTTTGAGTGAATAAAATAAACAGTTGAAAGTTGAAAGAGTTGCAGTTGCAGTTGAAGTTTCAGCCTGCATGGGCATATCCACTCTTGGACTCTCACATTTTGCACATCTTTTCTGGGCAAGCAGCACATTCGCGGGTTAACGCGACCTGCAATACAATTTATTCCCTCTCCTCAAGCGTGCTCCAATTCATTTTCATTTCCATTTACCATTTTCCATGTATTTTCTGGTGACTTTTTTTCGGTCCATTATTTTTTCTTTTTTTTTTTTGTGGCTGCCTGACAAATTGCTGCTGCTACTGCTGCTGCTGCTGCTGGTCTTGGTCTTGGCCAACAGATGCTACGTTTTTTTTTACCGAGTCCTGGCTGCGCTTGCCTGACATGTCCTCATCCGGACAAATTTCGTTTGCCTTCTAGACGGCAATCACACATACTGAGATAGAGAGAGAGAGAGAGGCCACTGAGAGTGTTGCGATTATTAATTACCCTTACATGTGTGTGTGTGTGTGTGTCTGTGTGCGCTGTCCAGCTGCAGGCCAGTGCCTGGGCCTCGGTCTGGTCCCCAATCTTGATCCCCATTACCATTTTCGATTTTATAATTATGTATTCTGGACTGCTGGGTTGCTGGCTTATATCTAGTGTCCAACTGGGTGAGAATGACTTTGGGCCCTGACAGCCAACCGCCGCCCCAGTGGGAGGCAGACGATGACGATGACGATGAGGATGGCATGGCAGGATGAGCGCCACAGTGCCACAGTGTCACAGAGTGGCAAAAGTGAGGCGAGCCGGAATGGTTTCTTAATGTGCTCACAGCGACGTTGATGGCATTGCAAATGTGCACACGCTCCAGTCCTTCAGTCCTCCAGTCCTCCAGTCCCTCATCCAGTTTTGCTCCTTCGAGTGCTTAGCAGACGACCAACCGAGGACCTCCCTCCTTTTATGTTCGCTGTCAGATTTGGCAGAGAGAAACAACTGCTTAACGCCATTGGAAGGGAAGATGGAGGATGGAGGATGAAGTATGGTGTGGTGTGTTTCATAGGTGTGTGTGGTGTCGGGGCTTCTACTTCCCCTTGGGTTAGATTGAAAATTGCAAATGGCGAGTATCTATATAGACAGAAATTCCCTTAAGCCAAGCCAAATGATTATTCTCGTGCCGAGTTGATGATCAGATTTCGTTGACATAATTGAACTGATGAAGAGAATCCTTTGTCCATGCCACATTTTGTGTGTTGTGTGTGCCATCAGTGTCTCTCTCGCCTCAAGGGCCTCTTGTCTCGCACTTGATGCATTTTATTTGTACCGTAGAAATGTCTCCAATAATTGCAATTCAATTTACTCAAGGACATGGCTAGGACTCATGTGACTCTGCTCCGTAATGAAGTGTAATGAAAGTGGCTTTTGCCTTGGGACTGTGCTTTTTCAAACACATAATTTAATATTGCTTAAAATATTTATATTACAATTATTTATTAATATTATGCCTTTCTTCTCTCGTTTTCCCGCAGCTGCCTGTGCACGCAAAATCTCATATCGTCGTTTAAACGTCTTTCCTATCCTATGAAGTATCAACTACCAGTCCTCAAGGCTACGGGACTACACAATTGCAAAGCCACAACTACAAAACCAACCGAAGAGCAATCGCAATTAAAAATTTAAATCTTCAACAAACAGACACACATTTGACCCCAAAGAGTGACTAGATCCGTGGAGAGCTGGGGATACGATGAAGATAGCTCCACAGATTGCTGAGTGTGGCCATGGGCGTGTCATATCTGTATCTGAAAGATCTAGTAACTGGCCGACATTTCCACCCCAATGAATGAGCTGAGAGCTTAATCAATTCGCTGATCTATGCTGACAAGTACTAGCAATCTAACGGCCAACTGCCAACACTGACCATTAACCAACACTGGTGGGCGGGCAGCAGCACTGCCCAACACTGACGATCGGCACCAATCAGAGCGCTCGCAAGGAAAGAGACTACACACTTTCGGAGGGAGTCTTAATGCTATCGGGACATCCCTTTCGACCGAAAATTTGGCCAAGGATAAATTTAGCTAGAAGATAAATTATACAAGCAAAAGCAAAAGAAAGAGCCGAGGGACGATAAGGATGACTTTTGCATACACAAAATTGAAACAATAATTAGAATTAAAATTGAGACAAACATTCGCTGAAAAACAAACAAAAAAACAAAACACTAAAGGAGATAATGAAAACGCCCATTGTGATTCTTAATTTTAGACATTAGGCCAACAGAAAAGCAAAAAGAAACTCAACCAAAAACTAAAAGCAAAAGGGAAAAGCAAGAGGAAACGAAAACCAAGGATAAGAAATAATCCAGCGAATGTAATAAGAATGATATTAAGCAAGGAGAAGGCAGGAACAGCGCAGGATCAGGATCATAGAGCGGCAGTCTAAGAAGAGATAGAAACACGACCAAACAAAGGCTACTGTGGGCGAAGGAGTAAGAGAGCGAGAGAGAGAGAGTATGCAATAGCAACGCCAGCCGCCCAAAAAGGACAACAACAATTCAAAGTTTAATTCCATCCAAAAGCGAACGGGGAAGCAAAAGCACGGAGGCAAAAGGGACAGGCGTCTCAGTCAATCTCTGAATAACATTTCCTCAACACGACAAAAAGGAAAAGCAACTGCAAACAGGATCAATTGAAGCTGACAGGCTTCGTCCTCGTCCTCGTCTTTGATCCAGAGCACCGAACCCCAACAACAGACCAATCGCGAGTGATTTGCAATTTTTGTGGTGTTTTTTTTTGTGTTTGGTTTTGGTTTTGATTTTGATTGGAGGCTAACGCTGTTAAAGCTGCTACCACTGCCACAGTCAGAGTGCAAAGAGTGCCGCCGCCAAGATGACTATGTGGCAGAGTGGCGGCATGGGAGGCCATGGCTCCCAGAACAATCCATGGATGAAGCTGATGGGCATCGTGCACAAGGAGCGACGCCACACCGAAAACGTCCAGAGTCAGTCCGGCTCCAACGAGCGCAATCTTAATCAGTAAGTACAATAAAAAACAACAGAAAATACTATAAATATACTGAGTCCCAGAAAAATACCATAAATAATACCGGTGAATACCAGATAAAATACTAGAGGCAAAAAATGGCTTCTAAATGGCATTAAATATAAATTCCGACTCCTAAATGGATTCACGAACGAATGGAGAATGCTAAGGGAAACACAACGGAAAAGGGATGAGAATGTTGATGAGGAAAAGAGAAAGAAGGAGACAGATGGAGAGGGAGGTTGAGATTGAGAGCAAACGTGCAAGCAAAAGCTGAAACTTTTAGAGTTAAGTCTTGCATCTGCAGTGACAAAAAAAAAGAGAGAGAAGAACAAGTCCAGAGATAAGTGCGCTGCAACCTGGTTAGGTTCCACGCCCCACTGTTCCTTCGCCTGGCGCTGCCACAGGCCACCTACAGCTGCTGCTCCTGCCGCGACACCATTCAGCCATCAATAAGCACAGTTTTGCATACTTAGGTACATACATAGTGGCAATGCTGTGGGTTGGGAGAGGGCAGCCCATGGCTACGTGCTAGAGCGCAAGAATGTTTGACACTGCTTGCGCACGAAAGTATGCAACGGCCAGTGCTGCCACGCCCTCAGCCCTTGTCTCTGTGTGTGTGTGTGTGCTGCTGAATATCGAATGCGATTGTGATGGTGAATGTGAATGTGAATGTGTATGGTGGGATGCCATGTTATGCATATTGGTCGTAAAACATGAGCCAACTGCGCAATTAAATGGCCCGCAATGCAAATGGAATGCCCCAGGACATGGACATGGTCCACCCAAATACAACAGCAACAACAACATAGAAAAGATTGACCTACGCCTACGCCTATCCCACCCACCAACTGATTCCGTTTTCTGCTTCTATTTACCACACATCAACGCTGAGGACAGAGCTGCACTCGGATTGTCCGTCTGTCCGTCCGTCTGTCTGTCCGTCTGTCGCTCTGCTGCTCTGTCCCTGGGGGCACCTTGTTTATCCAAGTGAAGCGCCCTGTAAATGATATATCCAACTGGTCAGTTGAGCTGCCGCTGCCACACTCCCACACAACCGTCTCCCACTCGCACTGGCACTCTGCCGATGTGGCTGCTGCCGCTGTTGCCATCGGAAAGTGCAGCTCTTTGGGCTTTTAAATTGGCTATAAATGCGCTGGAGCATAAATGGATTTACACACATGCAGCTTGTTGCTGCCCCACCTCCACTCCACCACACCCGGTCTTCAGATCTGCCGCTCTACCATTTCCATGTTGCATGCAAATACATGCCACTGCACGAGCCCAAACGAAAATCGGATCCATTTCCCCCATGCTTCGATGGCATATGCCTACGCCTCAGTCACTTTGCTCGTTTAAAAAAATGTTCCCCCATCTCTTTGGCACTCTCTCTCGCTGTCTTTCGTGTGTGTTGGTGTGTGTGTGTGTGGGTGAGTGCTCTGTTTCAAGGATTCAAGGAAGTGAAAATGGGAAAGGAACTTCCGGCAGCCAGATGAGCTGAGCGGATGTCATCGTAGATTGAAAGATGAAGTAAATGGGAACCAAAAAAAGAATCTGGCAACATGATTTATTTTCTCACTATTCACCGAAATGCTTTTCAAAACAGAGTTGAGAGCTCAAACTATCCATAGCTGGAAAGTGATTTTTCCATCTCTCTCTCTCTCTCTCTGTCGAGGGGCGTTGAACTTTTCAATTGCACCCCCAATGTATGTACTCTGCCCCCGCTCAAGCGGATTAATTGAACTAGTTCCCCAATTTGCCAACTAATGTGCTCTTGGCATCCACAGCATCCTGCATCCGGAGCACCCCCAGCACAGACACACACACACACACACACACCGTGGCACACTTGCACACTCGTACACGGAGAGGGGCACACATACACAATGGAAAACACTTGAAAATGAAAGGATAATAATAATATTTTTATTATATTATATTTTTACTCGTACTCGGTGCTCGTAGTTCTTTCTCTGCTCTCTCTCTCTCTTGCCCGCTTGCATCCACAGGAGTGTGTGGAGGAGAGGTCAGGTCATGGGGTTGGCAACTCTGTTGCTGGGTTCCGGGGTGTTCTTTGGGGTTACAGGGGATGGCTTATGTGCCGCCTCTGCGTTGGCTGCAACAACACTCGAGTGTTGTCGGCAGGGAGGGACAACAACTGTAACTGTAACCAGCAAGTGTTGGGCAACGCTTGCTAACTGCGCGATGATTTCCAGGATTTCAGCCGGATTACTTTTGTGTGTGTTTGTGTGCCAAGTGTTTCGCAATTTATGGCTGGCCCTTCACATTCGGCTGCTCGTGTTTCTGTTCTGTTTTTCAGTTTGCAGTGCCAAGTGGCATATTTGATTACTTTTAAATGATTTTCAAATTGATCATCTTTGACTTATGTGGGTTGTGGCAAACGGAAGTTGGCTCTTGTATCCAGCTCTTGTGTTCCACCAGCCCTTGCCTTTGGTTTTACTGGTTCAGAACTAGTTCCATTTCATTGATTTAAATGTTCTGAACTTTGACATTTGTGGTGCCCTTCCACTTGCACCAGATGGTCCCAAAAACACACACACAAAAAAAAGGATGAAACATTTATCATTTGGCCATAATTTGCCAGCCCCTCTTGGCAAGTACAGTCTCGCTGTTTGGCTGTTTGGCTGTTTGGCTGTTTGGGCACACTTCATGCATAAACACGGCGAAGGTCAGACGATGCTGACATAAAAGGTTTGAGCCCTGGCCTCAAAGGAGGGAGAACGGGAGATGGTTATAGGGTTCCGGTTGCAGCCAGGAGTATTGCTAGTTTACCTTTTCTTTAGCTGCTCCTGCTTCTGCCCCACTTGTTCGCCTTTTTTTGTTGGCTCGAGCAACAGTTGAACATTTGGAAATTTGCATAAATATTTCCCAGCGCCCGCAGTCCGTGGCTGCCACTTCTCCGCTTCCTCTGCCGTGCCACTCGAAATTTATAGAAATGTTGCACGAAACTGTTTCCATTTTGCTTGGGCAGGCTCCAGCTACAGCCCCCTGTCTCTCTCTGTCTCTCTGTCTCTCTGTCTCTTTGTTAAAATCCTTTTGGGTCGGTCCAACATGTACGATTCATATGAATATTTTATAAGCCCTTGTCTCTCACTCTTGTGCGAGTTTTTGTTGCCTGGGCGTTATTTATGCGGGGAGACAAAGTTGAAGTTGACGAAACCATCGGGATCGGGTTGGGTCTGGTTCGCTTCGGTTGTGGTCGTTATATTTAACGCCAATGCCACCAAAAGCTGTGACATGAACAGCAAGGGAAAGGACACGCACGACAGACAGGACAGGACAGCACAGAACAGAACAGAGCAGCACGGGACAGGACAGGACAGGAGAGGACAGCACAGGACAGGAGAGTCTTTCCTCTTGCAGCAAATGGATCTATTTTGCATTGAAATGGAAATTGAAATGTCCGCTGCGCGTCACCACAACGGGAGACAGGGATTGGTACTGGGATAAATTGATAGCTCTATCGGCACATGTCCACATACCATGACAATGCCCCCAGTGCAAGGGAGGGCTCCGCTAATCAGATTTATTGAATCTCATCATAAATTGCAGTCTCG
The DNA here is from genome assembly GCF_900245975.1 of Drosophila guanche. Classification (NCBI taxonomy): domain Eukaryota; kingdom Metazoa; phylum Arthropoda; class Insecta; order Diptera; family Drosophilidae; genus Drosophila; species Drosophila guanche. Next base: position 6,372,086 of record NW_022995745.1, read on the forward strand.
CAGTATCGTCTGTGGTCTATTCTTAGCGAAAGGGAGAGTTCTTCTGCCCACAATTTGTATCTGCCTTCAAACTGGAACAGGGACAGTCCATTTTGGAGAGCTTTCTGCACGCTTATCCTGTTGTCAGGCACACCAGGAGCAGCAGCAAAATGAATTGATTATCTTTTGGACTAAACAAGAAGGGAAAGTCTGAAAGTGTGTGTGTGTGTGTGTGTGTCCACACCGGAAGTGGATTACTGGCAAAGTTGGTTTAGATTTGTCAACGCCAGTGGAGGCATCTGCCCGCGGCATACAGGGTGATGAAAGCCTTTTATCGTTCACTTGTCGTTGAATAAGCGACTACCCAACGATTACCAATCGATAGTCCTTTTTTGCTACATTTTCAATGGTTCTTTGACCGAAAATGGCACCCTGTCATCGTGGGGCTCTGGCTGTTCCTGCGCCACCCCGTCATCGTATTCTGGTTGCCTGTCATCGATTGGGGATTGCATGAGACACGTTCGTTACTTATTCTTGTCCATTCTTCGTCGACGTCTCTGCACCTCTGTCTAATTGCTGGCCATTCGTTTTGGGGCTGGCTAAGTTGCTGGCCGACTTTGCTTATCAGCGCTTTTCGCCGCTCTGCCACAGGCCAGCCACACCCGTTGCCCGGCCACCCATTTGTTAGCCAGGCTCTGGGTAAATCATTTTTCATTTGCCTGTTGAAATTTTGCACTACTTTGTCTGCCACCTGCCACCTGCCAGCTGCCACTCGTTCCCGAGCGTGCCGGAAGCCTGTGGGGCAGAGCGGGGTGTCTGCTGTCTTTTTGTTTTGTTTTGTTTTGTGTGTGTTTTTGGGCCGTTCTATTGAACTTTACTCAAGCGAAATTAATGAGCGGCCCGGGGCCATAACACGCGCCAGAAGCCAGTTCATTACCGGTACGGATTTTGGTGGGTGGTTCCTGGTTTTGGCTGCTGCTGCTGCTGCTGCTTCTGCTCCTGTTTCCACTTCGCCCACTCAAGTGCACCAAAGCGCGAAAAGCATTAGGGGGCAGGGGCTGGGGGTGTACGGACATTTTATTGGCGAACATAAAACGCAAAGTGTCAAAGCGAAACGTTTGCAGACGAGAAGGTTGGGCAACATTTCAATTGGCACGGCCATAAAAAAAAAAGAAGAAAAGTCACAAATGGAACCCTGCTCTAGTGGATTTGATTTAAAATCGGGTTTGGCTCTGGCAACTGGCAACTGGCATCTGCCATCTGAATCTCTATCAATTTTGCATTCATTGAAAGCAGAATTAAATGTTGTGGTTTATTTTGTAGGCCACCAACTCGAGTGTGTGTTTAATATTTATGCAATTTAATTAGCATTCGATTATGCTAATTAATTGCTGAATATTAATTGGAATGCATTGGCTTTACCTCATCGATTGGCAAGTGATTCATGTGTCCATGGAGAGGACTGCAGCAGCAGCAGCAGCTGTAAGCGACAGACGTTCGTCTCGTTGACCATTTGACTTTGATTTGTTGTTTGCACTAGCAAAGTACAAGTGGATGTGGAATGCCTCTTGTTTCTGCATTCACACTGTGCCGCTGCCTTTGGGTGGCGCTTCGAGTTGCGCGACGAACAACAAAAGGAAGCCAGACAAAAAAAGCTGAAAGACAATTCCTAGCACTCAATTAACGCATTTAAAACTACAGAGGAAGAGAGATAGATAGAGAGGATGAGGCAGATCTGAAGAGTAGAGGCTGTGCCACTTGTGTTTGGGTTTTATTTCGAGAAATGGCATTGTGCATCTGCCTTCTGCCTTCTGCCTTGTGCCTTTTGTCTGTGGCACGAAGCACAACCACATCGACAAGGCATTGTCTCTATCCGACAATGCAGCAGCAGCAGGAGAAAGCCGAACCCGTTTCCAATCCCCAGCCCATGCCCAATGCAACCAAATCCGAATCCCAGTCAGAGTTCCACCAATCATTTCTCATTGCTCTGGCATGGAAAAGCTGTGTGCAGGAGGAGACTCTAAGCTGCCACACAATCAATCAAAGAGCCAAGGCTGGCACTGACGATCAAAATCCCTTTCGCTTTTCGCATTTCGCATTTCGCATTTCGCTTTCCCTCCTGCTGGCAGGGCTAATCGTGTGCCCGATAGGGGAAAAGTGCCACAAGTTCAAGTGCTCTTTGGTGCATAATGCTGGAATTTACGAATACGATTGCTGAGATGAGAATCTTCCACTGGTAATCGCTTAACGAGTTGCAGCAATTAACGTGAGACTTGCCCTAAGCTTTTGTTCAGCATAAAACCAGCTTCTTTGTCCTGTTGGCCACCTTTAAAATCGGCCACTGATTGGGCATGAGAGCGCTTTTTGCCTTTCCATTCATCAAAACTTAAGCTGCGGCACAATTCGCCCTTAAATGTTGTTCCGATGGAGCACTGGACCCAGCCATTTATTAGCATTTAAGCAAAGTTATTGGACTGCTGAGGCAGCCCGCCTCTCCTCTGATACTTGACATTTGAGGGCTGTGGGTTCATCAAAGTTTTAGTGGCTCCATGGGCGCGTTCTGCACAGGCTCCCTCCCATCCGCGTTTTCTTACGAGCGAGATTGGCATCGTCCAGGCATCATGATTATTGTTTTAGTTGTTTTAGCTTCAGGCCTCAGGCTCTGATAATTGCTCTCTGTCTCTGCCCGCCCCTTAGCCATGAAACTATATGAATCTTTATGGCCCAGTGACCTGCACACGTTCATGTTCATGTTCATGTTAAGAGACCAAACTACATTTTGCATTTTGATTAAAAAGTAAGCACCCAACCTGCCCCTCTCTCCCTCCCTCTCTCTTAATAGTTCTCGAGGCTTTCGTCAGTCCTCGCCTTCGTTTGTCTTGCTGGTCCATCGCCTGCGCCTCCCCAGGAGACACTCGAGGCGCGGAGCTCTCGTTTGCAATTTAATGAAGCAAACTGTTGCTAAACACAACGACTAAAGTTAGTAGCCGCGGGTGGTTGGTGCAAAGGGAAGGGGAAGGCGACAGAGAGGCACTTCCTGAGAGTGACTCCGCCAGCGTGCAGATGAGCGATGGACGGATGGGTGGATGAGTGGACTTGGCACCGCTGAAGCATGAAAATCATTTGATGAACGCCATGCCATTGGGCTCTAAGGACTCTCCGCCATCCAACAGATGCTCCAGAGAGAGCAAAAGAGAAAGCGGTAAAGCAGCTTGCAAATCTGCTCCAGTGTTGGATGCCCTGTCGACTCTGCGATACCCTCTAACAAAGTCCCACAAATATGTGACACATTTCCACTGCTCTCAAATGCGATATGCCCCACGGATAAGCGTCACAAGTTTTGGCTTTGAAAATGATAAAGAGAAAGTGAAGTGGGGAATGGCAAAGGGAATGCTGCTTGGCCAAGTCAAACGGTTTTTCCGCTGGCATTCGGCCAGTAAAAGAAATAGCGAAAGCCAATTCAATAGAGGAGGGGAAATATTGTATGAAATGTATATTTAAAATTGCATAAATCAAAACACTCGGGCAGCGGAGGTGACGCAGGAGACGAGCAGAGCCACAGTCGGAGCCAAACGATGCTAATTGATTGATGATCGACTCTCGCCAGATGCTGCTCGATTAAGAGCAGCCCAAAAACCTTCAAAAGGTCTGGAAATGAAAATCGAAAATCTAAAGTTACTTCGCAATGGAACACTCCATGACCATCCAGTGTTTGTTGCTCTTTTTTCACAGTTCTTTAGGTCCTTTTTTGGCACATCGTAGGGGGGCCTTCTGCAATCGTTTCTCGGATCGAATCACGTCCACACATACGAGGACCACCCGCTGCTAAAACAACTGAAGGACCTCAAAGGACCATTACCAGTGCCGAAACCAACCTCAATTAAAGCACACTCTTTGGCAATTCCAGCTGTGACTTTTGCTCTGGCCAGTCACAGTCAGAGTCACAGCCATGGCAGTTGGTGGAGCGCATTCGATGGAACATTGACAAAAGGAATCGGAAAATGCAATGGGAAATCGCTCAGACAATGGCCCAAGCGGGTACCAGGAATGTGGCACAAAGAGTAAGGGCGGGCAGGGAGTAGCTTGCAACGCCACGGGGCAAACGAAAAATGCAAATTGTCAAACATGCAACGAAATTGACGAGAAAGACTTCCTGCAACGCAACTCTCTCTCTCTCTCTCTCTCTCTCTCTCCGTCACGCACATTGCACCTTCGGCATGACTCCCTCCTTCATGCTTCCGAGTTTCAGCGAAATAATCGTACCAGCAGCGAATATTGACACTCTGTCAGTGTGTCAATGTGAAGCTTCAGGCTCTGCAGGATATTCCCCCACCCGTGCCAGCTGTGGCAACGATGCCAGCAAATTAACTCAAACCGAAACGAACGCCAGAACGCCTCCCCCTTGCCGCATCACGCTGTGGCACGTCTCAGAAAATGACTGCTGAAAATGGTAGGGGAAAGGGTGTTGGCCTGCGGATGGATGGGAACTTGTTGCTGCATTTTGGCAGCCATTCCTGGTCCAGGTCGAGGTCCGGGTCCGGGTCCGGGTCCGGGTTCGGGCAATTTTTAAGCAGGCATAATTAATGGAAAACGGCCCTCGTTTCCTCGGATAATGTCAACATTATCGCTGCTAATTGGCAACGGGGGGGCTGACACAGACAGAGACACACAGGCTGGATGATGGACACCAATGGTGAGGCCGCTGCCGCCGGAGGGAGCTCTTAGATTTAGCTAATGGATTTACCTCGTCATTTAGTGGATGATTTTCGTTTGTGGCATGACGGACAGGTGGCAGAGGATAAGCATGAACAAAAAAAAAAACACCAAAAGATGATGAATATAAATGCGTACAAGGAAGCTGAAACATGTCAGAGAGGCAAAAGGGCAGCAGCTTTGTTGTCTTTGATTTCTGCTGTATCTGTCGCTTGGCCCTCTCTTAACCCACTTGGCCTGGGCTGAGCTGTACATGAATTCATTTCACATTTGTTAAATAGCTTGCAAAGAGACAGTTGCATTTGCCCACTTGCCATTTGCTCTCTTTCACACTCTCTTGCTGCACAAATACTTTGTGGCACTTGCAAGTAGCGCTTGTCCATTGGCAAATTTACACTTGACACCCACAGATCTATGGCCACTTTGCTCCTATGGTGCTCGCTGACTTTTGCAATTAGCGCAGCGCCAGACGTGAGAACCAAGCGACCAAACAATCGGTTGATCAACAGACAAAGTTGAGCTGTGTAGATTGTGTGACAAAAAAAAAGAAGAATTTTCATTTATTTATTGTGTGTGTGTGTGTGTGTGTGTGTGGCTTAGTATCTACATACATTAGATTAGATTTTGAGCTGTGTGCGGGGCAGATCCTAACTGTTGTCGGATATGAGGCGCTGCTCGTTGTAGCGTATGGGATATGTGAGTGCATTGCCCTTGTCCCACGAGTAGAGTTCCTGTAAAGGTGGCGAATTAGTGGGGTAAAGCCACAGGCCAAAGGCCAAAGAATTATCACTCACAACTGTCAGGGGGTTGTAGCCGACGGTGGTCGTGTGACTGAAGGGATTCGAGAAGGGCAGATTCGTATTGAGCAGCTTTCCCTTGTACAGATCCACCACATATCGGATCTGTGTGTTCTTGTCTGTGGCCGAATCGATGGCATACAGATTGCCGCACACAATAAACATCTCCCCAAACTGATGGTGGTCCAGTGTGATGTTGAAATTGTACTGCATCTTCAGTGTCTCTGCGTCCAGCTGTGTGTGTGAAGAAGTCGTTCTAAAGTGAAGGCTCTCAGGCACTGTACACTACGCACCTTTGCCACCAGCGTGTTGTTGGAGTTGTAGGTGCTGTAGACAACCCAGAGGCCCACCTCGTCCACATTGAAGTCCATGAAGTTGAAGTCCGTGGCGTAGAGTCGATTGGAGGCAGCCACTCCCGCGTAGGGTAATTGTGTGGCTGCAAAGAGGCAGGAATCACTCCACACTGGATGACATTTCTGTGAATATTTATGGCGCTACGTACTGATTTTCTTGAGGCTTGTCAGATCCAACTTAACCACCAGATCGGAGTTTCTCTGATGATAGTAAAACGAGCCATTGAACACCACATGAGCATTGCCCTAAAAGCGGCAAAGGAAAGTAACAATAAACAGTCTCTACGGATCCTTGGCGTCACTCACATGGAAACCCTCGGGTATCTCGTACTTGCGCCTGGGCACACTGTTCATGCGATACTGTATCCGCGTGGTGAACTCAAACAAATTGTACGGATCATTCTCGTTCGTCACGTACGTCTTCTCGCGATCACTCTCGGGCGCTGGATCGCGCAGCCACGAGCCAAACTTCTCATTGACAACCTTGTGGAAGACGGGCTTGCCGACGGCATACAAGTAGCAGGCTGCCAAGAGACAGAAACAAGATGCACTTGAGGATTGCTAATCTAAGTGGCTTCACTCACTCTTGGGTCGCTTGGGCAGTCCCGGATAGCTGAGATTTCCCGTTGGCTGTATCTCAAAGTTGTTCAGTATGGAATCCTTGCACTGGTACAGGCTGTCAGAGAAAGCATTGCCGGTTGTGTAGACCGACAGTATCCAGGCAGGGGCAGGGCACTTACCTCGGATCCGGACACTGATCACAGACGGGGCACTCACTCTCTGGCGGCCGCTGGCCATACACCTTGATGCTGTTGCCCACATACGGCGTCTCGCTGTTTGGATCTTGTGCTGGAGGAGTAGCCCAAGGATTAGTAGAGTCTCTGACAAGTCTCTCAGCCTATGCTGTGTACTCACGTGCTAACTCAAAGTTGACCATGGTGGCATTCAGCTCGTTGCGTGCCACACAATGATAGTAGCCAAAGTCGTCCTTGCGCAGGTTATTAAGGGTCAGACGCATGGAAGTTTTGAAGCTGCAGAAAATAACAGTGTAGTAGGATTACACATCAACTTGCAGTAGATCTCTGTGGCTTTTTCTGCTCACCCATCTGGATATGATTCAATGCTGTACTTCTCGCTGGGATCCAGTATCTTGCCATCATAGGCACGCTCCCAGTAGCGTATGGCCTCGGGGAATGCCTCCACGAGGCACTCGAGCGTGGCGCTGCTCTGATATTCGGCGTAGATCATTTGTCGATACACCGAGATCATGGGAGCAACTTTAAGGCGTAGAATAAATACATGAAAATAGGCACCATGGATGGATGTCTCGTGCTTACAGTGTACTTCCACTATGAAGGTTGCATTGGCAACGGGCGCAATCCCATTGTTGGCGTAGCACGTGTAGGCCGCCATCTGATGCCTCGTGATGTTGGTGAACTTCAGAAACTGTCCGCTGATGGAGGCCACTGTGATGAATGCAATGTTTAGCTTCAGTTCTTCTCTCTGCTGCTCGCCTCTCCCTACTCACTCTCCATTCCATTGACGTTGATGGTGCGTCCGTCCTCGCGGCGCCACTCCACCTGCGGCTGGGGACTGCCGGTGGCCGTGCAGCTGAGATTCAGGGATCGACCTTCCTCGACAATCACCGTGCGCTGGAAGTCCGGTGCGTGTAGATCTGTGATCGAGGGCGGTATCAGCAGATCGTTCGAGGAGCTGCCATTGGGGAACTGCATCTTCCAGGCATTGATGCCGGGCACACCGGGCGTGCCGTTGGTGCCCGGCTTGCCAGGACGTCCGCGCGGACCAGCAATGCCTGTGGGGGGCAGACAATTTTGCACTCTGGAAGCACACACAAGCAAGCATTGATACCCTACCCTTGAGTCCTCGTTCGCCGGGTGGTCCTTGGGCGCCTTTTGGCCCGGTTATGGACAGCCCATCCTTGCCATCCTTGCCGTGCAGCCCGTCCTTGCCGTCACGCCCCGGCAGCCCGTTCTTGCCATCGGCACCAGCTCGTCCCGGCACCCCATCCAGTCCGGGTTCCCCCGGCACACCGTCACGCCCATCCAGGCCCGACCGTCCGACGGCGCCCGCATCGCCCTTGATGCCACGTGGACCCGCCGGCCCCACATGGCCGACACCATCGACGCCAGGTGCGCCCGGCAGACCGACATCGCCGCGATTGCCCTTGGGTCCGGGTATGCCGGGCAAACCAGGATTCCCAGTGGGTCCCTTGGGTCCAGTCTCACCCGGCGGACCCACCGGCGCCGGCGGACAGTAGTCCTGTGTGCCCTTGCAGAAGCCTGTGATTATCTTCTCCGGCACGCGGCAGTAGGTGTTCAGATAGATCCACTCGTCGCCGCCCGGAGCGGCGCCCTTCTGCCCCGTTCGCTTGCGAATCTCCGTGTCCTGCTCCTCGAGCGCCATGCGGTGGTTTGGATTGAAGAACTCAATCAGTGGATCAGCTGTGAGAAAGACAGAGAGAGAGAGAGAGTTAGGGTTGGGTTGGTTTACAAACAGCAGTCTGGGAGTGTCTTGCCATGCATCGAGGCGGGCGACGAGGCAATGTCCCGTCGAATGCGCATTCGCCTCTCCTCTGTCCGATGGCCAATCAGGTTGTCCGTGAACTTGCGCTCGTTCTTCAACTCTCCGCTGCTGCTGCTGCTGCTGCTGATCTTTCGCGTGGTGCTGGCGGTGCTGTCAAGAGAGAGTTCAAAGCTTAAAAGTGATTCCAAGCCCCAATTGGCACACACTCACGTTGTTTCCCTGTCTGCTTCGCGATCCGCTGCAATAATCTGGCTGAGCATTGCCCTGAGGACATCCTCGGATCGCTGCAACTCCGCCTGGAACTGTGCGCGAAAGAGCCTCGAGGAGCTGGGCGTGGGCGAAGACGCGAAGGCATCGCCTGCCTCCTGCTGTGTGTGCGTGTAAAAGACAATGGCGAGACTGGCCAGGATCAGGGTGAGGGCGCCCAAGTAGATGTAGACGAGCACCAGCGAGGTAACCGCCTTGTTGCCCCCGCCAGCACCGGCAGCCGCCGTCGATGTTGTGTCGCCAGCCACCAGCTGGTCACTGGACGCCGCAGACTCCAGACGCCGCGGCTTCACCTCAGTGCTGCCCGTGGCGCTGCTCTCATCCTCATCCTGCTCTATGGAGCGTCGCTTCTTCTTTTTCTTGCTGGCATTGTGTAGACTCTGATTGACGGCCAAGAACATGATGCTGCAGCCGCTGTGGTTTCCGTTCTGCTGCTGCTACACAAATCCCAAATCAAAGAGGCCAAATTTGTCTAGTTTTGATGTTCGATTTAGAATTTCTGCTTTGATTTATGGAGCACAAGTGCAGTTCGAAAATCAAATTTCCATATTTTTAGATTACACAAACAAAGAAAAGCAAAAAAAATATGATGGAGGGGCAACAGGGAGGAGAACTCGGTCTAATTTTAAATAAAAACTCTCGAGACTCTCTCCAGCTGGAAAGCAGGGAAGACTGCTTGCACGGCTCTGCGCTGCTTGTCCACTGCTTGCAACATGCGAGTTTTGTTGCTGCAGTGCCTCAAGTGCAAATTAGAATGGAAATTGTTTTGTTTGTCGTTCGGGTTGTACGTACGTGATGTATACATAAGAGCCGCTCGCTACCAAAACTTTTTCACACTTTTCCGCATGTGGCGGGCACGCCAAGGGGCACGGTGGGGACGGAGATAGAGCGAGAGCGAGAGCGAGAGTTTAAGTGTGAATGAGAAAAAGATGGCAAAGGGAGCAGAGAACGAGAGAAAGAGAGAGCTAGAGCCTTGGTGACCAAACGCGTTGGCGTCTAATGCTCGACTGAGTGACAGTTTCTGTTCCGCTTCTCATAGCCGGCAACTTTCTCACGCACTCTATCTCACTCTCTCTCTCTCTCTCAGCAAAGAGAGCGCGATAGAGAGAGAGAGAGAGCGTGGTGCTTGGGGGAAGGGGCGCGTGTACGAACGATAACAAATCGAGTCTATATCTAGATATGTATATGCATATATCCATTCCCATGGCTATATCTCTTGACAGCTTTACGTACGCCATAAATAAATCGAAATCTTTTTGGGGAAATTTGGAAACTCGTTTGATTTCTGCTAATTTTAGGAAAACTAAAAGCAAATTTGTTTGCCAAAATGATTCTTCCAATATTTGTCCACTAAATATAATCGTTTATAACCGAAAACAAGGCAAATACAAAAGGGGAAGAGAGGCAGAAAGAGAGAGATTGTTGGGGCACCTCTCTGCGATTTGACGCCTGCGCCGTGCCCTTCAGCTTTCGCTGGCAGTTAACGGGAATGCACATGAATGCTACCCAAGGGGGCCTTAAAGAGCGTGAGCGAGAGCGAGTGGAGTTGGGCAATGTCTGGACTGGCTGGCGAAAGAAAACTTTCCTCAACAAGTAAACAGTTGAACGGTGGACAAGTCCCGGCTCTGGGGACACCCAAAGTTCAAAGATAAATGCAACTGCAGCGGGAATATTAACTATATAAACTATAGATACAGATACAGATACAGATACAGATACTAGATGTACATAGATACAAATATCAGTAATTGAATTACAAAAAATTAACTGAGAGACTGTGAGGTAAATACAAAGGCAGTGGCAGTGGCAGTGGCAGTGGCACTTGGCTTTAAAGTTTCTCCTGCCTAATTCTACTTCTTCAATTTGTTTATGGATCAGCCAGCTACAAGCACTGGGAATCACCTTGTGCTTAATTTGCATTTCCGTTTCGAAAGAGAATTCAATTTGCATTGGCCCAAGAGCGAATCGAACCGAAACTCAATGGGCCGTAACGAGCTCGTTAACTTGGCTTTGGCTCCTGGATCCTGCATCAAGGAGCACCAACACACATTCAACATTCAACATGCTGCTGCTGCTCCTGCATTAGTTGCACAAACATGTCACACGAGCCAACAAGAGCCAATGCCAATGCCAATGGCAGCGCGTAATTTGGCAGCTGACGAGCATGCGAAAGCCGACCAGCCGCGGTTTTGGCACTGTTCCGGGTACAACTAGGTGCGGCCACGGCTCGGTGTCGGAGTCCAGCTGGTAAGCGGCTCAGTGCCAAATCATCAGCAACAAGCCGCAACAGCAACAGCCACAACCACAGGCAAAACGACACTGAGGGAATAAACGAGAATCGCCTTGTATTAAGGGAAATCCAACATTTTCTGATCACACTTTTCCCAGACATTCAAGTTTCTCTCAGACTCTATGCCAGGAGACTTTCCCCTTCAAATATTGCAATAATGTTTGGGATTTTTGTTTTCTCAGTGAAGCCCTACATCGGCGCATTAGTCAATAAATCAAAATGTCAAGATGATGGTCTTCGAAGTGAAGGCTGAAGGCAAAGGCAAAGCTAAAGTCAATGAGGGGGAAATCGGCAGATGGAGAGGAAAACGGCCGCCATTAGACCAACGCTTATATCAGGGAAATGACAAATTAAATGACAAGAAACCGACATTAAGTCCCAATCGGGACCACCACCAATCATTCACGCATTAATTTATTCATTCATTCATTCGGGTGTAGCCAAACATATTGGCTTACCGCTCCACCCACCCCTCCACGGACCACTTACATTGTTGCTTATGAGTAATAAATGAATGCAAATGCAAATGCAAATTCAAGGAAGGAAAGAAAGGGGAGAGGCACTTCCGGGTTTTTTATGTGCTCAGCACCGTCGCGTCGGAAAGTGCATTCCGAGTTGGCAATAAAAATGCGAATACGGCAGACAAACAAAAACAAATACGAGTTTTCGCCTCCCAGCAGGAGTTAAAGTTGCAATTTTATTAGCATATTTCGCAGGCTGCCGCCAAGGATTTCTGCCTCTGGTTGCCACAATCAGGCTGATTGAAGCGCAACATGAGCCGCGCAATGTGCAACGAATTTAAGTTTTGACGCGGAATTAGAATGTGTTTTTGGATTCCTAGGGGATTAGGTAGACATGATTATGGCTTGGGTCTTGTGTTTGAACATTTATAGTCTGTTCTGCACAGTTTTGTTCGAATAAAAGGAACTTCTGCTGCGATATTAAATAGTTTTTAGCTCTGAAAAACTTTCGTTAATGGGGAAATCAGAAATCACTCAACAGCAGATGTTGTAGGAGTAAGCCTCGAAAGCACTGAAAAGTGGAAACATTTCCGTTTGGATGAAATTCTAGGGAGATTTTATGGGAGCACATCTGAGCGAGGCAATTAAGTTGTGATTGGGCACTCGCATAGCTGCCTGTAATCTATATTTCTTCAAACTGAAACAAAGCAAAAAACAGCCAAAGATGTGGAAAGCTTTAAGAAATTGTCCCAGGACAAGTGAATGTGTGCGTGGGCGTGGCAAGGAGGAAAATTGTAGAATACACCGCTGGAGTTTCTGCCAGCCCCCACGCGTCTTGTCTCCTTTTCATCAGTTTCATTCTCGGTTTGCATATTTATGAGGGTAGCAGCAAAAGAGGAGCAGCAGTAGGATGGAGCTCTAAAGACAGCCAAAAGCATGCTGAGAAGGGTGGGGAAACGTGTAGAAATCATTGAACAGCATCGAGTGGCAGGCAGCGCTTATCTCTCGTCAACGGGGGGAGTCAACGCCAAACATGAGCCAAAGGCAACGAAGCCAAGACGGAGCGAAAAGAATGCGGAAGCGATGGAGCGCCTGCTTACAGGAGAGTCGAACCCTTTGATACCCTCTGTCAGCATGCTGAAGGCATGTCTCTTCCTTGGTAGAGATGTACTTTTGATTGATTTATTGCTCAAATATGGGATCCATCTCTGACTCGCGGAGAAACTTTTCTGTGCTTTTACCAGGGGCATTTGTTACTTCTATCCTTGTATTAATTGAAGGCTTTTCTATCTTGTTATTTTTTGTTGTTTTTGTTATTTTTATTGCTTAAAAATCCAAGAGAAAATTCGCCTGCTCCATCCAGTGTCTTGCGGAGCAGAAGGGGGTGGGAGAGTGAGTTTTGTGGATGCCGCAGATGCCGAGCGCTGCTGCTGCTGCTGCCGCTGCCGCTGCCGCTGCCACCGAGCACGTGCTCCTACAGAGCAACAAATTCCGAAAAGCCGAGCGATAAACGTTGCTGCCGCTGCCTCGTCGCAGTCTCTGCCGCAGTCGCTGCCTGCGCTGGCGTAGGTGGGTTGCCTGGCCTGTTGAAATATTTTCGAAATTAGAATTTCGAAAAGCTGGCAAAAAGCTCGGTGCTTTGGGGCCAGAGGGCGCCAGGCAGACTCCTATGCGCGCGCAATTTAAATTTAAATTCAAATTGAGTTGTTTATTCATTCTTCGAAAACTTTTTGGGGGCTTTCTTGCCATCTCTCTCGGGTAAAAAGCTTTCTTCAGGCAAAAGCCCGCAATGCAGACGTCACAGTTGACCCTCCAATGTCAATGTCCTGTGCGATTCAAAACGCAACGAAGAGAAAATCTTCAGGAGGAGGGAGAAAAATCATAATAAACGAGGTCATGAGGTTACTGCGCCACTGGGGCATCCGAGACAGTACTCAATAAACAGCCAACTAAGAACTAAGAAAGAAAGAAAAATCGATTTAAAATCAACCGCACTAATCCTTTACTTTGTTCTCCCACTTTTCTTCTCTTTGCAGGTGAGTTACCAATCTTTAGAAGTTTCAAGAAATCAAAGTATAAAGTACCAAGCTAAGGCTATTCGCCATTCAAGTGAGGCCCTGGGTCGGTGTGGTTTGTGTACTGTCCAAGGTCTTTACTCGATGCTACTTTCCAATTTGTAAGCTAACTGTGACCATGACCCCACCCTTTACTAGATCTGCGAACCCAATCCGCAATATAATTTCGAGTGGGCAGTAAAACTCTTAATCTATAATGTTAATATTAATAAAACTGAATCGATATTCACCCACGATCCTAACCCCAGCAAAAATTGCAATCAAGCAAACAATAATATAAATAATACACTAAAAGACATAGGGAAGAGTACATAGCATCGTTATTTGATCACGATTAATAAATACTCAAAATAAATGAACTTCTTTTAGTACTTCTAGTATCGCACATAGAAACAAAAACCTACATATGCATAGGAACCTCACACTTCCATTAATTGAGATCTTCCATCTATGTATGCTAGAGGGCCTCGATCTTTCTTCTCCCTCTGACGCCCTTTGCGCTGATCTATCAACACAGCCTTCTATCAAATCATCCATTCTCCATTCTCCATCATTCGATATTCGCATATTTTCCGTAACCCTACTTGGTCACTCATGTGAATCGCTTTTCGAGGGAAACGGGGCAACATCAGCAACAATCAATCGACAAATGGGCAGCAATGCCAAGAATCGGACATTGAGAAAATGCATTAAAAATGTATCACTCGAGCTAAATCACCAATCCACCCAAAGACCTAGCACTTTGTACATATTGAGTGCTCAAAGTGTGGGAGCAATGGTGACACCCTGCATTGAATGGTATATGCATACGTAGCAACAAAAGCAACCTTGGGAAAGATCTGGTTATCGTGCATAAATCCTATAAGTATTTCATTTCATTTGACTGCTTTACAGGGTACACAAAACTTCGACAGCCGCCTCTCAGACCTTTCCTTCAGTGGGGGATTCATTTATGCTTGTTCCTTTGTCAGTCTCTTATTCGTTTTGCGAGTTTTCTTTTTAAACAAATAAAGAGGCGCATTAAAAACGGTATTGTCGACAATTGACGAAAACAGGGCCAACACACAATCAGCGGAATCTTATTTTGCGGCGTCTGACGGGTTGTACGGGTGGATGGGATGGGTTGGAATGGGTGGATGGGCTTTACGCAATCTTTGGCCGAGTGAGAGGAAAATGAAAATGAAAAACGAGTGAAGGTCGCCGCCACTGCTTGAGTATCTGTGTCTGCTTGAGAGTATCTGCGAGTGTGTGTTGTTAATCAAGTGACGCTATAAACGCATCTATAAGTGTAACATTTGTCTGGCAATAGACAAAGCAGCGTTTATCCCACCCACCCATTCATTGGCACTGGGCTCTTCATTATCATCATGGGTGCGCGTACTCGTATTTGTTTGTTGGCCTGCTTTGTGTCTTTTGGCCACAAATATACAATACTCGTGTTTATGACCAATTGAAATTGTGCAGAACTGCGTCGATTGGTAAATTGATTGATTTATTTGAATCCATTCGAAGTTCGAATCAATTCAAACAGCCAAAGAAAATCATGTGTCACCGCGGAAGCTCACTCCTGTTGGGCTGCCCCATAATTGCTGGTATTGATTCTTTGTGGCATGCAATTTGTGTAATCGATGCCACACACCACACCATTCCATTCCATTCAATTCCCCCAAACAACAAACAAACAAACAAACACTCTCTTCCCACGCCACCCATCAACTTACATCGTTATTGTGTCTCGTATTGTCAAGTGTGCGCTTCGATTTCCCTTCACTTGTTGCCGGTGCTGCTGCTGCTGCTGCTGCGATTTGGAATCGTGAATCATTCGTCGGAGGTTTTTTGAGACAAAACAACGACAAAGTCCTGCGGCGCTGAGCCAAGTGCTTGTCGGATAGGAACCACTGATGGTTTTCAGGGTAAAAATATATGAGAGGAGGCAAATATAAAATGATAGGAACTTGATGGTGGTCTTTGATAATGCACTTATCCAAGAGGGAGTCCTCACATTTCTGGGCCTCTTATTTACATTTCAATAAACCTGCATTTACCGATATCACAGCATATGAATGTACCGTTTGAGCAAGCATAACAATGCACGAACTTTCACGTTCAGATTTGCTCGCGCAACGATACGGTACATGCGAATGCGTGTGAAAGAAGAACCAAAACCAACCGTTGCTTGGTGTTTGCTGCTGCGTTTGCTGCAGTTGCCGTTGCCATTTGCCGTTGACTTTAATTGTTGCCGCAGGAGCATTGCTCAAATATTAATTGGTTTTCTTTGGTTTCTTTCTGTTCGAAATTTCGAAATTATCGGCCTTTTCTTCTCCGCCTTACTCCTTCTCCGCCTCCTCCCCCTGTTGCTGCTCACCCACTCTTACAGAATCTCCGACAGACTCACTTTAGCGATTGTCTCTCTTTCTCTCCGCTGTGCAAGGTGAAGTCTTCACCGCTGGGGAGCCTAGCTCTATTCCTTTCTAGCGCTTGTGTCTCTGCTCGTGGTGAATAAGTTATCTGCTGGGGCCTTGGGTGTGGTGAATCCTCCCGGGACTTCCACCAAAGACAGCTATCAGAGCGAATATCCAGAATGATATTTATTACCTCAGCAATAATGGAGTTAACGTCAAAGTCTAAAGCATTAATTGATGCTTTAATTCCAAACTATAATGGTGGTTGATTGGTTTTTGGACCAATGCACCAAAGTTCGCTTAGTCGCGAGGTTGCTCCTGGAGGGGGAATTGTCAGTGGGTCAGTGGTCAGATCGGAGTGTACGGCCTGGGATGAGGGGCTCATCGACGCTGTAAGCCTGCTGACCAGTCTCAACGCTGAACATCAGCTCCTGCAGCAGTTCGTTGTGCAGAGGTTCCTCAACTTTGTGGACGCTAGTCCGAAGATCCTTGTGCTCAACCTCAACGCCGAGTGTAGACTGCTGATTGTCAGTGCTGCGCACATGCAGCTTGGAGCGGAGGCGTAGCGTGTCCTTTGAGTGTGTCAGGATTCCCATGTTCACGCCCAACTCGATGCCAAACTGAACAGCGGCCTGCAGGGTGTCAAAGCAACTGATGTGCTGCATCATTGCCTCATTCAGCTGAGCCAACGATTCGACACCAGCGCACACTTGATCCAAAGTGGCGCCTGCAAGTGGAAGGATGAGTAAGTGCCCCAGTTGAATCCCCTTTGGAACCCCTTTTGTGTACTTACTCTGACGTGGCTTGCCGTGCAACATGTCCACAATGTGTGGCAGCAGCGATGCATAGGGATTCTGATCGGGGTTCTCCATTCTAATAGATAATCCGAATTTTATTTTCTACTTGCAGCAATTTAAATAATAATTTCAATCTCTGTTGTGTTGTGTTGTGTTTGTTTGAGTGTCTCTCTAGTGTTTTTGTGTTTGACTTTTGACGAGCTGTAAATGTCCAATGCCGGCTGCTGGGTTGAGCATTTTCCAACAACATTTGTTAACTCCCAATAAGCCTGGGGAGTTTCATTCAATTTGAAGGTCAGCAGCCGAAGCAACAATCGCCTAGCCCCGCCCACTCATCGCTCCCTGCCATCCGCTAACATTGAAAGAGTGCCCCAAAATGCCGGTCCGTTCTGCAGAAGTTGAAGTTCGTCGGCTGCCCGATGGACTCCGGAGAGCGGTGAAAAGTGAAAAGTGAAAAGTGGGCCAACGCCGCAGACAACCGCAACNCGCACATGCAGCTTGGAGCGGAGGCGTAGCGTGTCCTTTGAGTGTGTCAGGATTCCCATGTTCACGCCCAACTCGATGCCAAACTGAACAGCGGCCTGCAGGGTGTCAAAGCAACTGATGTGCTGCATCATTGCCTCATTCAGCTGAGCCAACGATTCGACACCAGCGCACACTTGATCCAAAGTGGCGCCTGCAAGTGGAAGGATGAGTAAGTGCCCCAGTTGAATCCCCTTTGGAACCCCTTTTGTGTACTTACTCTGACGTGGCTTGCCGTGCAACATGTCCACAATGTGTGGCAGCAGCGATGCATAGGGATTCTGATCGGGGTTCTCCATTCTAATAGATAATCCGAATTTTATTTTCTACTTGCAGCAATTTAAATAATAATTTCAATCTCTGTTGTGTTGTGTTGTGTTTGTTTGAGTGTCTCTCTAGTGTTTTTGTGTTTGACTTTTGACGAGCTGTAAATGTCCAATGCCGGCTGCTGGGTTGAGCATTTTCCAACAACATTTGTAAACTCCCAAAAACCTGAAACAAATATTAGATACAAAAATTCGTTAATATTTGTAATTCTTTGTAAAATTCTTTGTAAAACTTTACCAAAAAGTGCGAAATGCCTTCTCAAAGTGTTATCAACTCGTGCCCAGCGGCTTTTCCCAAAATACTGAGCTTCCTGCTGGCCCAGCCCCATCAGTGTGAGTGTTTGAAGGTGCCAAAAAACCAGTCTGGGAGTGAACTTTGTCCTCCACTCGCAGGCTGCACTGTGCAGGAAATGTTCAAGCATGTCTTGCTGGGTGAACAAATGCTGCCCCAAGTCATCACATCATTCAGTATCCTCCAGAAAGCTGTGCGCTCTGGCCTGATGCTGGGCATATCCTTGGAGATCTTTGCGGTGCAGAATGGCATTTTGCACATGCCCCAGGGGGGCAAGCGTCCTGTCTTCCCAGTTAGGCTGTTGCAAAAACAGGTGGGCAGTCAATCAGAATATCAATCAATGATTCCTCTGACAAATCTTCATCCTCCTCTTCCATCGTTTCAGACAAATAAATTTTCTTTGGAGGCTCTTCGTCTTCGTCGTCGCCGTCGCAACCGCCACTAGACGGCGTCCCATTCAATCCTTTTTCCCAATTTAGATTTCGAATAAACGTTAATTACATGTACTGGAAAATTGTCATGCTTTGCGTTCAGGAAGCTGCACTTAAATTGGTGGGCCAGGGCTGGCACTTGTGTTTGCTGCGTTTACCGTTCGAATGTATTTTTTCGGTGAACGTTTATTAAACGTCCCCGCACGCTGTTGACGTTGTAAGCAATTTGCGTGGAAAACACTTTGCACAACACTCACCCATAAAGAGTCACCCCTCCACGCCACCACTCAGTCTCCCACATGTTCGATTTTCGGCACTGTTCTGGTTTTCATTAACGTTTTTGTGTTTGTTAATTCCGTTTTGGAAGAGAGCAGAGATATTTTATGTAAGATGTTCTGACAAATGAATACAGTAATTAAAATAGCAATGAAAGAGCATATCTTCAAACTCAGAAATATGAGAAATAGTAGGATATTCAAGTTTGTTAATGCAGAAAGTACAGATCTCCTACCGATCTCCGAGTGAAATTGCAAACCGGAACAGTGTCGATTGGTGCTCTGCTGCTGTTGCTGGCGCTTGGCCCCTGGCCTGCGGTGATGTCCATCCATGTGCCCCCACGTCAGACCTGGCATTCGCATTCGCAGTCGCAGTCGCCGCCGACAACGTCGCTGTCGCTGTCGCAGGCCTCTGCGTCGAGCAGAGGAGCGATCTTCAGTAACGCGCACGCCGGTGAGCGCTTCGCTTCGCACTTGTTTCACTCTCACACAGAAGATAGAAAACAGAAAAGGAGGAAAGCAAAAGAATCGGACTAAGTGCATTGGCATAAGGTGAGGCATTGCCAGAGAATGCGATCGCCTGATAGTTGCCTATTAAGTGTGTGTTTGTGTGTGCGGTGCAAATACTCTCGTCGAAAGAGAGCGTGCATTGGCAGCTGCAATGCTCTCAGGTTAATGCAGCTTCGAAGCAGAGCTTTAACCACTTCTCCCGCTGCAGAACCAGTGCGTATGTCGTGCGTTTCTTTTTTGTTGTTGTGGTGACAAAGATGTTTGTAATGGTGATAATGATTCACGAAATGATAATTTTATTGATGATAATTATGCTACGGAAATTATGTGAAAAATTGTGTCGCATTGATGACGTTCCTCTTCGTTTGTCGTTTGCCCAACGGTTCTTACGCTCTTTCGCTCTTCCTCGCGCAGGGCTCATTTATGCAAGGGGAGGTGTTGTTCTCCCACTTTCTCTCGTGGTCTCGTGGACGCAATTATTTCGGAAGAGATATGTACATATATATAATAGGGGTAGTGGTGATCTCCTCTCCACTCACCTCGAATTTTTTTTGTAATAAACAAAGCCACTATCCCGATATGGCTTCTTGGAAATTCCCTCACCTTGCATAAATTCACCTTGCACTTGCGTGGACCAAATGAAGAATTCTCTCTTCCATCCATCTTCTTACACTCTCACTGCCGCGCGCGATCTTTCTCTCCTTCTCTCTGCTGACGCGTAAGTTTCAAAAATGTTTGAGTGTTGTTTTTTTGGTTTTGTTGTCGTTGCGTGTGTGTTTTTTGTTTTCTTCCTCTTGCGGTGCCGTTTGGAAATGTGAAAAATGTGTGCGACAACTGCTTCCCCACACCCCGCCACACTCTTGCCCGGCCTACACCCACCAACCCATCCCCGTTGACACCGTCGCGCTCTTTTCGGTCAGCGTCTCGGCTGCTGGCGCTGCTGGCGCTGCTGCTGCTGCCGCCGCTGTCGTGGAAAAAGGCGGCCAGCAACGGGAAAAACAACAAAAAACAAAAGTGAAAAATAAATGAAAATTGTCTCGTTTCATTTCTTTTGTCATTTGAATATAAATAAATATGTATATATGTAGATGTCGCTGTCGCTGTCTCTGTATATATGCAAGTAGCCATCCGTCTGCTGATGTACCAACATACATAGTATATGTACATACATATGTGCACCGTTATCACAGATCTATATAGCACAATCATACATGTGCACGTAGTGAATCGTTATAATCGGAAGAGCAGAAATTAAAGAGCATTGCAATTGCAGTTGCCTGCCGATAGATATCTCTGCTATTGAACATAGAAACACAATAAATTGTTACCAGTACACGGCGCGAAAAAGTGGAGTAAGTTAATGGATTGCCTGCATGGCCCACATCACGACGACGAACGGCAGCTTAAGCCAAGCGCCAAGGTAAGAGAGTAACACCACCCACTGCCACCCCCTCGCCGCTGTTCATCGCTCTCTCATTCAAACTCTTCCACAGTAGCGCTGCCTCTCACCCACTGCCGCTGCTGCTGCTGCTGCTGCTGCTGCTGTTGTTTCTGAAATGAAAGGAATGTGATTATTATATGTACAATCATAGCTAAGATCAGATCACTATGGATACTTCAATTCAATTCAAAACTTGTAGCACTACAAGAAAATATTAACATACCTTATGCTGTAGGTTATCCCTTATTAGATGTATCAAAGGATACGTATATTAAAATGACAGGGTATCAAAAGCTTCGCAGCACAAAGTTAGCCTATCTATATGGGCCTTTCATTTGTTTGCCACGCGTTTTCGCGTTTATCTGCGCTATTTGCTAAATCATTGCTTTTCTTTTTACATTAAAATCTGGTTTTATTACTTTCTAAATATTTACTTTGGAGCCAGAATTTTCGCATTTACGACTCGCCCCAGAATACGCGCACATAGCGTAGGCTCAGGTGGCGAATGCTGACGGACAGGGAAATGTTTGACGCCCCCAAAAGGTGGGATGGATCACAATTAATGGAACAGACTCCTCAGTTATTGAGTTTGTGTTTAACGATTACTTCCTTTAGCATTTAAATACGACTTATTTAAGGTCATCTTTTCTTTCAACTGCCCTTGATTCACTTTCTCTGGACTTAAAGTAATTGCTGCTGGTTCAGAGCAGTTGATCATCGATACTGGAGTATGTCTTTGGCCTCATTTCCCATGCCCATACCCATACCCATACCCATACCCATGCCCATACTCGTTGCCTCTTTCGCTGTCTTCTTGGCCGACCTTGCCCCGAAACGAGTGCAGAAGAAGAATAAAACTATTTATGTTTTTCATTTTCATTTCATTTTTGAGGCGCTTTATGCTTTGTTTGTTCCCATCGATTGACGCTGCAGCTAATTAACGTGCCCCAAAAGCGCATATGCCCCATGCCCATGAGTCGGGTGGGTGCACGGCGTGCGGTGTGCGGTGTGCAGATGTGCAGGTGATGATTATTAAGACGGACAAAAGACCTTGACAGCGACTTAAAATGTGCTAACAAGCGTGCTCTCATGTCACTGGGGTCTTAGCTCTCCACACGCTCTCATCTCTCTCTCTCTCTCTCTCCCCTTCTTACTCTCTCATAATTTATCTGTCTCTCGCTTGGACCTCTCTCTATTCACTGTTTTGCTCTGAAGAGCAATGCTGTCAGCTGTATCTCTCTCCCGTTTCCGGCTGTGGCCAAAGCCAAGGTGCAACCCCCTTAAAATTCAATTAGAACGGCCTGGGAATGACCAGGGCAGTGGATCGAAGCGAAGAGTACCCTGGCATTGGTTAGAATTACCGAATCGAATCTGCCAAACGCAAAGCTATAAATGCATCACACACACGGGAGGGTCGTACACTGTCCAAAAAGGGTATGAAAATATTGTGACCATTGTGCGTTGATCGACCATCGAACCATACAGCCATACACAATGTGGCTGCGGCTGTGTCTGTGGCGGTGTCCGCCCGCAACGCTGTTGCACTTTTAAGTGGCGCGCGCGCCCGTTCACATCGTTCCCAGGCCCAGGCCGAGTCGAGTTCGTGGGTTGTCGCGTGGGTGCCGGAAAAGCCAGTAAACTGGTAACTGGAATAATGCATGCGGCGTCCAATGTACGCTCGCCAGCAGAGATGCGTCACAAGAAGAAGAGGTACATCGCTCTGCTGCTGCGGCAGAAGGAGGAGGAGGAGGAGTCAGGGGAGTGTCAGAGCTCCCGGTCCCCTGATCCATGCATCCATGGATACATGGATCATCCCCCGGACTGAAGCGGGACTTACAGTGATTCTGTGATTTGTATTTTCATTGCTAATTCTATTTTCTTTTGATTTTATTTGATGGTGTGTGTGTTTTTTTGTGTGTTGGTACGGAATTATGGAAATGTGAAAATATATGGAAATGTGGATCCGGGTGCCGTAACAGGCAAAAGCAGTTCGTCATGCAGGATAACTATAGGATGATGTAAATATGACGTTCCCCCCGTCCACGTTCCTCTCTCTGTCTCTCAAAGTAGAGCTCCAATTGTAGCAACTGCTATTTGCATTACTTATAAGCCCCCTTTCTCTTTTTAATTGCTGATTCTTTTGCACTTTTTAATTATTAATAAACAAATCTAAGCTTCTCTCCGCCTCTCCAAAAACTATTCGTAAATAGCTAAAAATATTCCCAACTAAATGAAAAGGTTATTCAGGGCCCGACGAGCTTCAATTCAAATCAAAAATCTTCCCTTTTTTTGTGTTGAATTTTTGGCTCAGTGTGTGGAAACATGAGAGAGAGGCCGTTTATGGATTTCTGTGGCAGTTGCTGCAAGGAGTTGGTTGCCACAGCTGAAGTGCCAGAACGGATATGTTAGGCGGCACGAAGCAGCCCCATCAACTTCTTGTCGCTTGCCCCACTCTCTGTTCATCTATTTCTTGCGGCCACTCATTCTCAGGGGTCAGGGGTCTCCCCTTTATCCTCTCTTTCACTCTCTGTGCCACTGGTGTGTGCCGCTTTTTGATTGCCACAACCTTGACGTGAAGCGGAAATATTTGCCCAGCACTTTCGCCTTTGGTTTTTCTTTGTTCGGGGTTTCCATTTTCGGTTTTTGGGCTTTCGACTTTCTGTTTTTGCTTTTTTTCTTTCGTTTTTTTTTTTTAGGGAAATTTTTTAATTGATTTGCCTTTCTTGCTGTTGTTGTTGTTGCTTTTTGTGGCGGTTCTCTCGCCTTCACCGTGGCCGTGACCAGTTAGCCGCAAAAAGCGAACCTCATTCGTCCAGCCTTCCAGCCTTTCCTCGATTTCGCGGCAGTCGTCTCCTTCTCCGCCTCCTCCTTTCTAGCCGCTTTCTTTATGGAGCACACACGCACATGGCCTACGTGTGTACATACGTGTGTGTATGTGTGTGCCCCATCAATTTTGTTATTTTTAGCATGCAAATCGTTTTGTCAGCCTTCAAGGCAGTGGCGGCGGCAGCAGAGCGTCAGAGCGGAGCAGTGGAGAGACCGCCAGCTGACGGACCAGATCCCCCCCATTGATGATGAGCTTCTCCGTCAGCCACGCTGCAATTGCAATCCCCTGCAGTTTTGTTATTCCTGAGACAATGTCGAATGGGTGGATGGGTGGGTGGTTGTGTGTGTGTGTGTTGGGGGTTAGGGGTTGGACCTCCCACGTTGGTGGTTTTCGAGTGGTTCCGAATGGTTGCAAACCAAAACAAAAAAATTGCTTTATTTGTTTGTTTTCTCGTTCGTCATCATTTGCTGTGGCAACACTGGTTGGGAATAAATTTGATCAATATTTCCTTTTTTTTTTTTTGGTGGGCCACAGCCCCAGTTGCCGTCCAACCCGTACCCCCACTGCTTGCGACCATTCTCCTCACGTGCCGTGACTGCTTATTAGCCATGAAGGTTACCAGCGTCAGCGTCAGCTGAGTAAAGGCTCATGCCACATGGCCGCATGGCATGCAACCCCTGCATCTCCCGCCCGTCTCTGTCGTCTCCATTTGCATGGGGCAGCAAGGCATGCTAGGCATGGCAGGCAGGCCACTAACAACAACAGCGACAGCGACAGCGACAGCGACAGAACCACTGGCCATGATCCACGATTTGGTCCAACATTGCGTATGCGTCATATGCTCAATGTTGCCCCATGCCACATGCCCCATTGGACCGCCCGCAGGCAACAAATTGCACTCGCGCATGCAATTTCATTCAACCCTGAGCCCTTGCAACGATTGCCCCCTCGAGACCCCGAGACCCAGAGACCCATAGAGACCCACCCACAAAAAACCAGAATATGAAATATGAATTGGAATTTGAATCGAAATTTCAATGGAAATTCAAGTCAGAATCGAAAAACAAGCATCAATGAGGGGAGATGTGAGATATTTATGATAATGTCACAGATTTCCATGCTCGTATATTATCCCGAAATAAAGTGGCAAAGGAATAGTTTTGGGACTCTTGGTAAACAAATTTGTAAATGAAATTATTATTATTATTCGCTTACTTTTCTGCTAAAGATCAAGGAGCTGGATATTCGGATATGGATAACTCTGGGAGATTGACATTGAAAACAGATTTAAGTGTCTCTCTATGCGTAAGTTTTAGCTTCATCCATGTGCAGCCTCTGTGCCTGTTAGCAGCAGATGGGTTTCAGGGCTCTGCCAGCAGTGGCATTGCGTCGCATCGCATCGTCTACCGATGCACACATTAACATTAATCGCTTGCTCTCTTTCTCGGGCCAAACGGGGCAACTGTTACGAAACCGTTGATGAGGAGCGTCGGAAGGGGGAGTGGAGGAAAGCGGCAAACGAGCAAAACAAACTACGAAAATGAGGAACGCCCGACAGAGAGCCGAGTGTCCGCACGAAGGGCGGGCAGCCGAAACCGAATTGAAATGTTTCGCTCGACAGACCGAATCTCACTCACATTTGCACGTATTCACACTCATGCTTTGGCCCTCACTCACTCAGACTTGGCCCTCACTTAGTCGGCACGCCTTCCGCCCCCTTCTCAATCGCCACTCAATCTGGCTAACCCGCCCATAGAGCTGCTGTTGAACGAAACGTTCTTCCTCTGTATGTAAATCTAGCTGAGTGCAGAATGAATTTAGGAATTTTGGATGGTCAATCGCTATCCTGTGCATCCTTTTTCCATGGTGAAGAAATCTGTACGAGAACTCATTTTGTCTTTTGGAATGGAAGCGCAAGGCTTCATGGAAATGAAATGCCTAAAGGGGTTTGGGTTTTCTGCTTTAAAATATGTTTTGAAATGACAAATAATTTGTTTGTTAATTAGGAATATTTCTTTGCTATTTTTGGGACACTTTCTTGAGTTAAAAGTGGGTTCCACTCTTTGGCGTTCAATCAATCAGGTTCATTCCCTCTCAGTCTTTAACCGAACTCATTCACATTTCTCACTCAACCCATCCCACCCCTCTTTAACCCACTCTCACTACCTATCTCTCTCTCTCTCTCTCTCTGTCACCCTGTCTCTCTCTATCGCCTATCGAACTCGTTGACTCTTTCATACACTTACACTTGAAGTTCACGAGCAGTTGGCCTGTGGTTCGGCTTTTTGGTTTTTCACTCGAGTTAAGCATGTGTTTGTTTGCTTGTATGTGTATGTGTGTGTGTGTGTGCGAGTGTGTGTGTGTGTGGTAGTACAACATTTAGTTAAGTTAAGCGCTGAAGTGAACTCAACTGAACCGAAAACTGGCCCGAAATTGAAACGATGAAACGATGAGGAATCGTTGCCCCGTATGCCACGTGTGTGTGTGTGTGTGTGTGTTTATGTTCGTGTGTGTGTATGTGTTTGTGTGTGTGCTGGTATGATTCAAGTGCTGCCTGCCTGACTTACATTTCTGGCCGATTGTTTGGCATTTTCCGTCTTCTTTTTTTTTTTGGTGAAGACGTCGCCACGCCGCTGCTGCCACTGCTGCTTTTGGTGCTCCTGCTGGTGCTTCTGGTTCGGCGAATAGTTTGTCCCGGCCAGCCAAGCCAGGAAGCCAGTTAACAGAGCTTCGTGCTCTCTTTCTCTCTCTGTCCCTGTCCCTGTCTCTGCCTCTGCCTCTGACTGTGCCCGTGTCTGTGTGTCGCTGTGTGTGTGCGTGTGGCAACTTCGTTGTTGGTGCTGGTGCTGCCACTGCGGCTCTGTTTGGCTCTGAGCATTGTCAACAACGCGGCACAAAGTTCATACAATTGTGACACGCGGCGCGTTAAGCACGTGGCTCTGACTGATAACACTAGACCAGAGGTCAGAGCTGTGTCCCAAAAGGATTGACAGGACTTGAACCATTCAAGAGGGTGCCAGTGCCAGTGATATTGATAGTGCCGCCGCAAGAGGGACTTGCACGAAAACTTGTAAATGTGGCCGGAAATGGTTGCACCGTACGACAGATAGAGACAGAGGGAGCGTGCGACAGAGAGAGCTGACAGCAGAGTGTGCAACGCGTTCATAAAAAATGATTAATTAATGAATAATCCATGAATTGTTTTTTTTTTTGTTGTGCAACGCCTCGAAGCAGGCAACAACTTGCAGTGACAAAAGTGCGTGAGTTTTTGTGCAGAAATAATGTGTTCACATTTTTTGTTCAAGTGCCACACACACACACACACACTCAGAGAGTGAGATAGAGATAGTGGTAGTGCACCCCAGACAGAGAAGGGGCTTAGGTCCTCGGCCCCAGGCAGTGCCTTCGACTCGGTTTCAAAAATTTGGAACTATTCCAGCACGGGCGTTTGCTTGAAGCTGCTAAAAATTAACACAATAAAAACTAGTTCTTTGTAGCTGGAAATATAAACAAATGAAAAGAGACCAAACGAATTTTAACACTTGCCGATTCATTGCTTTATTTGTGTTCATAAATATATTAGTTTGTTTGTTAGACATTTCCTCTTCCAATTGATGCATTTTATAATTTTGAGTTGAAATAAAATGCAGCTTTAATAACAGCAACTAGCAAAGAGGATGCAAGTGTGAAATATTCGTTAGTAAATTTGAAATATATTCAAGCAAAAGGTGCTAAAAGTAAATCAAATAAATAACTAAAGCAAGTGAATGAAATATCTCCGAATGCAACATGCAACAATTCACACTAAATGCTTGCTACAAATTACAGAGCTGACAATAATGTGAAAAGAAAAACAACAACAACAAAAAGAATAAGGAAAATTAAATGGGAAAAAAGAAAACAAAGAAAAACTCAACTAAAATGTATACAAAATTGATGTAATTTGAAGTTGCAACAAACATTCGCTGTGGCACAAAGACAGCGACCATGAATGGCAACAGTGCCCCCAGCAATGAACAGCAGCAGCAGCAGCAGCAGCAGCAGGCAGCTGGTCCAGCACCAGCAGCAGCAACATCGGGACCTGAGGCAGCAGGGGCAGGTGTTGGCAACTCGCCGCGTCCTGCCACAGCGCCGGCACGCACCACCGATTCGAGCAACAACAATAATAACAACAACAATAACAACACCACCAGCAGCAGCAGCATCAGCTATAGGGTGAATCTGAGCAACATAAACAACAACAGCAGCAGCAGCAACACGAGCAACACCAGCAACACCAACAGCAATCGGCAGGCAAGCAACAACAATCACAATGAGAGCAGCACGGGGCTGGTGGTCAACACTGGTGGCACAACAGCAACAGCAACAGCAACACCTGCTGCAACTGCAACTGCCACGAGCAGCAGCAGCAACAACAACAATCACATCTATGTGAATCCGCACAGCTACGACAGCAGCACCACTGGCAGCGTAAGTGGCTCCACGGCGGTGATGCTGCCACTGCCACTGAGCAATCCGTTGACGCTGCAACTGCCACCAGCAGGAGGAGGAGCAGCAGGAGGAGCAGCAGACACCCATTTGCAGCAGCAGCAGCAGCAGCAGCAGCAGCAGCAGCTCAACACGGGTGCCATCAGTCGAACGGGCACCTCCACGTCGACAACGCTGAGCACTTTGAACACATATCTGTTCCCCTGTGGCGCCTCGGACTCGGCGGGCACACTGGGCGGTGGCAGCTGTGATCTGGACAGCAATTTCAGCCAGATGGTCAATGGAGCGGGCAGCAGCGAGGCGGGCAGCAGTCTCAGCCAGAGCACAGCGCCCGTCGGCCTGGGCATGGGCATGGGCTTGGGCGTGCAGCTGGGCCTGGGCTTCATCAGCGGCAGGCGGCGCATACGGCGGCTGTTTGGTGTGCCCGAACCCACCAGTCTGGGCACAAACGGCGCCAATCCCTATGCGGCGGCCACGCTGCGGCGACGCAGCTCACAGCTGGGGCAGTTCGGTAGCAAGCGGCGGGAGCGTGAGCGGGAGCGAGAGCTGGAGGAGATTGAGCAGCAGCAGCGCATTGCCACGGTGGCCTCTGCCAATGCGGCATTCCTCGAGCGACGTGAGATGCAGCTCCAGCAGCAGCATCAGCATCAGCAACAGCAACAGCAACAATTTCTGCCACAGCAGCAGCAGCAGCAGCAGCAGCAGCAGCAGCAACAAATTCAGTTCATGTTCCATCCGTTGCAGCCGGAGCCACAAAAGAAGAAAAAGAAAAAGCCACCGGGTCCGCCGGCCCAGGCCCGGCAGCAGTCATCGCGCACCATGGACGACCCAATGATGAATCGGCCGCGCAAGAGCACGCCCGCCAAGAAGGCCAAAAAGGCCGCACCGGAGAATCCCTATGAGAAGTACCCACAAAATCACAATCCCAAAAATCTAAATAAACAAAAAACAAAAATCAGAAATCCAAATCAGAGCAAGCCAAAAGCACAAAGCAAATCGCTCTTTAGCCACTTAAGCCACGCCTCAAACGCCCAAATGCCAAAAAGCCAAAAATGCAATTATGAAAATTTTGCATTTAAAATATTATATAGAAGCCGCCAACGAAGAACGATGACGAAGCTTTACTTTTTTTTTCAACAATTTTTAATTGAAGCGCTTAACAAATTTTTGCTTTGAATTTAATTAATTTTTGTTGTTGTAAAGATTTGAATAAAACGTTGATGACTATCGAATACTCGACATAAATATTAATGAATACTTTTTAAATACGTTTTTTCCGCTTTGCTTTTTCGCTTATTCCAATGCTTTTAGCGGCTTGTTGATACCCTGCCAATGACCATATTATGTCCACACCCCAACTTGTTCTGTAATCACCATCCCACAAGCACCAATGAATCTATCCATACATCTATCTATCGAATATACTTTGAGGAGCGTGTACACACGCGTATGCGTAATGCTCGAAACAAATTTGCCCCTGGGGGGTCAGGAGCCAAGTCGCCGCCAAGTCAATGCCCCGGCAAGCAGCAGGCGGAAGAGAGCAGCCAAATGGTAGCCGTAAGCCGAATCCCGGATCTATTCTCGTATGGGAATCAACAGACAGCAGACGGCAGGCGGCAGACGACAGACGGCGCCAGGCTCCAACTCTGCTGAACTCTACGCCAAAAATCAAATATAAACCAGTGAGAAATTTCCGCATGGGCGCAACGAAGTTTTGAATGCCTTTTCCTGGATAAAGATTTCGTTACGTGTGGTATGAAAAGAGTTTGAAACACAATTCAAACGGTTCCCATTGGGTTTGTGGATGTCGAACTTGTTCATGGGAAAGGGTATCTATCCGCAGGCACCGATGCTTGGCATTGGGTGGTGGAATTTTGGTTAGGGGAAGTGTAAAACTAAATGTGCGTCTAACTGGAGCCAGCATAAGTCAGTGTCCTGCTATTGTCTCCTGTTTCTGGCCCCTGTCTCTGTCCCTGCCTCATTGCGTATACGCCACCGACTACACAGAAAAGACACTAAAAAACACAAAAGACAAATGAGCAAAATCAAAGTTAATTTTCTATTCTATCCGAGAGATGTTTACGGGATGGCGCTGCCTTTGTTTATTCTCTTTGCTGATTCTGGCATATATTTAACGCTTTTATGTTATGTGAATGTGAGTGCGGTGGGGGAACAGAGGGGGCTGGGTCAACAGGGGGGTGATGGTGGTGGTGGCGGGATTTAAATGTCGCAGGGAAATTGCTTTAATGTGACTTGCGTGTCCGGGGCTGCGCCCTTTGTTGCTGTTTCTCTGCTGTTGCCGCTTGTTCTTTTCTCTGCTTTTCCACGTGTTTCTGTTGTTTTTTCTGCCCCCTCTTTCTCTTTCTCTTTTTGAGGAATTTATGTCAATGCCACAAACGACAAACAACAAACAGCAAGCAATAGGGGGAAGAGAGAGATAGAGAGAGAGAGAGCGAGAATGGGTAGAGGCTCAGTTCGTGGTACTCCCTTTTCTTTGGCCCAAAAAGCATTACTCTGCAGTTTTGAGTTAATTGGCAAGAGTCATACCCTGTCAGCCACCCACCCACCCATCACCCACGTAGTGGCCAACACGTGGGCGACACAGAGAAAGATACACAGCGATTGAGCGAGAAAGAGAGAGAGAGAGAGAGAGAGAGAGAGTGGAGGAAAGGGAACACGCGACGCCATGGCTGCGACATGTAGCCGCCATTTAAATTGCCCGGCAGAGTCGACCTCGCCACACAGAGCCACACACTAGTCACTCCCCCAAACCCCAGACCCCGTCCACCTTCTGCCCCTTCACTTCTACACACTCCTCGCCGACGAGCACTTACCCCTAAAACACCAACAACCCAGCCATACCCCCCCTTCCCGGACAAGAGGCAGACCCGGAATGAGACATGTTGCCCTTGATTTGTGTGCACGGCATGTGGCGGCGTGTTGACTATTTGCATTGCATGCCATGCCGCTCTCTCTCTCTCTCTCTCTTTCTGCACATATATTGGTGTGCTTATGTGTGTGTGTGTTTGTGCGTCCAATAATTTCGTAACATGGCCTTTGTGGCGATCTTTGCACTGCGATAAGCCCCCCGCCGCCGCCAAACAAGGGCAAAAAAAGGACGCGGCGCGAAGGGCGGAGGGATGGGGTGGTAAACTCATTGAGTCCGGCCACTCTCAACATTTTTTCTTGCTGTATACTGCAGGGTATTCACTTTTTACAAAGTGCCCAGCCCACTCGTTGCAGGTGGGTCCTCGGCTAAACAAAATCTTGATACAATCACACTTTTCACTTTATTTTAATGACTTTAAAGGGTATTCCATGCTTCCATGCTGAGCGAACAAATTGCTCTCTCTGAATTTGTCGTTGCCTTGTGTGTGAGCTGTCGAGGAAGTGTAAAGGCCTTTGGTGAGGACAAAACAATTCGTAGCTCCAATGCATTTGCCTAACTACACTTATTGGCTGTACCCTACACTACCCTACCCTATCCTACCCGCTCTTTGGGCCCACTCTTTTAGCCAACTCTTTTGTGTGTTTGTGTTTGTGTGTTGGGCCCAATGCCAAATGACTCGCATATTTAGATGGAAATTGTTGCTATTATCGCTGAATTTTTGCCTAATGGCCGGCAATTATGAATTACTTAATGTCATTCGTAGCCCTTGTACCTTCTACTTGACCCTCTGCTCAACCTCCGCCGAGCAACTCTCTCTGACAATGAACTTTAACAAATCGCGGAAATATCTTGTGCAGTTTCTGCTTAAAAGTTTATTTTATATCTTGCAATTTTATACAAATAGTTTATGCCACACTGCCCCTTGCCACGCCTTGGCTACATCACATTAATTGTCTGCCGCAGGACCTTTTCCCACAACCAAATTGCGAACGCCAAAAAGTATGCTATGGCAACGATTGTTCGCTTACGTTTTGTATTCCTAGGTGTGTTTGTGTTTGTTTGTTTGTTTGTGTGTGTGACCCAACTTTAGCTCAAGAGCCAGCAATTAGTCGACACCCCGCCGTAGCCGCAGCCCCTGCCCCTGCCCCTGCCCCACCTCTCTCGCCCCCGCTGCAGGTACAACCTTGAACTCGCCGGCAAATCGAAGCACGAAACGAGCACAAAGCGAATGAAAGTAAAAGTTGCACGTGCGACTGCTGCTGCTGCTGCCTGCCTGCCACTTGCGGCAGCTGCATGAATAATGTGAATGCACCACCAGCACATCCCCGCCCTCTCCCCTTCCGCTGCTCTGCCCCTGCTCCTCCCTTTTGCCACTGTGTGAAGGTCGGAGCGGTGCAGCGCGGAGTCACAGACGACTGCAGGCCACAGGAATCCATTAGGCCGTGCAACGCGAGCTCAGCTGATGAGCCTGCCACCGTCTGCCTGCTGACGTCATTGGTGTGCCACAGGCCGGCCCTTCTTCCGCACCTGCCATCACCTGGAGTCGCGCGTCTGCCCCAATCAAAGTCTTTGGAGTTGGCTTTCGCCTTTTTCTTTGTCTTTGGCCTACCAGAATTTATTTATTTATTGAGCGCTGCGACAAAAATGTTGTACGAAAGAACTTGCCCCCCCCCCGCCTGCCACAGTGCGGGCGACGACGGCGACGTCAGCAGCGATTTATTTAGCGACAGTTTGTCGTTCATCTTTTTTTTATGGCCACCGCCAGCCACACACTGCCCCCTGCGACCGAATGTTGCTGCTGCCACCACTGAATGTTGCTGCCACTGCCGAATGTTGCTGCTCCTGCTGTCATTTATTTGCCGTCATAAACTTTCAATGGAATCACGCAAGCCAAGTTGCTCGTGCCCCACTTGCCACCCGCTGCCTGCCTGCTGATTTCTTTTATTGTTTCGCATTTGACAACAGTCATTGGCTCCAACCAAAAAGAAAATGTGACAACGACAGCAGCAGCAGCAGCAGCAGCAGCAGCAGCAGCACCAACAATAGTTGGAGACCTCCCCAGTGGAGCAGCACACGCATTACCGCCTCCACGCCTCACGCTGCAGCCTTCAGCCTTCAGCTTCGTTTTGGCTGGCACTTCATGGCTCGATCTGCCCTTCCTCCCATGTGCCCTTTTCTTGGGAATATGCAGCCAAAAGGCGAACAATAAGCAAATCGACTAAAAGGCAAAAGACAAAAATTATTGGTTATAGATCAAGCAAAAGGCTTACGAAGCATTGGATACCCCTGTGCTGATTTGATGCCTTTTGGCTGCTATCTTTGATGATTATGAAATGAAGAATATATCCTATACAGGGTGGCTAGTGCTGCTCCTTCTTCTTAGCTCTATATTGCTTTGGTTTCTTGAGCTCATCTTCATCTTCTTCTATCGATTTTGGTCGATTACTTTCGGGTTAATTCTCCTCCGCCATATTTCAATACATTTCTGCAGCACAGCCAGTCGCAAGCGTTCCACTTTTCGCATTCAAATGGCACCACTCATTTTCTTAGGTATAAAAACATCTTCCATTGAAGCTTCCATCTTTCATCTATTATCTATTATCTTGTACAAGAAAATCCTGCAATTCTTGGCAGCAATCGAATCAGCCGAAATCCTTCGTAAGTATTCAGCAAAGTAGATGGGTATTTTCTAGTCCAAATATTGCATTACGATGTTGTTTTTCTCAAGTTTTTCTCAGCATTCCCTCTCTCTCTGTGTCTCCCTGTGTGTGTTTGTGTTTGTGTTTGGGCACTTCTCTTTGTATAAATAACATTTTTGTCAAGTGGCTTGTATGACAAAGTGTCAGCCATAAGTGTAGGACTTGTGCGCACACACACGTGCTCGTATTTTTATATGTGTATATGGGACTAGGCCTATTGGGCACTCGAGTGGCTGCAATTGCTGATGTGGCTGCTGCCACTGCCACTGCCTCTGCCTCTGCCTCTGGCTCTGCGCTGTTCTTGCAGTTCAAACGCCAAAATGGCAAACAACAACAATAACACTCGCAACCAGCTGCTGCTGCTGCTGCTGCTGCTGCAGTCATAGTCGCTGTTTTGTTGCCGCCTCTGCCTAATTGTTGTTGTAGGCCGACGACTGCCTTTCGCCAGTTGCCCCGAATCCGCCTCGTTGCCCGCATAGCCTGGCGTCTGCGTTGCCCTTTTCCTTTACTCTCTTTTGCATACCCTTTTGGGCGGAGTGTGATCGACTTTTAGCACTGCAATGAACATAAAATCGAATATTGAATGCAGGATACACCCGGATATCTGTGTGTCCTGTTGCAAGGGTATTCAATGCTTCGCTCTGGGTTTTTGCTGTAATTTGTAGAGACTTTTACTGCCATTCCTCGCAGTGTTGCCGCTGCTGCTGTGGTGACAAACATTTTTGTTGGCGTCCTTTATGTGTCGCGTAGCCGCTGCCGCTGCCACGGCCGCTGCTGCCTGACATTTTTCCTTTCTTTTATTTGGTTGTTGTTGCATTTGTCTGCCATTTGTTTTTCCTTTCCCTTACATTTTTCGGCAGTCAGGCACAACATTTTCGGCTGTCGGTCTGGGTTTGTCTGAGTTTTCGGTATTTTTTGGTTTTTTTTCTTCGGTTTTTCGGTTCTGCAGCCTGATGTTGCTGCCGTCCACGTTGCAGTTGCACTCGGCGCGGAAAGCGGAAGCGTTGCTGGCTCCTCGCTCCATGCGGACCGTCAAACAAGTTTTGCGGCATCAAAGTTTCG
The DNA here is from genome assembly GCF_900245975.1 of Drosophila guanche. Lineage (NCBI taxonomy): Eukaryota > Metazoa > Arthropoda > Insecta > Diptera > Drosophilidae > Drosophila > Drosophila guanche. The sequence goes on from NW_022995745.1 coordinate 6,406,527, forward strand.
CCTCATCGTCGCTGTCGCTGTCGGTGTCGCTGTCGCTGTCATCGCCATCATTGCAGTCACAGTGGTCCGGTCCATTGTCCCGGTTGCTCCATCTGATCCTCGCCCGAGTGATTGCTGTCTCCCCGTGTAATCCCTGCGATCCGTGAGTGCCGTTTGTGTGCGTGGGCTCCATCCGCAGCATGGCAGCCGTCGCAGCCGCAGTGTCGTGCAAAACGCATTCCGGCTGGCCAGTGGATTGCCGAGTTCTTTTTGTTGTTCAAGTTTTCTACATTTTTTTCACGTGAGCTCTGTTGTCGTGTTGTGTTCTGTGAAGTGGAGGAGTATCAGCAGCAGCAGCAGCAGCAGCAGCAGCAGCGGGAGGAGCAGCAGGAACAGGATGTTCATCTACAGTGCCATCGTTGATGAGCTGGATAAAATGTAAATATGGTTACAGTGAAGCCATTGATTTCTGATTTCTGGTTTCTGATTTTGTTTTTTGTTTTTTTTTTGCTGATTTTGACCCCAACCAAAAAGAGCATCAGAAATACTCGTAATTGAAATATTAAAAATGCATCCACGGGCAGTGGCCGGAAAGCCGGAAGGCGAAAGGAAGCGGAAAGAAAAAAACCCAAAAATACTCACACACACACACACACACACACACACACATATTCAATTATGCAAAAATTCTGTCAAATTCTGTTGCTCTGGCTCTGGCTCTGGCTCTGGCTCTTTTGGTTTTTCTGTTTTACTTTTTTTTTTGTTGAGTGAAAATCAATTGATACGCAAATCACGTCCACAGTCCGCTCTGCGCTCTCTACAACCATTTGCACTTGCCATTTTCCACCGTGTGACATCGTTGTGTGCTGACCCCAGCCGAAAATAAACTCCATTGACCGTTTGCCACTCGACTGCGACTTTTGCTCGTCTCCCAAAATGCGGCAACTTCGTCTGCCTCTTCGACTTCCCCGCCACTGCCCCAGAAGTGGCGCTCGGTCGCCACCTGGATGGGCATGCACTGAGCGAAACTCGTTGCTCGTTATGGATTTGTCTTGGGATTATATGGGATTTGACCAGATCGATCTTTTACCTCTAACTTTTCTATATATCATTGGCATTTCTCTTCCTTAGAGGCATTTTTCTCTTCGTTTCCATGTCCCCATGTAGCTCTTGATCTGCGACAATTTGTGTATATTTTATTTCTTGCAAGCTTTCCACGAATATGTGTCAGGAATTGATTTCAATGTTGTATCTGCACGTTCCTCTGTGTCGATTATGGATCCATAATGAGCATGATTTCTTTGTTGTGTTTCTCGTGTGTCGATCGTGGAGTAGTCCCAGTTCCAGTAGCCCCAATTTGTTTGGCATTTTTACACCATTTTTTTGGCAACCACTTTTACTTGGCAGAAAGTTTCTTGTAGTTTTCATCTTATTTGTTGGTTCCCCAGCTTTGTCTCCATTAGAGCCATAAATCCGTGTCACACGTTCGTGTGTTGGGGCACTTCCCACTGCGCCTTTGGCCCTCCGTGTCTCTGGTTCGTCAATTCAGCTCATTCCTCGCCTAGTTGACTTGGCTGCTCATGTGTTGTCTGACACCAGACCAGACACCCATCCAGACACCCATCCTGCCAGCCTGTCTATCCATCTGCTTTTGGATGTGGCTTGCACTTTTGTCTAAGCCTCGAGTCGGTGTCTTAAACGGGCCAACGCCATATCTTTCAGTGGCGGAATGTGGAACAGCAGTTGGCTATAATTACACACACGTTTCTCTCTCTCTCTGTCTCTCTCTAGCTGTCTCTTTCTGTGTCTCTGTAAATTGTGTAACCAACAGACAGACAGGCAGACAATAAAAGTAAAAGTAACTGAATTTCAGGCGACTTTCTGGGCCCCGATTGCACCGTCTTTTGCTTCCAAAAATGTGGAATGTGGCAAGCATAAGTTGTTTGCAAAGGCAAAGGTTGCAAAGGGGGAGATCGGGGCCTGACAGGTGGCAGCCACCAAGCGACGTGCACGGTGTGCACCTTGGGGGGTATGGTGTGGCGCCCAAGAAACGTTTAACGTTTTAGTTTCATTCTCATTTTCGCCCATATTCTACATTCCCATTCCCCCCCCATTGCCCATTCTCAATCCCAATCCCCATTCTCATTTCACGTTGCATTCATTTGCATTGCCTGCCACCGGGGAGTTCTTCTACCGTTTTAGTAATCAATTTGTTGTTCTTGTTCTTGTTGCACCCAAATGCTGTCGCTATCGATATGTCTCTCTGTCCAACAGTGTCTGTGTGTAAGTTCGTATGTATGTATCCAGCTGTGTGTGAGTGTGGTTGTGTGTGGTTGTGTGTGGTTGTGTGTGTGTGTGCGTGGCAGTCTCTGGGCGAAAATGTTCCATCGAGACTGGCAGACTGGCAGTTGCATAAACGTCGCACGCGGACGCGGAACGAGCCGGCAAAATCGTATTAAAACTTAATTTTCCTCCTCTTCGATTCACAATCCAACAATTACATAAAGCCACCAGAGGCAGCAGCCAGCAGCCACAGCCACAGCCACAGCATAAGCTGGCATGAGCACTGCGGCAGAAAATGAAATGGAATCCGATTCATGAGTCTGCCAGGCGGCACGACACGACACGACACTCTCGTGCATCTGCCCGCCCCATTGCCCATTCCAAAACGGTTAACCAAAAGCACTGGCTAAATGTGGCAGCCAGCCTCTGATAAGCAGTGATGCTGCCAGTGATGCTGCGCCCTGCATGTGATATTCTCTTTGAAGTTCGATCAGTTTTTGGGTGTTTCGATGGGTATCGCTGCCGCTGCCACTGGCATTGTCATGTCAGCCACTTTTTGTGCTCGTAGTCATTTCGTCGATCGATGGAATACAAACAGCTGATGTGCCATAAAATGCATCCCAGAATCGTGCTGCTAGTTTTTGTGATTTGTTTTGTTGTTGTTGTTGTTTGTGTCGGTTACTGGGTGCGAATGGCATTATGGGCATTGAGGGGAAATTTAATGCACCGAATCAATGTCATATCCGTAATACGAGTAATGCTTTAAAACGCGTTTCGGTGGCTTAAGCACGTTTTACGCACCCATTCACACGGTGTTTGTGTTTGTGTTTGTGTTTGTGGTTGTGTGTGGCTGTGTGCTACGCGCTCTCTTTCGTTCATTCTCTTAGTCTCGTTCTCTCTCTCTCTCTTTCGTTCGTTCGGCTAGCCAGTAACTAATCCATCCATCAGCCATATCAGCGCTCTGTCTCGCTCTGACTCGTGTGTGCGTGTTCGCTCTCTCTCTCTCGCTTTGGCGCCTCTCCTCAGTCCACAAGCCACCCACACGCCTTGTGTGCTCCATTAGTGCGAGTGCTCGTCGTGTTTGACGCTGTATTCTCACGTGTCTAGAGTGGCGTGCTCTCGCTCTCTTTCAAGCAGTGCCAGTGCCAGTGCCAGTTCCAGTACCCACAGCAGCAGCAGCAGCAGCAGCAGCATCCAAACCAACGACACAGCATCACGCAGAGCTAACGGGAAACGTTTTGGCAAAAATGTGAAACACGAAGAAATGTTTGTGATTGCTTCTGGCTCTTGCTCTGGCTCTGGCTGCCTCTGCCACTCTGCTTGTTCTTCTTTGATTTGATTTCGGGGCTGTTGTTCGTTTCGTTTCGTTTCGTTTCGTTTCGTCGTTCGTATCATTCGTCGCAGCATTGTTGTCCCACTGCGATGCGTTGCGTTCACTTTCGTTCGTTGTTTGCCTCTTGGCGCGTCGCGTCGTTCTTCGCTCGTCGCTCGTCGCCTGTCGCTCTGTCACCGTCTCGCTCCTCTATCACTGACTTGTGTCGTGTTCCATTACCGTTTACCGCTTGCCGTTTAGCGTTTACCGTTTGCAATAGTTTGCCGCTCATCGTTATCCGTACTTGTTGTTTATCTCCGTCTCCGTCCCCGTCTCCATCTCTGCATCTTGCACTTTGTCTTGTTTGTTGTTGTTATTGTGCCATTTGAGAACGTTCCGTTACGGCTCTTCCTTCTCCCACTCCCGCTCCACCGCCACATCCTCCTGCAAGTGAATTTCTGTGATTGTCTTCCGCTGACCTGCGCGTAACACAAAACTCTGTTATCTATACATTGTCTCTGTGTGTGTGTGCGAGCCGATTAACAGTAAGGATTTTGATAACAACTTCGTTAGGAGCTTAAAAACATTTGAGCATTCAAATTAAGTTTCTGGTGCCAGTCGTTTCTAGTCTCCTATTAGCTGCAGTGCCTTCATCTGCACTCTCCATGCATCCATCAGCCAAATCTCATCAAACTATAAATTCAATTCAATCTTATCCACAGCATCGACAATAGATAGCTTGGGGCTACAAGAGATGAATCTAAGGAGCAATAATGATGGCAGTCCTCCAGCAAATCTCACGCCTGTGAGTCTCAAACCCTTCGGAGAGCTCCACGCATTCCCTAATTCAATTTGAATCCAAATCCGCTCAACAGTAAATTAAAACTTTAACTCTGACTGTCTTTTGTTCATCTGTAAATGCTCCTAGGGCATCTGCAGTGCTCGTAAACAGATCTTTTGTATTTGTGTGCTCGCTAATGAAAACCATTTTCCTGGCTGAATCTAACCCACAATAATGTCAACTCTTTGAAGAGGTCGGAAAACCTATCAACTGCAAAACGACATTTACCATCTGTGAATCCCACACACACACACACACACACACACACACATTGAAATGACTGGGATTGACCTACCCTACCGTCTGCCTTATCCCATGCCCATCCTCCTCTTCTTCTGGAGCCAAGTTTTCATGTCGATGTCAGTGTGTCAGTGTTACATTGCCAAAGCCGGGTCCATGCCGTGTCCGTGTCCGTGTCCAAGTCCATGAGATGCCGACGTCTCACGAAGCTCTCTCTCTCTTCCTCTCTCTCTCTCTCTCTCTGACCATCTCTTGCTCCTTCTCTTTCCTTTACCCTATTGCTCTCACTATCTCTCTCTCTTGCTGCCTCTCTCTGTGTGTGTGTGTGTGTGTGTGTGTGTGTGTGTGTGCGTTGGGGAAACGTTTTGGCAAATGAAACAACGCTGGGCTGCAATTTACATTTTGGACCGCGCGCGCGGCATTTTCGTTACGTATACGCAATGTGCGAATCGAGGGAAATTCCTCTTTCCGACCAAAAATAAAGCGATAATAAAAACCAACAAAAATTCAAATAAAACAAATTCAAAAACACAAAGTCTGACATACCAATCTGACATTAATCCATGTTGCCATCTTGCTGTGTGTCAGCTTGTGTGTGTGCGTGTGTGTGTGTGTGTGTGTGTGTGCGCGTTAACTGGTTTAGTTGCTTTCCGGTGCTGGTTCCGTTTCTGGCCCAAAACGTAAACAAATTTCCTTAATGAAAAAAAGCAGCGGAAGGCTTGTGCCGTCTGTGTGTTTGTCTCGATCAGGGGCGCATGTCTGCAGTAAGAAGCGGCAGCAATTTTCGCAGCTGTGCGATGTTCTCTCGTCTTTATTTACATTTCTTAAAATTTCAGTTTTTTATTACATATATTCCCCTCTATTTTGTTTGTCACTGTTTTCGGTCGGTCTCTTGCTCTGTCTGTCCCGCTCTCTCTCTCTCTCTCTGGCTGTCTCTCTGTGTGTGTGTATATGTATATCCCTAGGGCATTATGGCGTCGCCCTGGCGTATGCGTAATATTTTGCTTTGTAATTATATGCGATACAAAACAAACGACAAAAATTTGTGTTTAATTAATTAATTGAAACGAAGAAGCAGCAGCAGCAGCAGTGACAGTCACTGGCAGTGCCACCAACAGAGCAAAGCGCCCATCCAGTTGACCGAGTGGCGCCAATCCGCTCGGTGGTGCCCAGCGTGTGTACCTAAGATAATATTACCTTTCTTCCCAACTTTGCTTCCATTTTGACCACTACAAAAACAGCTGCTTGCAACAACAGCAGCAACAACAGCTGTACGTGGTGTGTGGGTGTGCGTGTGGGAGCGAGAGTTGAGTAGAATATTTTTGCGGCCTGCATCCGATAGAGGAACGACCTTGGCGACGCCACCAATGTGTTAGAAGGGGGGGGAATCGAAACCACAGTGCCAATAAAACGAAACGAAACGAAGCGAAACGAAACGGAATGAAACGGAATGAAACACCAGCAATAACAAACTAAATTCGATCCACCGCAAATGTGTAAATCATTTCACAGAGAGCAATTTCCATTTGGTTTTTTTTTTCGGTGCCCCAAAAAGTCGGCAGCAGAAAGTTGTCCGCAAAAGTGCTACAGAAAATACAGAAAAGGAAACCCAAATAAATAAATAACCGCAAATAAAAAGTTGCAGCAGTTGCAACCGAGTTGCAGCAGCAACCGGAAGGGGCACAGAAGCAACATGTGTCACAGCAACCGCAGCTGAACCGCTGAATTGTAATTGCAAAAGAGACTACAAACAAATAAACAAACAAATACAAAAACAGCAACAAATCAACCGCAAGCAGCAGCCATACAAAAATTAAAAAAAAAAAAAAAAACAAAAAGTGCAAAGTGTGGGAACTGGCAGGAAGTGCGAGTTGCCTCCGTTTTGGGGGATGGAAGGTGTGCAATCGAACGTCGCGATAGGCGATACACGATAGATGATGCACGAAAATGCATTCCGAAAGTAATATAATTAACTGCCATGCAGCTAAATGTTTGGCTCGCTCGGGCGCAATCGAGACGTTGTTCTTTGATTGGAATTATCAATAAGTAGATGGGTGGCTTTGCCGCTTTTCATGTGCATACCTCAAGCCATCGACACATCGATGTTGTCTCGTTCATCTGTTTTGGTATCGTGTCTGCAGTGTCTGCAATCGTTGGTCCGTGGACCATGCAACACAATGCCGTAATTGAATGAGTGACGCCAGCCAAATCTATAACCCAATGCCGCACAGCAAATGGAGCTGCCGGCAAACAAAGACCACAAACGACCACAGACACCAAACGGAGGCAAAGTTCCGCTGCCGGTTCGTGATACTCGTACAGTGAAACAAAGCTAACATCGACGCGTACGCGTACGCTTGTGCAGGGGCTGCGAGCTGCCCAGCGAGCGGCGACCAGTGCGCTCAGGAGGAGGAGGAGGAGGAGGCGGCTTGAGGTGTGCTCTGGCCCGGGCAGCGGCCGTCATGCAGCTGCAGGCGGCCAGGGCCAAAGCGTCGCAGCCAGGAGGCCAGGAGGCGGCATTGTAGTCAGCCAGTTGCATTAACACAAAAACACAGACACAGACACAAACCACACCACACCACACTCATATTCACGCACATACCCACAAGCACACACGCACACACGCACACACGCACACGCATACTCGTACAGATCAATACACTGACATTGACGTGGATTCATACGAGACGCATATAGAACCAGAGAGCCAACATGCAGATGATACTTGTTGCTGGCGGGTAAGTGAACAGCCAAAGCGAAGCGGTTCCTCCCCCCATTTCCCCAATCGCCCAATCCCACACCTCCAACGAATCCAGCAATCCATCCACTTTCCCCTCCATCTGCCTTATCAATCCCTCTCTCTCTCTCTCTCTCTCTGTTTGTGTGTGATTCGAATCGTACTAACTGCTCTGAAACTGAAACTGTGCTAACAATTTAAGTGTGTATCTGACAGGATTTTGACTGTTAGTCTGCTGAAAACCATCTGACAGCTACTCTGTTCACCGATCTTCGATCTGCGTTACTCAATCTGTGATCTCCGATCTCCAAATCTCTTTATTCTCGTGCTTCTTTGTTTCCCTAAGTTGCCAATCGCACTCGACGCTCGTAGCCTTTGCTTGGCACTTGTATCTAGCCTAAACTTTAACCTAACTTTGTATCTCTGTAACTATTTCTACATGTATCTACTATTTTATATTCAATTACAGTCTTTTACCATTTGCTAATCTCTATCAATCTTCTTTTCCACAACTCTCTTTTGGCAATTATCTCTCTGGTGACTGATGTGCTGCCCTTTTGTGCTTTCATCCTCAGGTAAGTGTTTATCAATTCATCAAAACCTTTTTACCCTTCGAGCTGGAGATACACGTATGTTTAAGGGTAATTTTGTACACACTTATCTGAATTTATGTTGCTCCATTCATTGAAGGGTTCATTTTATGGGATAAACTATAAAGTTTTGACCATATTCGGGTATGGTTTTTTCTTGACTACACAGACCCCAGTGCTGGTGTAAATAAATTATTTCCAAATAATTGTAGACTCGAATCACGAATCAAATGTTTCCGCAAGCAGTCCGTCGATTAAGCAGTGTTCAAGCAGGGCGCAACTGTAACTGTAACTGTAACTAAAGCTAAAAGTTTTGATCAGTAACCTTAAAAAAAAACTAAAGGAATATTTAGCTGTCTGTTAGCCCATGATGGGTAATTGTTGGTGAGGTCTGATCAGAGGAATTATCTGTATATATTTTTGTATTATCTCACTGAATCCTCACATGGTGTCAAATGTATGGTCCATTTATGTGGTACCCTTACTACTTCTGCCAATAGGTCTTTAGCTTTCTCTCATGCAGAATGTATGATTGAATTTAGAACAATTTGTGCACAGGAAATTCACTAGAATTGATTAAGAGTGGTGAAGTTTCCAAGATATCTCGAGAATATCGAATTTGTTGAGCATCTGCTTCATATTTTTTTACAGGGTTATATATTGTATGTCTAAGGTTAAGTATATGTTGATGGATGCAATAGACTCTGCACTGATCCCAACCTGCTCAAGCTTCCAACTCAACTACTTCCCACTTGCCAGTCCGCTGAAAGTTGTGCTCCAACTCGAAAGCTTCCCTCAAGTAAACTAGAACTAAGTTGAGGCACAAAAGCTGAACCGAAAGCTTTTATGGGCCACGGTTTAAGCTCTCAAAGTTTGAACTTAGCTTTCGCAGATGCACTTTTAGCAGCGGCAAAGCTTTAAGGCAAAGTTCGTCTCTGAGCTTGGCATGAACTTGCCACAGAATTAGCTTAAAGCTCCGTGCATCTACATCCTCTCGCTCCCACTGCAGTTTTCCTTGCGTGCCTTGGTGTGTGTGTGTGTGTGCCGTGTGTTTATTTATTAATAATTGCATTACTCATACGCCGTGTTGGCGCGCTTTAGCTGCAGCCTCGGCTGCCTGCCTGCCTGCAATGCATTCAAGTGCACACGTGACACGCATCCTTCCCACCAGAATGCGTGCGTGTGTGTGTGTGTCAGGGCATAGATTCGCATTATTATAATCAAGTCAGCACCTCCCCTCCACCACTCCCATGCCCCGGACATGACTCTGTGCGGCAAGAGCAACATCAACAAAAGGCGCAAAGAGGAAGGCGAGCATAACGAGCCCGGCGGCATTTTAAAGCACACATTAATAATGGAGGAAGTCAGGCCAGAACAATGCTGCACGGAACACACACACACACGCACACGCACACACACACACCTAGCCACATATGTGGCACATATACATACAGACACATGTACATATGTGGCAGAAAGCAGGAAGAATGGGGCAGGAAGAATGGGGAACGAGTGTCGTCGCTGATGGCTTTGCGGTTTCCCCTTCATTCGATTCGATTTTCACTCCGTTTTCCGTTTTCCGTGTTTCCGTGTTTCGTTTACAGTTTTCACCTAGTTTTTTTGTTTGTTTCGTTGCTGCCGCCACCGCCGCCGCTGGCCTCAGCGGAATTTCGTGTGTGTGCCCCCCTACCGACATCACCTGCCACCAGGGGGCACGCTCCAGTGCCCAAGCGGCCAAGCCGAGTCGAGCCGAGCCGGCCAGAGTGTCGCCAGTGTCCCTCCGGTCTCTTGGGCCGCCGCTCTTCGACCCCCCACTCCTGCTTAGCCATGTTCATTCAGCCAGGCTCTAATTTTTTCTCCATGTTTTTCTCTCTGTTGTTTTCCCTTTTTTCTGCTTTTCTTTTTTGGGTACCGCTTCAGCCGTTTGTGTTTCGTGCCAAGTGGCACTAAAACTGTTTGCCTTTTGCCCAGTTTCTCGCATCCTCTTCTCCTTCTCTCGCTCTCGCTCTGTCTCTCTCTCTCTGTAATCCTCTCTCTGTCTGGTGTGCTGTGGCGTGCTGCAGCGGGAAGCAGGAGGCGGCATAGGAGTTGTACCTGCCACACAGCACACACAGAGGACACAGCACGCAACACGCAAAGGCAGCAGGCAGCAGACGCCAGCCAGAGTGCAGCTCGGGGAACTCCATCGCTGAAGCCATCACCAGAGCCTGAAGCCGCCAGAGCCATCGGAGAATGGAATAGGAGCCACTGCAGCAAATCGCACGTGCTTGCTTCGGTCGCAACTTCGGCTTGTCGTCGCTCCTCACTTCGCTTGGTTTGTCGGCTCGGCATTTGTTTTTTTGGGGGGGGATTTTCCTCGGTCTCGGTCTCGGCTGGGGCCACGGGGCCTCGGGCCTGGCCTCGGCCTCGGTCAAAGTCTCGGCTTTAGCCGCTCGTTGTGGCTCGTTGTTCGTATTCGGTTCGGCTCTGGTGCTGCTTTCTGGTTTCTGGTTGTGGCTCTGGCTCTGGCGCTGGTCTTCCAGCTGCGGCAGCGACACTCTTTCTGGCGTTCTGTTCGGTTCAGTCGTCGCAGTCGCAGTCACGTCGTCACAACGTATTCGTGCATCGCGTTCCGCGCTTGGCGGCGACTGTCGTCTGTCAGTCAGTCAGTCAGTCAGTCAGTCAGTCAGTCAGTTATTCAATCCGTCAATCCGTCACTCAATCCGTCAGTCAGTGAGTAAAACCAACCAAACAACCAAGCAACCATCACCAGCCAGCCAGTCGTCAGTTAGTCAATCCGTTTGTCAATTTAACCATCCATCAGTCGACTCAGTCAGTCATTCAATCATTCAGTCAATCCTGTATCCTTCTGTTAGTCAATCTATCCATCAGTCAGTCAATCTATGCGTCAGTCAGTGAGTTAAAGTTTCGTTTTTTGTGGTTTTTTTGTGTGTTTTTTTTTTGGGGAAACGTTTTTTCCCCTGCCGCAGCTAACTCCACCTTAGCGAGAGCGTGGGCTGGGGGTAGTGGAGTGTGCAGTGTGTGGAGAGTGTGCCAGAGCTTCACTGAGGTGGCATGCAGGGGCAAAGTCGTGCTGCAGGTGCGTGCCGCGTTGCCGCGCGTGATTCCCGTTGTCGTTGTCGTTGCCGTTGCCGTTGTTGCCGTTCCCGTTTGTTTGTTGTTTGTTCAAGTGTTTTCCAAGTTTCCATTTTTGTCAATTTTTTTATTGTTTGTTGCATGGTGCGTGTGCCAGGGAAGAGACAGTCGCAAAAGGTGTTCGAAAACCCGCTTAAAAGCCGCTCAAGCAGCCAGGAGCCAAAAGGATCAGTGCTGAGGCCCACATACCACACCCAGGCCATAACGAGCTGAAACACTCATCAAGCATCAAGCCAGAAGCGGCTCAGCTTTCACCTCTTTCTGTGTCTGTGTCTGTGTCTGTGCTTCTGCCTCTCATTCTTATTCTCGTTTGCCCACTCTTGCGCCCAGATCTACGACCACTGTCGTCCCTGTGGAAAAGTGTGTCTGTGTTTGGTTGTTTACCTTAATTAATGCACTGGCAAACGGTAAACGGACACAAAAACACACAGAGAGAGAGAGAGAGAGAGAGAGAGAGACAAACACAGTCGGAAAGACACACACACACACAGACAGACAGACAGACAGACACAGAGAGACACAGACAACATAATTTGCCTTTGGGGCGCCACTCCAATCCACTCCAAGCTGCAGCCTCGAGCCGTGGAGTAGAAAGAGTAGCAGAGAGAGGCCTAAAGAGCTTGCAGCAGCAGGCAGGAGGCAGGAGGCAGGAAGCAGGAGGAGGCCCAAGAGCTGGAAGGACGAACAGTGCATCTGCGGGGCAGAGTTAATTAATATTTTAGCCAAGAACCAAACAGAACTGAACAACTCCAGTGCTGGTGCTGGTGCTGGGAGCTTACATAAGCCTGCTCGTACTTCAGTTTCCATTCCTATTCCCCGAACCATTAGCAGGCTTCGCCACTTGCCACATGCCACATGCCGCTTGCCCCCTTTCCGATGCCAATTCCAGTTCCAATTGCTTCTTGTTTCATTTTTGGCGAGGCTGAAAACAGAAAAAATATTTTGCAAAATGGGAAATTGCTCATACGACGCGTTGGCGCCGTCAAAAATGAAACAGTTCAAGGAATACGCAGTTGAAAGGGGGACGGGTGGCTGGCCAAGGCGAATTAGAATCAGTGCTGAAGGGGCGAAACAGAGTCAGTCTCGAATTGGAGTCTCAGCCGAAGGCACAGGTCGTGCAAGTCTGCGAAGAATCCGCCAGAGTCGGCGAAGAACCAAACAAGAAGAAGCGCAAGCAATAAAGCAAAATGGGTGCCACAGCAGGAGGGGCACGGGTTGGGGGGGGAGCACAGGGGCACATTAAGTACATGTAGAAGTACGAGTAGCAAGCAGCCAGGCTAAGGGCAGCAGCTGAAACAAGAAGCCAAAACAAGAAAAACAACAAAAAGTTGACCCAATTTGCAATTCTAAATCGAAACCAAAGTCAAAGCTATACAAAAATAACAAAAGAGAGAGAGAGAGAGAGAGAGAAAGAGCAGAGAATATTGTTTCAAATGCAAATTTGAATGAAATTATTCAACCCCTGCAGCACCCCTACCGCGGCCCACCATCGATATCCGCCACCAAACTGGCAACGAACTCATTAAAAAACTTTTCGTGTGTGTTCCATAGAATGTGGTTGGCAGTCTGTAATCCACTTGGGCGTGCGGCACCATCTGCCTGCCTCTCAACTGCCACCTGACTAATTACGAGTCATGCGAGTACTCCTAATCATCTGAGCGTATTCTCAATTGAAGAGAATGCCCGAGGAGAGCCTACTCCACCGATGCTCGACTCCGAGAACAGGCTGACACTTCCAGCTGCAACCTTAAACTGACAGCTTAACTGACAGTTAACCCAAATAAAAGTTGCCTAATGGAATAAATAAATTAACTAAATACCGAGGCCAAGGTAGTCGCAGCGTAGCACTTTAAGGTGAAAAGTTCTGGCAGAGAATTCTCCTCTTTTGGAGCCTGGACAGCTCTTTAATCTATGCGCTCTATCGGCACTTGAGGCATACATTCGTTTCCCTTCCATCAACAATTATTATTGCAAAAAGCATATTTTCTGCTCTGCTTTCTTCTCCTCGTTCTTCTGCTGAGCTGCTGTTGCTCCCATTCGTCTTCCCATTGTGTGTTGCCTCGATTAGATTCAAGAAGTTTGACTCGCACACGCCAAAATTAATTGGGCACTTGAGGAGTTTGAAGACGGAATGAATGTATGGGGTGTAGATGTTCCGTGACGTGACGGCTCGACAGCACACAGGCTTCTTCTGTTAACCCTTACCCTAAGCCCCCCCACTCGACATACCTACCCCAAAGCCCTCAGCCTCGTCCATTGTTACTCTGTCGCTCCTCCCTCTCTCTCTCTCTCTCTCGCTCTCTGTGTGTGTGTGCCACTGGAAGTCTGTAATGTTCTAGGCAACTGATTTATTTTGATTGAACTTTGCATGCAACCAGCTGAGACAGCAACACACAGAGCGAGAGAGAGAGAGAGAGAGAGAGAGGGCGAAGGAGCAACAACTGGCAAGTGAAAACATCATAAAACAAAAGCAGTTTGCGGTGGGAATACAAAAGAGTAGGAGAAGGTAGCTCAAAGGGTTTGAGAAGTATGGGCAGGAGGGTGCAAAGTGGCAGTATAGATTGTAGGCCATTCGCACGCACATTCGCCGCTTTTTAGGCGCCGAGAGACGGCTTAGCCCATGGCTCAATCGTAAATGCGTTGTACGGCCGGCTCCCTGTTCGGCTCCCTCAGCCCACTCCTCTCCACTGTTTGTGAGACGGGGTTAAGTGGTTATGGCAACAGTCTTAACGCCCAGCCCAGTTCTCCCGCTAATAAATCCTCTCGACTCTCCCTTTCAGGAAGCACTCAATAAGCTCCGCCAGAGCCAGAGAGTTGCAGAAGAGAGAGAGAGAGAGAGAAAGAGGGAGAATCCATCTTTGTTTTAGTCCAAGCCTTTGGCTTAGCTGGAGTCTTTGTCTGTGTGTTTGCCTTTGTCTTTGCCCCTGTCTCTGTCTTTGCATTGGCATACTGTGTCTCTGTCTTTGTGTTGGGATTTGGCTTAAAAATTGGAAAGTTAAAGCTCGTCTTTGGACTTGTGTCGAATGTAAGCTCCGATGTTGTTCAAGTTCTTTTTGCTGCTGAAATCCGAAGTGTGTGCCCGAAGTGTAACCTGAATATTTGATTATTTAACTGCCAGTTAATAGTTATGCTCAACAGGAGGAGCATGGAACTGTGGGGTTTCTGTGGCGTAGATACATAAATTGATTGATACAGCAAATGAATTATTCAAACAATAAATTGTACGCGTGCCAGTAAGCCTTTTAGCACTTCATTTCATTTCATATGTGTATTGGCCTCGGGGTTGTGCCTGGTGCCTGTGCCTGGGGCTTTCTGTAGTTGCTCCTCTGGCACAAGTTTCTTTCAGCATTTATGTATGTGTCAGTGCCACTAATCACTTATTATTTATGAATGCAGTCGAGCAAAACGAAAGGCAAAGGCAATTGACTGCCACATAAATTCGAGAGTTTTCTAAAAGAGTTTTCTTAAGCAGAGCAACGTGCCTTAGCCGTACTCTTATTTATTTGTGGTTTAGCCGCACACACAATAAATGAGATGATCCCAAACAACATCCCAGAATGCCTGCAAAGTTTGTCCATTTTACATCTGTCTCTTGCTCACTCGCTCCCTCGCTCCCTCTCTGTTAGTTTTTGGCTTAACTGCCGCTGATTCGGCCATGTACGACGCATATGGATGTATGCACATATGCCGTATGCTTAGCTCTACCCAATATTTATGGCTATATATCTACCTACCAGCTCATACCCTTTAGCTTTGTGCATAGAAATTGTAAATTATTTGCTTGTCTAGGATCTGCTGCTGCCAGTCGATTTTTGGGGGCAGGCTCTGGGAGTGGGCCATGGTCTAATGCCGGTGGTTCTCTGGCGAACATTCAACGCGTTCTACGCACTGCGGCGATGGCGAGTTTTGCCTTTTAATATGCTAAGGTGCTTGTGTGTATTAGTGTGTGTTTCCACCTATACTCCGATGTGTGTCTGTGTGCAAATTGCACGTGCTCTGCGTGATTTTAATTTGAAACAAACATGGGGCAGAAAGTAACAAACACGAAGAGAGTCGAAATTTATGTGTGTCAGTGCGTGTGTGTGTGTGTGTGTATGTGTGTGTGTTCTTTCCTTTTCGATTCTTTCGCTTGGCTTTTAAGGTTTCTCTCGCTCTCTCTCTGTCTCTCTGTCTCGCTTTCTGTTCTATTTTTTTCCTGTGATTTTTGTGAGTTTTTCTCTATGCTTCCGCTGTGCATTTTGCGGCTCCGGCTTTTCACGTTCTTATTTGGGTTTTTCCGTTCTTCTCTCACTTTTATTTCGGTTTTTTTTTGTATTTTTTGTTGTTTTTATTTTTATTTTCTTCCTTTTTGTTTTGCTTTTTTGCGTAATTCTTTTTACGACTCAACAAGCAGCAGAAATATAACCACAAAAACAAAAGGCCACCAAAAAGTACAAGAGAAGGGGGAGAAAATTTATTGATCTGTGTGGAGGGCCGCTTCGAAGCCAATTCGAAGGTCAAGCATACGCACTGTGGGCCACCATCACCATCACCATCACCGTCACCCTTGGCTTTGGGTGGTTTGGTTTCTGTGCTGCAAAAGAGTTCTGCAATGTTATGCAAACATATGCAGCAAAACTCGACACTCAACCTAGCATCCAGCCCCACAATCTTCCCCTATGGCCTACGGCACTCTGGCGGCCTGGTGACGTCACTGTAAATTATTTTGAAATTTGGTGCCCAAAGGGCCCAAGAGCAGAGATCGAGAAGCAGCGAGAAGCAGCTGCTGCAGCAGCTCAAGGCGGAAACGGAAGCAGCGACGGGACAGGCAGGCAGCAGGCAGCAGGCCACAGCACGGCAAACAGAACAGAGTTCACACACACACATGCATGTAGGGTGGGGCGTGGGGTATGGCCACTGCACTTGCCTGCTCCTCCTGTTGTTCCGTGTCAAACATTTTCATCCACTTGCTCGCATTATCCTTCCCGACAGCGGGACAGCGGGACAGCGGGCTCAGCGGGTGGGAGAAAACTTCAAAAGATGCCGCCAGCAGCCGCACAGCCACAGAGCCAGCGAGGAAAATTGTAACAATTGTGTGAACGATGTACGCGGGGTGGGGGGGAGGACGCAGTAACAGTGAGATGGAGGGGGACGGGAAGAGCTAGCTAGCTAGAGGCAGTTGAGTTCAAGTGAAAGCCAAATCCGTGCGACCCAAACGAGCGAAAATGTGAGAGGGAGGTACGGAGGATTGAAACAGATTGAAATGGCAATAAACAGGGCAAAAGGAAATTGCTTCTGCGGTGATGCCAACCGAATCATGAGTACAAACTCGTCACGACTCGGAGCGGAGAAGGGATCGGTAGAAATGCATATATCAAAATAAATCTTCTTTGATCGCTGAGAAGTCGAACAGCACTCCAGACAGTTCCCACTTAATCCCTGCTAGATCTGCCCGGGAATGAAGAGTGGAAACTTAAGAAAAGAGCATTATATTCGACTGAAGTATAGCTATCGGCAAAGGCTTTGCCGTTCGTGCATCCCTCCGCTGTCATCACTGCCACGTTGTCTGTGTCCGCTTCAGTTGCCGCAACAACAACAGCAGCAACACAAATGCTTTTCAAATCATGCAGAAAATCGCAAGAAAAAAAACAAACCCAAGCAACAACAGGGCATGCCCCAAACACGACTGAAGGCACACGCACATTCTTATTGCTCAGTTTTTTTGCCAGTTTTTGGTTGCCTCTTTTGGCTCCTTTGGCTCCTTGCTTGCTGAGCAAAGAAATTTCATTAATGCTTAAGTAGAAATTCACTTCGCATTTCGCAATCGATTAGCATTTGGCCTTTTGGCCACAGCCCAGAGAGTGGTGGCAGCTCCTGTGAGCGCTGTGGCAATGCATTTCAATTATGCACAAGGAACTGCATTACACCTTCCAGTTATACATACCCGACAACCCACAATCCACAACCGCAGCCCACAGTACTCAACCCATAGCCCGCCACACACCATTACCAATGCCATTTCCATTTGCATTTCCATTCACCCCAAATGAAAATCGTTTCCAAGTTGAATAAACATCAACAGGAGGAGGAGGAGGAGGGAAGTCCGGAAAACTTTCTACCCAGAAAAACAGAAGCTCTACACAAATCATTCTTTTCACTAATTAGAAAATGTTCCTAGACAACGGCAAATGGCAAATGGCCGCTGCTCGATAGCTGAGAAAATCTTCGCGGGCAAGGAAACGTTTCAGTGTGATCCAGTTTCAAGTCCATCCATGGATATGTCATTCACTGTGTCCTGGTTGAATATTCTTCAGCTGCCTCAACCGGGGAGTTCGAGCATACTTTACATTGCCCATACGCCCCATTGGACATTGAATGCGCACACGCCCCTCGCTTGTGTAGTGGGAATGGAAGCGGGAAAATAATTAATAGTTTCGCATAATTGGAATAATTGTAGTCGCCGTAATCGTCAGGGTCTTCTTCAGGGGCTGGGTTCATTTTTAAATAAATGAAATGCAATTCGAATTCGAGCAGCGGCATGCACGTGGTCAGGGCAGGACGCTGACTGGCAAATTATGCGAAAATAAATAAAAAGTTAACCCAAAGAAGAGCAAAAGCAACCCAACTGCAAAAGACACATCAACTGAAGCAGAAGGAGAAGGAAAACTAGAAGACGAAGACGAAGCAAAAGTCGAGGAAAACGAAATCACAAATTAAATAAAATTAATTCAAATGGCTGAGGGAAAAAGCAATGAAAAAAAAACAAAATGGGAGCTGAAGCAACGAGAAAACAATAAAAAGAAGCCAATAAAAATTAACATAGAAAAAAAATCGGAATGGGGTATGTCAAGCCACAGGCCGTAGCCGTAGGCCCTGCTGTTGCTCTAGCTGTGGGTCTATAAAAACCATATGCCCCCTGGCCGTACATTCACACCGGGGACACACAGGTGTGTGCAACACACTGCCCGGACCAAAAGGAAGTTCCAGGCTGTGGAAATATCGCAGGGAAGGAGCGCTGCTACTGCTCCACGCCCCGCCATTTGCCTTTTTGGGTAGGCAAAATCGATAGAGGCAACAACCACGTGCAACAGCAGCAACAACAACAGCAGCAGTAAGAACAGCAACATCATCGTGTGCGGAAAGAAATGCAAAAAAGAATCAGGATACCATTGCCGCCGCAGGGGCCAAAGGACTCTTTCGTGGAAATGCTTTCCGCACTTAATTAAAACTCTGACGGTACGGGGCAGAGGAAAAGAAAAATGGTGTACCAGGTGGCAGGTGGCAGGTGGCAGGGAGCAGGTGGTGGCACCCCATCGAACCATCACCATCTCCCTCTCCCTCTCCCTCTCCCTCCAGCCCTCCTCCCTGCTTTGAGCTCATTGATTTCCATTGCACTTAGCCTAATTAAATTTGTGCAGCTTAATTTTTCGTCATCGATTCGAAAATCATTCATTTGCATACGAGTATGTGGCGCACACACACACACACACACTCTTTGTGTGTCTGTGTGTGTGTGAGGAGAGTTCATTAAATTGAACGCAGCAAAAAACTTTCACATGACCAGTCGACAAATTTTGAAAGTCACGTGCCGCCGTCGAGTCATACTCTTGGCACAAAACGAACAAAAAGCAACACGAACAAATGGTTAGCCGAAGCGGCACATACCCCTTGATATTCCACTGATATATGGGCAGCTATATGCAGGCTTAAAACTGCTGATTTATGTTTATTCTGCACTCCTCCTTGGCCTGCTCCCAAATCAGTATGCCCTTCCCTACACGTCATTTTCTCAGAGGTATTTGCTGGGCAGTCAGTCACTCATCCAGTCCGTTTGTTCAGCTTACCAGTGTCCACCCAGCGCCCAGCGGAATAAAAAAAATGAGAAAGCGCCAGAGACAGGGAGACAGGTAGACAGGGGGAATAGGTCTGCCTGAAACAGATAGGCGTGGCCTTTTGGGGGCAGAAACAAGAGAAAGACAGAGAGAGAGAGAGAGAGAGAGGCGGACAGGGGGGGAGTCAACTCGACTCCGACACGAAACTATAAATGTTAATAACCAGCAACATTGTTACTAGTTCCTTCTTCCTCTGCGCCGCTTCCTGCTGTCTGTCGAGGGGCCATGGCGGCAGCTCCAGGTCAGTCCTGGAGTCCTCTTTCTCGCTCTCTCTCTCTCTCTCTCTGCCTTACCGTATGCCTGTCTCTGAGTGCTGGACATGAAGCTATTCGAGGCAGTTCTAAAACAAAACTCAAACTTTATTGTTCGACTCTGGCCTGGCCCTGTGCTCTGTGCTTTGGGCTCTCTGCTCTGCTCTGCTCTGCTCTGCTCTGCTCTCTGTGTGGCATGCCCCGAAACAGTGACTCGCCCTTGTAGTTGCTTGTAGTTGCCACATTGTTTTATTTGCTGCCCTTGTTGTGTGTGTGTGTGTGTCCCTCTCTGTTACATTATTGTTCCTCATTGCCTGCTGGCTTTGGTCTGTTGGACAAAAAAAGTTGTAATGGTATTAGCAAAGCCAAAAATAACGCACACAAAATGTTGCCCAATCGACAACACTATAGGAAACGAACGAGCACACGTACACACACACGCACACTCTGGCCATGAGGGGAATTTAAAAATCCATTGCCTACTTTTTGGGGCTGGTTGGGTTGGTTCGCCTTTGCCTTTGCCTTAGCCTTTGCGCTTTGGGTTGGTTGTCTTTGAATCCTTGCGCTACACTTGATTTCAAATTGTGGTAAATTAATTGTAAAAACCCACAGCTTAACCCTGACTGGGGGCTAACGATCCCCCCTCTCTGGGGCTGTGAAAAGGTGACGGAAACTCCAAAATGCTCTGAGCAGGAGCACACACATGCGACACGCGTGAGACTATGTATCGTATGTGAGTGAGTGCCTCTCTGTGCGTGTGTCAATTAGCCCTGTCCTTTTGGTAGAGGAAGGAAGGAGGAGCAGCACGTGTGTGTGTGTGTGTGTGTGTGAGAGAAGGCCAGCAAAACTGTGACTTTGTCAAGCAGTTTTAGCAGTTTTATGAATTCTAAAAGGTTTGACCAGAATGTCCAGCAGGGCAGCGGGGCAACGGGGCAACGGGCAGTTGGTCTCCTAATTTCTCCTTTGTCTCCGAAACAATAAAGCACGAGGCAGAGGCATGCGATCCTTCGCATTGCCTTGCAAATGCAATGGGCAAAAATTTGGCATAACATTTCTGCCAATGAACTGAAGAATTTTGCACATTTCGGGGGCAACTTGGAATTTCAATTGAAATTAAAACCACAAAAAGAAGAGACACTGGGAAATGAGGAAACAAACAAAAGTTTCGACTAAATATTTGCATGCAAATATAATAATAAATGTGCACACATAACCATACATTTGCGGCTCAATAGAAATAAAACCAAGAGCGAGAAAAAAGCCAAAAGAAAAACTGCCACAAATAAATGCTGCAAAATAAGTGAAGCAAATGTGTGTGCGTGTGTGTGAATTTTTAATTAAAAGTGAATTAAACGCCACAGCCACACCCAAGGCCAGCCAGACTCTGATACGAAACAACTCTCAAGTGCTGCACAAGAGCAGCTTAATGCTTTCCATTAGCTTTAGCTCAATTGCCAGCTGAATATTTGGCTTATTTAGGCATTATTTACGCTAACTCTGAAACCCAACTGGTGAGAGGGCTCAAAAATTGGCGGCAATTACCATGAATCAAGGCATTTGTTTACTCTTCTGGATATGGAACTTTGCAGCCTGTAAGTGGGTGGAGGTGCAGCTAGCTTTCCCCATTTCTCTGGCTGCCCTGACCAAGGGGAATGACCAGACACGCACGCAGCGAATCGCGTTTTTTCCCTCCATTTCGTTTATATTTCCTCTCTGTTTCGGTTGTTGTTTTTCTTGGTGTTTTCACCGCACGACGTCAGCTTTGATATTTTGTCTGTCATTTCCAATTTATTGGTGGGGGGGGGGGGGGGTTGGGCTCCCTGCCTGCCACTATTTTTCTCTCCGTTTTGTGGTTTACCCAACCTTTGGCCAACGCCTAACCCTAACCCCACACTAAATTCCCAACGCGTCTGCCCCCCCCTCGTCATCGTCATTGGCATTTCCGCTGTCATTTAGGAATCGATAAATGTTGTATTTGCCTTTGGTAAATGATTTTCGTTTAGTTTGGTTTTTCGTTTGTCAATGCCTGCCTTCGCGCTCTGCCTCTCTGTCTCTCTGTTGCTCTGTGTGTCTCCACGGTTTCAATCCATTTGCACTCTGGTTGCATCTCCTGGCGGCAAATCAATCAATCAGAATGTTCCAGGGGGCAACCACAAGCGCCGCAACCGCAACCGCAGCCACAAAACAGGCAAACCACCATCCTTTCCACTCCCTTGTGCCACAGCCACACCTCAAAGACTTCCCGCAGATTAAGCAGCTTCCCCTCCTTTATCCCATACCAATTTTGTGCCTGTTGTCCCCCGTGTCTTGTGTGCATAAAACAATAATTTGTGCAAGCGAAAATGCTTGGAAATGTTTATGGCACCACGGGGATCTCTCAACTATATGTTCATGCTGCTCTGCTCTATATATACATATACAAATACATATATACTAGCAGAGTGCATAAATATAGCCACAAAGAGAGAGAGAGAGAGAGAGAGAGAGGAAGAGAAAGAGCCTGGAAACCCGTTCCCAGAGAGACAGAGCGAGAGAGCGAGAGAGCGGCTTGTCATTAGTTTGAATAATTTAGTTTTTTGTGCATTTTTGAATAGATTTTATGTGCTTGTTGAGCGACAAACACACAGGCAGACAGGAAGCGAGTGTTGTAGCAGTGATCCTTAACGTCCTTGTAGCTGCTGTGTGTCTGCCTCTTGCCTGTCCCCCTCTTGCCTTTGTCTCTCACTTGGCCTCTGTTTATTTATTCGTTTCGATTTCCGTTTGAGTGCATCATTTTTGTGCGGTTTTTCGTGCTTGAAATTGAAATGTTAAATTTCCTGAAAATGCAGTTTTCATATGTGAACATTTTGCCAATTGCAAACCTCCACTTGTTCCACCATGAGCCACGGAAACCCACTGAACACAGACTATCCAAACCCATTCCAGGGCCACTCCCACTCCCACTTGCCACACCGCTTTTACCTGCCACAAATGCCACAAATTTTACCTGTTGTCCGAACAATGTGCAAAAAAATACAAAAAACAAAGGGCAGGACGGAAAGCTGCTGCGGCATTAAATAAGCATTCTGTGAGCAAGGGCCACGCCCATCCAGCCACCATTTAAGCCGCCATATCGCCCCCGCCACAATCCCCTTTAGCCGGTCATGGAGCTCGCTTTGTTTTATTGCTTTCAAATTAGCACAAAACTCAATTAAAGTCAGAGGAGGAGAACGAGAACGAGAAGCAGGAGGTAGTGCGGTATGGTGTGCGCGCCTGGATGCACTTCAACGCGTACACACACACACACACACACACGCGAGTCTCATTTAATTAAGTTGATTCTAATTTAATAACGAGTTGAATGGGTTCCTTTTTGGCAGAAAAGTTCCATTCCCCATTCCCAGTCGCAGTGGCAGTGCCAGTCCCATTCAGAGTTCCAAGACCAGCATCCCTGTGGCATGCAACATGCCGCATCTGATTCAGATTCAGATTCAGATTAAAGATAATTCTGATGAGCAGAGTAATTGCCGTAGGAAGGAAGGGATCGAGAGCGACAGACTCTGAATGCTGTTGGAAAAATTGCAGATATCCGAATGGAAAGTAAATTCCAGAATTTATGTGATTTGGTGGCAGAAGTGATGGCATGGCAAATATTTAGCTTGCAGCTGCATTCAAAAAAAAAAACATTTCTTGTAAATACTTCAGTGAATATTTCTCTGAATACTTCTCTGAATACTTTTGTGAACACAAACAGGGTACAATGGATGGCATTTCTGGCATAACTTTCAGCCAAGGGATGGATGCATCTGGCAGGGGATTTCACACGGGTTGAGCATAGGTGAAGGTAACGGGCAACGAGGAATATGAACTTGCTTGTAAGCTCCCCGACAGTGTCACTGTCACAGTCCCAGTGAGGAAGCCCAACCCATCCCTAGCCCCTCCACCAACATCGCCCAGACAACAGACGGCACCGTGCCTCTATTCATTTCCCCATTTCCCCTACACACACACACACACGGAAACATGGCCAGGGCAGTGCGAGAGTGGGAGTGAGAGCTATAATTGAATGGCCATTGGACTTGTCCCTCGTTTTGGCCCTGACCTTGCCGCTTGCTGGGACTACCTAGGGGCCTATGCCCCGCTCGTCTCTGTCTCTGGCTGTGTCTGTGTGTGTCTGCGTGGAACCACCTGCCGCTTTCCTTTGCTGGTATGAGTTAATGCGCTTACATGAACGGGCAACGTCAACGCAAGTGTTTGGCATTGCATTTTAAGCCTCTGTGCAGCCGGCCAACTGTCACTTAATGGCTGCTCCCCGAGCACCGGCACCCCCATAGGCCATAGGCCACACACACACACACCATCGACACCCACTCGAAGCAGCACCGAAACACCCTCAAGCACCCCGGAACTACCATCTGCTGTACGAGATTAGTGCAGTGGACGAGGCACGAGGCACGAGGCGTATACGTGATGTGATGTGTCGCGCATAAATCAATAAACTGCGACCCCCCTTTACCCTCTCTCTCTCTCTCTGTCTATGTAAGTGTGTGTAAGGGTGGGGGTGGGATATTGTTAACTCAATTTCAACACGGAAGCAATTTGCGGCACAACCGCCGTAACCCCCCGGCGCACAACCCTTTTGGGCTTATTAAATGCCGCTTGAGTCGTCGCAAAACTGCAATTTAGCATCTTCGAAAAGTGTCAGACATAATGAGATGAGAGACTGCTGTCTCGAATAGAGATCGAAATCCAGATTGGGGCAGGGGCAGGGGCAGGAGGTTCTGAATTTCATTTTGATAATAGATAATGGGCCCCATTCAACATGCCACATGCTACGCGTTACGCGCTTACCGCCAAATGCCGCTTTTGTTTGGCTGCATGTGTATGTGTGTTCTGTGTGTTTTTGTGTGTTGCCTTGGCTTGAGTTGATTTCGATTTCGATTCAATTCGATTCAATTCGATTCTGTTTGATTTGATTTGATGTGATTCACTTTCATTCTGGCTGCAGTGGAGATGGTTGGGCAGTGGGGCAAAGGTTGTGGGTTTGCGTTTGTTTCAATCTAAGCGGAAAACAAACAACGACTGGGCGGTGTGCGGTGCCCAAAACGATGCAATTATGGGGGGACGGCATTACGCAATACGCTTACATAACCCATGCCGGGAGCCCCAAAGTGTAGAAATCGATTCAAGCCCAGCACCTGTATAGGCATCAGCATGATCCTAGATCCCTCATCCCTACATACCAGATCCAAATGAATATAAAAATGAATGCAGCAGCAGCAGCAGCAGCAGCAGCAGTTGTAGCAGTAGAAGGAAATGCGAGTACAATCGATCGATGCACCAACGAGTGACAAAGAGAGAAACTTTCAAGTGATACGCGGCGGTGCACAGTGTGTCCACAGTGTGTTCTCATTATAATAATCAACATAGTCGTGGCCAGTGGCGGGCGGTGCGCGTCTTTGGCGGCCATTTGGTGAACGGGTGGCGGCTGTGGCATGGCCGCCGTTGCCGGCCTCTATGGCCTCGGTGAGGATCGCCAGCACCGCAAGAAGCAGCAGCAGCAGCAGCAGCACCAAAAGGAGCAGCTCGAGCAAAAGGAGGAGCAAAAGAAGATCGCCGAGCGAAAGTTGCAACTACGTGAGCAGCAGCAGCGCAACTCACTCGATGGTTACGGGTATGACAAAAACCATAAACAAAAACTTTATTTTTAATCCAAATATTTGCATAATTATGTGGGGGATATCCCTTCCGACGATACATCTTTAGATTAAGTCTGAGGATCACTCTTGTCTCAGTGTACTGAGAAACTCTTTCAGGTGCTTCCTTAGTGTGTCCTTTTTGCTGTGGGCAGAGTGAGGCACTCTAATCCGTGTGTCTGCAGACCATATCCATGGTCTGCCGCACATTCAAATAAAGGCTGTGTTTTGTTGCTGCAGCATAAAGGATACGTTTAAAGTTACATATGGCGCTGCTTGCGGCACTTATCTGCATCTGCTGGCATCTGCAGTGGGAAGCTTGGAGGAGCTTGTCCTAAAAGCGCAATAAACGTGACTAAAGTCAAACTAAATCAAGAACAAAGACGAGCAGTGGGGTGACGCAGGCACTTGGGTGGGAGGGGGTTGGCAGCACTTGACGGAGCGAAACTTTCATCTAGATACATTTGTATCCACAGCTCAGGGATCTGGGAACTGGCTGGGAAGTGCAGCTGAAAGCTGCCACCTCCTACTACCCTTGTTTATCCTTTGGCCAATGTATTTGTGTATCTGCATCTGCTGGCTGTACTTACAAAGCAAAGGAGCCAAAAAACGTAAGCCAAAATGTTATTTTGTTCGAGCTGCAAGGCGCTAAGCAGGCTCCCCGCCGACCAACCCGCACACCCTTTCAACTCTCCGCTCCCTTACGCCCTTAACCTTATATGGAGTACGCCTGCCATATACGAGTATGCATTGAATTCGCTCAAAAGCCTCCTAGAAAACTTTTGGGCAGCCGACCGACCACACAGTGCGCCATTTTCTGTTTTTTATTCATTGCTCTCAAAATTGTGTGTTCTCTTTTTGGTTATTTTTGCTGTGTTGAAGAAGTTTCTTATTGGACTTTTGTGTGCCTTTCCTTGTGCTTAAGCTCGTATTTTATAGAATGATATTTTTTTGGCTGAATGCCAAGGAGGGCGGAGTCGAGAGTCCCGCAAGAGGTGTGGCAGTGGCCACAGTGTGCACTGAAAGCCTTTTGGTAATTACATTAAACATGCCCAAAATGCAGCAGCAATTTACACATTTCTCAGGCTTTTCCCCCAAGTCGCTTTGCCACTGTCTCTCTCTCTCTCTCTCTAGCAACTTCATTTGCTATTGCTGCATGTGTCTGTGTGTGTGTGTGTGTGTTTGTCAAGTGACGTCACAGCGCTGCAGCATTCGCCAGAAGTAGCAAAAACAAAAATGAAAACTCTGTTGGCCATAAAAAGAGAGCGAGGAGAATCGGTTAAGCAGAAACATGTGTATGTGTGGCTGTGTGTAGCAGTGTGTGTATGCTGCATCCTCAAGGACATTTCCACTTGTCTCTACTTCAATTTTGTTGCATTAGTGTCAGTAGCTCTGCTGCTCTGCTCTGCTCTGCTCCGTGACACTTATTTTGGTCTGGTTTATGTCCCAGAATTTCGCTAGGCTCTGTGACCCAGTGGACCGGAGACCGTATTGGAGCCATAGCCATAGCGGTGTCGCCTATTGAGACAGAATGTCGCGACAACGAGGAGGCGAACACAGAAAGGAAATGCCTTCTCGCAATTCTCAGTCACATTCTCTCCTTTGGCTCATTGAAATTCATTTAATTGCCAAAGGGGCGGGGCTGAGCATCCACTGGCAATGCATGGCGTACTCGTTTTGCAACAGTATCATCTCTGCTCTTGCAACAATGTGGCATTGTCGAGGGGCAGCAGAGCCATCGAAGCGGCATTCGGATTTCAATTTCCCGCTCCTTCTGTTGCAACTTATGAGTCTCATCGCATGTGTCTCTAGCATGAGTTGAGTGTGCGGCAAGCAGCTTAATCAACAGAAAACGACTGCAATTAATTAAGTGGGGAATATATTCGTTGCCTGCTTTTTCGGGCTGTGATAAGTCCTTGGGGGAATCCTTGACTCCGTTGAGTGATTGCCGGAGACACACTCTTAAGCCGATTAATGTTGATTATCGTGGGAGGCAAAGGGGCAGGGGCAGGGGGTAGGAGCAGCTGGAATACATTTCCATTTGCCATTTTGCCATTTCAATATCATCAAGCACTCGAGAGTGCAACTAATGACGTTGACAAATGCTCCGAAACGCTGCCCGTATATACCGTCTGGCTGTGGCTGTGGCTACAGTCGCCAACTGCCTCCCAAGAGCATCAAATGGCCGGGATGACGGGCTTCTGCCGCTGCTGTCAGATAGTCTCAGAGCCGCAGACACGCTGACGACGAGCCGCACAAGCCCAGTCGAGGCGTCGCCAGAGTTTCCTCACACGAGTCCGTATGCTTTTTCAGCTTCCAACTTCCATCTACCATCCAGCATTACACCTCTGCAGCAGGCCAGACCAGACCAGACCAGACCCTGCCAGACAGAGTCAGTTGGTCCTTTGCCTGCTGCTGCAGTTGGCGGTCGTGCTGCAAATTAACAGCATGACACACATTCAAGTCGAGCCAAGTGCAAGCGAGAGAGGAAGTCAGTGGGTGCCCCCCCCCAGAAGGCAAGCAGTACGAACAGCTGCGCCACCTGCGTCCCAGCTTATTGAGGCTACGTGCCAGGCACTCACGTGCATTCGCACGGCAATCAAAGGCATGGAGAGCAGAGAAGAGAGAGGGAATAAGATGGGGAAAACCAAAAAGAGAGAGAGAGCCTTCGCCTTAGAAGTCCTATAACTAGAATTAGTTGAGAATAAATGTCGAATGCTTTTTTTCCTTTGATAAGCAATCCATAAATTATGGTCAACCGATTCTCTTTGCAGTGATAAAAGCGCATAAATTGCGCCTAAATAAATCCATACATTTTATTCCGAAATCCAAAGCTCTCGTTTTTCTCCCCACAAGTCCATAAATATGCCCTGGAATCGCATTTGCATAATCAGTTATTAAAGTTATCGATTGCCCGCCTAAACACCGCCAATAAATTATCGACAACATCGACAGTTTTGCGAGGAAAGTGCCAGACTTTGCAAGGCGACCATAGAAAACATTTCCAACATTTTGTTGTTTTCCTTTTTGGGAGTTTCTCGAGCGGCGGGAAAGGCAAAGGCAAAGGCCACAAAAGGCAACTTGGCAAAAGAACTTTCCGCTTGCATAATCGAGAGAAAGTGGGGGAAAGTTTTGTAAAGCGACGAAGAGACGCAGTGTGGCAGAGTAGCAACGTGGCAGAGTGGCAGCGTGGCAGAGTGGCAGAGTACGCTGCCAATATAAATATGCGATTGTTATGAAAAATCGAAGGCCAACTTTGAAGCGCCAGCCATATTTCACACTCCACCGGGCACTAGAACGTACGTACCACCCATATTGATATATTGGAGGGCGAGAAAAAACAGAGCAAAGGCTGGATGGCGGTAGCAAGAGACAGAAGCGGGTAGAGCGGCAGATGGAGACACAGACAGAGAGAACGAGTGGCGGCCGGAAGTGACATGCAATTTGAACGGCGAAACGATGCAGCGACGATGAGCAGACTCCGCCAGCCATCCACCAATGTCCCTTGCGCCCTGCTCCCACTCTCATCCACATTCAAATCTGCCACATTTAAATCTGCCTGCAGCCTGCTGGACACTTGGTCCTTTGCTGTGTGGCGCCACTGCAGCTGCAGTTCGCTTCGTTTGCGCCATCAATTTTGCACGTTGTTTTGCTGCGCTGCACACATTTTTTTGGTGCTCGATGGATCCGGCATTTGCCTCATTTTTCTCTTCTGCGGCTCTTTGCTCAAAAATATGTATATTGTGTGTCCTCGCTCACTCACTCTCTCACTCACTGACTGTCTCTCCCCTAGTCGAATATTTTATGCAGTTGCTTCGGGTCCCTGAGAGGGTCCTAGGAGCCAGGAGCAGGCCCACAGCCAGCCGGAAAGTCGGCCAAAGCTGCGGGCAAAATTTTCGGCATGGCACTGACATCCTCCTGCTGCTGCTTTTTTTTTGTGTGTTTTGTTTTGCGTTTTTGAGTCGCTGTTGAGTTGCTGCTGTCCGTTGTCATTCTACCAATAGCGGAATATGCAATGCGATGTGATGAGCTGCGGAGACATGCATCTGCCAGGGATCTGTCTTCTGTCTTCAACAGAACTCCATAATAAGGTCAAAAATCAAAACAGCAAACTGCAAACTGCAACCACATTTCGGTGCTCTATGCCCTGGCAAAGTGCACTTTCGGTTGAGTGCAGCCAGCAGATAGCAATTCAGTTTTATTCCCATATTTGTTGTCTACTTGTTGTTGGCTGTGCTGCCTTTTACATATCCAATTAAAAATTCTTGTTACATGTGCACATAAAACCCACACACCTCAGTGCAATTTTCTCTTCGAGTATTCAGTTTTTAGAATTGTTTCAGAGAGCATTTGGGGCTGGGCTTAGGGCCTTCAATGTTTTAGGAATTTCGATTCAGTTACAGAGAGAACTCTGTTAATTCGGTGGGACAGGATTCCCCTACAGCGAGTGCCCGCCCGGATTCTGGTCGAGTTCTTTATTGTTATCCTCGTTAAGCAGACACCCAAGATTCTGAGGCAACCAGATACCAGCAACCAGCAACCAGCAACCAGCTAGCAGCTAGTAACATGCAACCGCCTCATGCCTGTCCCTGTCCCTGTCCCCTATTTATGCAACACACTCTCCATGCACCACACTCTCCTTTGCTCGGCTCTGCTCTGATCTGGTGGGAATGGTTTGCCATAAATTTGGCAGCTTAACAAGCGAGCGAAAAGCACGAAAGAACGAGCACAAAAAAAAACACCCAAAATGCAGCAACCGAATGCAGGGGCAAGGTGCAACGTGAGAGAGAGAGAGAGAGCGAAGAGAGTTGTGTGAATGGAGAGGGGGTAGGCGCCAGCATGGCGCTGGGTTACAAATGTAAAACAAGACACTCAAAATTTCATGAGCTTCCGCACCCCCCCCACACAGTTTTTGACTTTAGTTTGAGTTTCAGTTTCAGTTTCAGTTTGACTTTGAGTTTAAGATTGGACTGCGGCTAAGTGCATCCCCAACTATGGCTACCATTAGTACTTCACTGCCATTGCTGTTGCTGTTGCTGTTGCTGCTGCTGTTGCTGTTATGCGTGTGCGTCACTGGGCTTGTTCCCCTTTTGGCCATTGCCAAAAATAAATTCCGGCCAGGCCTCGCTGTGGCAACTCTGTGGCCCCTCTGTGTCGCCTCTTTGGCTAATTGATGGAGTCCGACTTTTGCCGCAACCGCAATTCGAGCTTCCCATTTATAACGAGGCAGTCACATACACATACACATGCACATGCACGTGTGTATGCGTAAAGCGAGAACGTCAGAGATATTTTGTTTGTCCTTAGGCATACTTTTCAGCGAGGCCATAATCGATTAAGCGCGCAGACTGGCAGCCTCTGCGAGCCAGATGCGGAAGCTTCTGGGATGTGGCAAACATTTATGGGTGAACAGCGAGTGCAGCAAATATCAGTTTAGTTCTGCTAAATGTTTAATTTCCCTTGGAAATTCAATTGCAGACTGTTCGTCAGGATTCAGTCTGTTTTTTCTCCCAGTTTAAGGAGCATTCCTCCGTAGTCATGGCTTTTGTTACAAAATGCAGGAATTCGTAATAAATTCTGTTCTCTGTTAATTGAAGCAGAATGCAGGACAGTGCTGCATCCTTAGAGCTGCTCCACAACGGGGCGGGGCTGGGTCAAATAGCTGTTAAAATATTTCATTTTCATTTGCTGCCTGCACCTCAAGGAGCCGGCCAAGACGGACTCAAGAATGTTTGTTGCCAGCCCCACCAACATTGTCCGACGAAGATTTTTCCGCCCCGTCTTCCTGACATCTTTCTAATTCTTTAAATTTAAATTGAGCTTCTAATTGAATTGTTTGCCAACTGCAACTGCCAAGTGGCAACTTTTCCAAGCAATGAAACTGAAATGAATCTGGATTGTATGTATCTATATTTCGTATCTGTTGGATGTGCCTAAAAACCCAAAGTTGACTTCCCTTGACTTCTATATTCGGTTGCGAATTCAAGGGTGTCACTCAATCAATTGAATCCTTAATCAGTGTATTCTTCAGTGCAGTGCGCCCCCGAAACCGAGAGTGGTCTCCTTGGTAAAGTTCAAACCTAATTTGGTTGCAGCATCCACCATGCACCATCCACCATGCAGGATGCAGCATCCAGCGAGCCTTTCCACGGCCTTTTACGCTGGCCTGACCTGACTAATTGATTTGGTACGAGTGGTGCAGGGGATACAAATACGGATGCGAGGATACACTCGTATAAACTCAGCTCAATTTCAGTTGTTTGTCCCTGCAGCAGCAGCGATAGCCAGAGTTGCAACGTTCGGCAAGCTGCATGTGCTGCATGTGGCATGGGCCAGTGGGCATCCACATGGTATATGGATTTTGTGGGTTTTGCCTGGCTTGTGGCCATGTGGCATGTGGCGTGTGGCATGTGGCGGGTTAATCGCATTAGACGAGCGCGTGTGTGGCGGCTGCAGCCTTGACAGTCAGACGAGGACAGAGGACGGAGGACGGACGCCACACACATCCTCCGGAACGCTTTCGTACGTCACACGGGGGCGGTGAACTATACTGTGATGTAGGTAATGTGGGCCCTGACGATGACCCTCTGGACATTTCAGCTTTCCTTCCCGACTTGAGTGCGCGCCCAGCATCCAGACAGAAAAGTCGAAGCGGAGCTTTCCGGTGCTGGTCCATGATGGTAGCTTTCCGCTGCGAAGCTACAGCCTCGCCACAGCTTCCGACTTCTTGGCTTGGCTCCACTGAAAGCTCGCAGTGTTGACAGTCGACAGCGTTCCGATTCCACTACATTCCCAGTGCCATAGTTGCAACGGATACAACGGATATCTATGAAGACTATTTCTAAAATAAACATTTAAGTTCGTGAATCGAATGAGTGCAATGAGAGTCTTGTGTTTGTTGAATCCATCGATATACATTTTCACACGCGCTTTCTCTCGCTCTCTGTTGCCATCATTAGCAGCTTTTGACAGCTGAGCAGAGCTTTATTCATTGACAAAATCTGGACAAAGCTGCCAACAGTGCAGTGGAAGCCTGGAATGGCACTGGCACTGGCGCTGGCGCTGCCTGGATGCCCGTAAGCGCGTCTGTCGCCTGACAGCTGACAGGCGACGGTGCTACCATGGAAGCTTCCAGCTCTGCCGTCGTACTCAGCTGTAAAGCGCGTGGCGCGCAGCATCAACAAAAGCGCAGCAGAGAAGAGCAACGGCAGAAACAGAAGCTGAAGCTGAAGCACAGGCAGAAGCAGTAGCAGAAGTAAAGATGGGAAGAGGCAAAGAGGCACACGAAACGTGAAACGAACGGAAATGAAACGAACGAAGGCGTCGCTAGCTGCTCCGTTGAACCGTTGAACCGTTGGACCGTTGGCGGCACGCTTCAGTCTCACGCAGCCAGCAGGTCGACGTATACCGTTAGCCGTGTGTACCGTGTACCGTTTAGCCGCTGCGCCGTTCGCCGTTAGCCGTTCCATTGCCAATTCGTGGTGTGGCGTTCCATATACTGCCGCGGGGCAACCGAGCAGCAGCAGCAGCAGCAGCAGCAGCAGCAGCAGCAGCAGCGACAGGCGACAGACGATAAACGAATAACGAATAACGGGAACGCGAAAAGCGAGAAAGAATAAAAGTCGAACAGAGTTCTGGCTTACGGTAACACACACTAAATAAAAAAGAAAGAAGAACGAAAGCGAAGGAAAGAAAGGCACAAAGAGAGAATTGAGCAGCCTGTTTTTTTTGTGCTTCTATTTTTGTTGTTGTGAGTGCAAAAGAAAGTGAAGAAGTAGAAACAAAACCATGAAGAAAGCGCGAAGAGAGTGCTGAAAACGAGAAGAAAGCGGCAAGACCGAAGGAAATTCGAAATTAGAAATAAGAAATAAGTGTGAGAAGAGAAGTGGGAGAGAGGCCGCAGAGAGGGCCGCAGTGGAGTGCCACAAAAGGCGGCCAAAATAATCGAAGCTAAAGGAATAGGCAAACAGGGCAAAAGGGAAAGGATAAGGCAAAGGGACGGCGTGGCTGGCGTAAAGAAACAAATTTGAATGAAGATAAAACCTATGATAAATCTTAAGATAAATCGAACGATAAATACAATACATAAAATGCCCAGCCCCCATGCGAGTGTTTAACCTTGACACATCAAAGACATCAAAACTCAAATGAAAGAGAAGAAATTACACACTCAATGCCCAAATAGTCATCGTGTATGGTATTTACATATCTATCTGTATCTGTTTCTGTGCATAAAACGCAGCCAGAACAAATAGATGATATTGGTGGATGGTGGGATGGTGGGGATGGGTGGCCAATGCTGCGAGAATGCCCCCGTTCCGAGCATCGAGCATTCCTGTGACATGCCACACATTTCAGCAATAAATCGAACAGCAGAAACAACAGCAGTGCAGAGCAGGGCAGAACAGAACAGAACAAAACAGAATTGTATTTATAACCAAATGAAACTAAACAAGTGGCCGCTACTAGAGGCAGAGTCGAACAGTGGGCACTGACAGTGGCACCGACAGTGGTATCTGTGGTATCTGTAGTTTCCATCATAACATATTGTCAACTCAGACACACACGCACACGCATACGGTGTAGCCAGAGAGAGAGAGAGAGAGAGATAGAGAGTGACAGCGAGACAATGGCAGCGGGAAAGAGCGAGAGCGAGTTGGTGGGAGAAAGTTATTAAGATGCCAAACAGCTGAGTAGGCATCTCCGCCCATTCCACTGGCAGTGCCAGTGGCAGTGCCATGAAGAGGCATACCTGAAGAGCAAGAAGCAGAGCCAAAGCCAGAGGCAGTGGCAGAGGCAGCAGCAGCAGCAGCAGCAGTAACAGTAACAATTCCGCTGTAAGCAATATTTTTGAGGTATATCCTTCTTAAGGACGTTCCAAAGGCAATTTGCTTCTGCTGCTGCTTCTTGTGCTTCTGCTGCTCCTGTCTGTGTGTCTCTCTATGTGTGTGTGTGGGCCTGCCCCACTCTCTATCCACAGCATTCCTTGCTCTGTGCTTTGTGTTCATCTTCTCGCACAGACACAGCCATAGACACACACGACAAAGCAAAAGCCAGCAACAACAAAAAAAGACACACAAAAAATACGAATGCAAAAGGGAATGGGAATGGGGCTGTGGATGGGGGGGCAGGACTCTGTGAAAATCTCTTTAAAGGGTAGCAAAAAAAGAATAAAGAAAGATGGAACTGCTTAGAAATTTAGTTTAGCCTTCAAAAGTATAACCCGACAATCTACATAGAAATTCTCTAATGACATGTCTGTAGAGATGCTACGAATACTTCATGAAACTCCAAACCTCTGCCCAATTGTACTCTTAAAGATACATCAAGATTGCAAATGGAAATCTAGCTAAATGATGTATGATTAATGTTGGTTCAAGTATTATTAATGGTCGTTCACTCCATGACCATATTTATGGGCAATTCGGACACACGCCACACATGGAAAATTCTGCCTAGAAGTAAGAGAAAAACTGTACCCTCTGTGTACCTATGCCTGCCAGCACAACGTATGTGCAATGTATGCACTAATCATACGCCCTGTTGGCCCTGCAATCTGGACTGCAATTTGGCACCAAATCCCGCCCTATCAGCTTGCAGAATCCGGCCAAAATCAATTAGAGGTCAGAGGTAGAGGCGGAGTCTGCTATTCATCTGCCGTTCATCTGGCGCTGTAGGCTTTTCACCTGGCTGCAATTTGGCAGTCGTTGTTGGCAAACGCTCAATTTCGTGTCACCAGCTCACCCTGGTGTCCCCCACAAAATGCCAAAAACAGACTCGCTTCAGCACAGGATTGATAGATGGCTTCCTTCCTCTGGATATTGCCTCAATCTGCAGGATGTGTGAGCATCAAACTGTTGCACCAACACAGGCACAAGCAAATGCAGAAAGACAAACACAAACATACGTACACTGCTATGGCATAGACGGTGGAGAAGCTAATCTAAATTGATTAAAAATCGCTCAATGAGAGGGGGAATCAGGCTTGGGAACCGGCAGACAGCAGATGGCAGAATACAGAGACGAATGGCTACGAAAGGGATGTACTAGGGGGGCAGGATTACGTGGTAGCGCATGGCATAATGCAGTTTGACCATCAATCAATTAGCGTCTGTAAGCGACAAGTGTGGAACACTTGCGAATCCTTGGATAACTAATTGAAAACCGATCGAAGAGCGAGGTCAGCTTACCATCCGCCATCCGCCATCCGCAGTCCGTCTGCTGCCATGAACGATGCCATGGAGTTGTATGTATTTTTATTTGCATTACGTTTTAGTTTACTTTGATTTTGTTTTGATTTGCATTTGTGATTATTTGTTAAATGTTTTTCTTTTTGATTATTTCTTGCATCTGGTCATTTCTCCACCTCGATTTCGAATGCTCCGATACAATCTTGAGCTTCTCAGTCGCTCAGTTGAATATCCTCGAAGCCCCCTAGAAGCGACGCACAATTCATTTACATTGATCAGAGTCAAGGATACTTATGCTGATGGTGCACGCTACAGCTTCCTGTACCAGGCTTTAATTTGTAAAGACATTTTAAAGTCTGTGCTGTCCCTGTCCACATTGTGACTGCAAATTCCTTTGAGCATTGGCTTTCAGCTTAGCTGCTGAAGAAGAAAATACAAAAAGTTGCAACGGAAACTCTTTTTGGCCCCTGGACTTGAGTCTTTTGTTCCCTGCTACATATTCATCTCTGGCATCCCGGCCATCCCCTTTGTTCGTGCCGTCTCGCCGTCCATGCAAAACGCCCCCCGACATTGTGCAAATATGCAACTCGAGTTGCGATTCAGCTTTAACTTCGGTTTGGTTCCATATTTTAGTTCAAATTTCTGGATTTTGCCAGAGCTAGCAGCTTGTATTTCTGATCTTTCATCATCTCGAGCTGCACTTGGACTCTGTTTTGGCCTTTAGCCTATAAGAAGGTTCTCTGGCAGCATCTTTAGCTTGAGTTCATCTGCACCTTCTCCTGTTCATCTACATATACAGCCCCAGCAGTTCTTAGCCCAGTTCTCAGCCACGTTAGATTCAGTTGAGTTCAGTTGAGCTCGCTTCAGTTCATCTCAGTTCGGTTGAGTTGGCCTCTCTCTCTGTCCTGTCATGGAGCGAGGGCCTCCATAAAATGCGTGACAAGACAAAAGCGACACAGAGGCGTGAGTGGATGTCTCCGTCTCTCCTTCTCCTTCTCCTTTTCCTTCTTCATCTCTCTCTGGCTTTGGGTTGTGGGGTGTAAGGTGGGCGCGGGTGAGGGTGAAGTATTTACTGCGCACACCGACAAAAAAATAGCAGAATCAGACCGAAAGAAGGAAACGAAATTCATGACGCTGATGTTGGATGGTGGCTGAAAGGAGGCGGTTGGGTGGGTTTGGGAGGCTTGGGCAATGAGGAGCCCGGCTCGCTGGGGCCTAGCCAGGACAGTACAGCATAGGACAGGCCCGGCCGGCCCTCGGGGACCAACAAACACACACACACACACACACACACACACACACACACACACACATACAGCTGCAACAACACCAAGCACGCAGACGCAACGAAAAACGAAAAACAAACACCAAAAAAGAAAAATCAACTAAAAAAGCGAAGAAAATTGAGACAAAATAAAAGCAAACTCGACAGCTGCTTAACACTCCCGTCTGCAGGAGGAACGGAGAGAGTGAGAGTGAGAGAGAGAGAGAGTGTGAGTGTGGGGGGAGACATAGAACAGGAGCAGGTTTCGGGTGATGTATAGGTAAGAGGCGTCTGATAATAACTGCCAAGATAATGGCAGAAGGACGCTCGAGAGAGAGAGAGAGAGAGCGAGAGAGAAAAGCTTTGACTAGGCGACAGCCACACGAAGCACCGAACAAAGCAGGAAACGCCAACAAGCGCTAAGGGACACACACACAGAGAGAGAGAGAGAGAGAGAGAGAATGAAAAGAGAGAGAGAAAGAGGCACACGGCACAACGGTAAATGAACGCAGGACACGCACAAAACGGGCCATGTGCGTTGTGTCCTTTCGTGCTTCGTTTGGTATTCGTACTTTAAATTGTATTCGTATTCCTGCTCGTATTCATATTCTCGTGCTCGTCTCGATCCACTCTCTTCATGCCCCACCTCCCACCGTCTGTGTGTTGCATAAATCCGCCAACAAGTTTCCCATTGTGCATGGCCGCCCACCCAACACCTTACTCTCCCTCGCTCTCACATCCATCCCATCCCATCCGATTCCATTACATACGTTTCGTTTTCATCGTGTTTCGTTACGTTTCGTTTCGTTTTGCTCGTGTCGCTGGTCTCTCTGGTCGCTCGTTTCCATCCTATCCCATCCATGACTCACGAGAGCTTTTGCCCTCGTGCTGCTGCTGTGTTTTGTTATACACACACACACACACACACACACACACACACACACACACACAGGGGTGTACTTCTGTGGGTGTGCGTGCGTGTGTGTTGGTGTCATTACAGCGCCAGTTAAGCGCTTACACGCTTCAATTTCTCGCTTGCCACTTATGGCCCCAGCAGCATTTGTCGCCTTTCGTCCTTTCGTCCGCGTTTGTTGTTGTTGTTCCTTCGTTAGTTCGCTCGTTCGTTCGTTCCATTCCACTCGTCTACTCTCGTTATTCATTTTCGTCTCGTTTCACTGCGTTGCATTTCCCAGTTTCCCATCGTTTCGCTTCGTTTCGTTTCGTTTCGTTTCGTTTGGTTCTCGGCTCTCCACGTTTTGCGCGCTTCTTCCAGAGGGCACGCGCCCCCGAGCCCGCCCCCGCCACCGCCAGCGACTCCAACTCCGCACCCGCACTGGAAGGCCCATCGAGCAATGCTCCTCGTACTCCTCGTACAAGCACGTACGAAAAAGACGAAATATGAAAAATACAAATCAAACCAACAGGAGAATCACCTCCGGCCAGAGCAGCAGCATCCACCTCTTCCGCAACTTGCCTCTACTTACCTCACCTGCCACTTATTCTACTCTCATCCTCCATCCTCCATCCTGCATCCTACATCCTCTTTGTGTACTCTCTCTGTGTGCTTTTCCGTTCGAATTCAACTCCAAAAAACTATTGGCTGACACACTTTGAGTCGGTTCTTTTTTTGTGTCTTTTTTTTTGTGCCGTGTGTGCGGTCGTGTGTCGCAAAGTGAAAGTTGACTGCAACTTGATGATGTCCTGAAGGACCGCCAATGCGTGAGAGAAAACTTTTACAAATTTAGAAATGATGTGCAAAAAAACAAGTGGAAAAAGTGGATAATGAAGGCATCAGCAGCCATGTAGCTCATAGGCATTGGCATAGGCTTAGGCACTGGCACTGGCACCTTCCCTTGTATTTATAACCAGACCAGGATAAATCCCTCTCTTTCTCTCTCTCTCTCTCTCTCACTACACCCGTGTGTGTGTGTGCGTGCATGTGTGCTTACCTGTGCGGCTGCTTGCTCCTGGGGCACCATCCACCCGAAAGGTTCAAGGTTGTTCTTCCCAACTAAAAAAGGCAACAACAAAAAACACAGAAAACTCGCGCCAAAAACAAAAAACAAATCTCAATCAGTGCCAATAGTTTCAACTGCAAAACGAACCCAAAAGAGTGAACCAAAAGTGAGAAGAGAGAGAGAGAGAGAGAGAGTAAAGAGAAGTGTAGATAAAGGT
The DNA here is from genome assembly GCF_900245975.1 of Drosophila guanche. Lineage (NCBI taxonomy): Eukaryota > Metazoa > Arthropoda > Insecta > Diptera > Drosophilidae > Drosophila > Drosophila guanche. Next base: position 6,445,070 of record NW_022995745.1, read on the forward strand.
AAAGACAAATAAACATAAATACAAGCGAAAATGGAGACGAAGGTGTGTTGGTGCGGGTCTGAAAATCAATAGGCAAAGGACATTCAAGGCACACACAGCCAGAGCCTCCTCGCTTCATCTCTCTCTCGCTCTCGCTCTTTTTCTAGCACACACTTTCTCCGATTTGCCACCTCCGTGTCTCTCTCTCTCTCTCTCTGCTCTGCCGCTTTCTTGCTCACTCATTGCCAGCTTCTGTTTCGGTTTCGGCTTTCTTTTGGCTCGCCCGAAAAACAGAAACAAAAAAATCATTGGGCCTATTTTTACAACAAAAATTACATTGAAAAGAACACACTTACATGTGTGCATGTATTGTGTATGTGTGAGGACTGCGCCTGAAAGCGGAAATTAACATTTTCACTAGCTGTTTCCGGTTTGCAATCCAACAACAAAAGTGTAACTCAACTGCCGAATGTACAAGTGTTTTTTTTTTTTGGGCGTCAAAAAAGTAATGAAAAATCCGTTCAGAATCCGGCAGATTGAGCGGAAAGATGAATCTAAATCATATCAAAAGCTAAGCCAAAAACAACAAAAAATACAAAAACAAATCGTAATAAATAAAATATACATAAAAACGAAACCATGTGACAAATGCAAAAAAAAAACCCAACAAATTGATGGTAAAATCCGACACCAAAGTACTGAAGAACCGGAAGAGCAATATGCCGAGAACAGACGACAGGAAAATGCACCTCAAATGGCATAAAAAGAACCGCCAAGTGGCCATTGGACAGCTCTGAGAAATCAACCAAGAAGTCAGTCAATGCCAACGCCAACCTACCACACAAAATCAGCAGCAAAATGTAAAGCAACAAAAAACCTAACGCCAAACAAATACACAAAAAAGAACTATCAAAATCCAAGTCAAGTCTTCTCAACCTAAACTAAAAACCCTGAACTAAATCTAAACTGAAACTGAAAGGGAAAAGAAAACTCAACGAAATCTTACCAAAAGGAAAACATGATCGAAGGGCTTCTTCTTCACTTTACATTTGATTTATACACAAGAAATGCAACAAAACCCAAGAATGCCAAATGCTAGTCGAGCCGCGGGCCAAAACTGAGAAGAGGAACAGCCGTGGGATCAATGCCCATTGATCCTCCATGAAGCAGGGAGAACAGCAGACTGGAGAGGAGCAGCGGGACAAATCACAGAAGGATAAGAAGGCAGCCAAAGTTAGCCAAAGCAAGGAGAGCCGAGGCAAGTTGCAGCTCAGAGACGGGGGCCAAAAAACACACAAGAAAGTGGAGCTGATCGTGGACGGATTGGCAGATCGGCGGCAAGCGACAGCAGGAAGCCAAGCCAGTTTGGGTAGCCAAGCAGGAGTGGAGTTGGGAGACCAGTCCCAGTTGCCCGAGTCCCGCGTAGATCGGGACTGGGGTTGCGCCTGCGCCTGCGCTGAGCATTGGCGCAGTTAGAAATTCGAACAACTTGCTCGTCCTCAACCATTTCCCGCATCGATTTCATCGAGAGATGGGGCCTCACACCCGTTCTACGACCGCGCCAGGAGCAACCGTTGAGCGGTGAAAATCTATCCACCGCCTCGCCCCCTCTTCTGCGCGATAGGTAATAAAGAATTTCTCAATTTCCCACTTTATCCATAATCAAATATAGTATAACCCATGGTAATACTCCCCAAAACTCTTTAAAAATCACTGAAAATATATGTGTAACCTTTTAGAGCCATTCGGTTGATATTTAAAGTCTCTTCTGCATCGTTGGGCACAATTTTGGGCACTGCACTCTGCTGCTGGTAGCCTCCAGGGAGGAGACATGCTCCGCGTGGCCAGGATGCGGCAAGGGAGTGCGGCATGGAGTCAAGTGACCCAATGCACTCTGCAGATACTCGTAACCCGAAACGAAACCCCTTTTCGCGCACTTTTCATTGCTTGCTCTGGTCCGTTCTCATCAGATAATAATGATGAAGATGATGACACGAATGCCACATCGCTCAATGCAGATGCACGCACACAGCTACTCACACACACACACACACACACACCACAGAGAGAAAGCCAAAGGAGGGCAAGCAATGCGGCGTATGCGCAATGTGACATTGACAGCTTCCCCAAAAACAGCAACAGCAACAGCAACAGAAACAGCAGCGTCAGTGGCAGTGGCAGCAAACAGAAGTTTCACCGCATCAATATCATTAACATGCCGCCACAGCCGCAGCCAGCCCCTTAGCCCCACAGCATCCACAAGAGCCACAATGAACCCCAACACCGACACCGTCTCTCTGCCCTCGATTGAGACATAACAATATCCTTTGATGATATCCTGTAATCGTCTCGGTGAATTGAAATGAGTTTGACATTGATAATGTTGCCTGCTGTCTTTCTATGGGAACGGGAATGGGATTGCTGATGGGTATGGGTATCGGAATGGGGATGGCGCGCACAATAAAGCGGTTAACATTATCCCCTGCCACTCTTTCAGTTTCCCTTTTCCTTTACCTACTTTTATATTTTCTTCCCTTGTGTTGCGAGTATTTTTTGGGGGCACTGTCGATGGAGTTCCTATCGCATGCAGCTCCTACCGCAGCTCAGCTCATTGATGGGCCTCGAATTGATGGCCGAGCTAATCGCTGACGCTGAATCCTTTGCCCTTGTCCTTATCCTTATCCGTAAAGCTCTGCCCCATGCCCCATGCCCCATGTTGTTGCTGCTGTTGTTGATTGACGAGGCTTACACTTTCACTTTGCCATTTTACTCTCTCTTTCTCTCTGGGCCAAACAATTGCAACTTGACTTCTCGGCAGTGTTTGCTGTTTGCCGCTTGCTATTTGCTTGACTCATTGTTCTTGACTCTTGATCCCCGCCTGCTGGCTCTGTTGGTATGGCTGCTGCTGCTGTTGGTCCTGCTGCCAGTGCCAGTGCCACAGCTGGGTCTGCTGCCAGCGACAAGGCGACAAGCGACGTCAACGTCAGGCAACAAAGCCATGAACAATGGACAGCGAACAGCAAGCACAATGAGCACACACACACACACACACACACGCACCCAAATGGACATATGTACCTTCACACACACAGACAAACACACAGACACATACACACATATGCATGTGGGTCTTATGGGTCGGCCATTGTGTGTCTCGTTTGCTGTCTGCTCTCTGCTCTTTGCACGCTTTTGTGTCGCTTTCACTCGCTTGACTTTTCCCTCCTACATTTTGTGCTTACATGCTTCATCCGCGCCAGTCCCTTGCATGTACATTATTGTATGCCTTATGTATGCACTGCATTAAAATTAAAACCACACAAAGAATAAGGGATACATGGATGGATGGATAGGGACGTAAATGCTTTTGGGGAACTTCATCAGCTGAATGGAGATTACTTTGATTGTGAGCAAGCGTAACACAATCGATTCGAACTCATTTTGCCATTTTGGAGAGAGTGGGAGTGGGATTAGGAGAAAGGGCAAATCCGATTCGATTGTTCGAAAATAAAAGTCTATTTCTGGTACTGGACTGGTACTGGTACTCCCACTGGTCACATTGCGATGGGACAAAGAGTGTGTGAGTGTGTGCTGTGTGGGTTTATGGCATCGATTCGAGTTCACACATTAATCCTTAGGCTACGGTTTTTCCAAACAGCCTGGTTCCAGGAGAAGTCAATTCGATTGTTGCTGCAATTGAATAATGTGCAAGGGCAGAGGGGCAGAATGCTTTTGGCTCAAAGTTGGCAATGATTAGCAAATCATTGAAAGCTTAATTGTTAACTTTATCGCTTATGCTAGGGTTATGGATCAGGTGTGCTCTTAATACAGACAGCGACTTTGTTTTGCGCTCACTTGAGACAATTGCGAAAGTTTCACCTTTGGCGAAGTTTGTAAATTGCGCGCTTAACAAGTTGGCACCTGTCCCACTCCACTTCACCATTCCACCAACTGCTTTCGTGCTGTGTGTGTGGCTTTATCCTTAGTTCTCTTCCTTTTCGGATAATAAACGACTCAAAGTTTCAAATAGCGGAACATGTTTAAAATGCCTGACGTGCACACAATCGTTCTCTCAGTCCTTCAGCTCTTCAGTCCTTTAGCCCTCCACCAGTCATTCTCATGCCTCACGCCTGGCCACACACGTGCAACAAAGCAAGCACACAGTCCCCCAGGGGGAGGGAGGGAACAAATAGCACAGCTGCAGCACCTGCACTTGCAGCAGCAACGCTCTACATCCATGGGGTTGCATGTTGGGTGCGCAGAGAACCCGAGAAATGGTTGCCAAAAATAACAAATAAAAACAGCAACGCCAAAACAGAAAGCGTCAAACAAGAATGAAAACGAAAAACAACAGCAACAACAACAAAAAAGTAAAGCAGCAAAAAATGGAAAGGCACAAACACGGAAAACAACAAATAAAACAAAGCGAAAACCCACACAAATTGTGCACGCAACTGGCCAAGGTCAGGCAGGGCAGGGCAGTGCAGGTCCGTCCGTCCGTCCGTCCGTCCGTCCGTCCGTCCGTCCGTCCGTCCGTCAGCCAGTCGTGGCCAGGTAACTGCCTGCCTGCTCCCGGCTACGTGCTCTGGCTCTGGCTATGGGTCCGACCCGGTGCCCAGGCCAAGGATTTGCATAACTCGACTCCGCTGCTGCGGCCGTGAGGCCCTGATTTCATCATACCTTTTACCTCTTCCCCTTTTCCAATCTGCATCTGACGATTGATTGCACCGGAACCGACACCGACTCAGTCGGTCGAGGAATCCGTTTCAGCTCCGCGGAAAGTGTGAAATGCACAGCACAACCATGTGGGGGCGGAGCGTACCTTTTCGATGCACTCATTCATTCATTCATTCATGCTCGCATTTACAACTTTTGCCATTCGAATGGCGTTTGTGACGTCAGCGCGCAAATGAGTCTCGCTCTTACCTGGCACAGTTTAAGCTTCCTGCCAGTAAACACCCCACCCCGTTGATGGAATCTTACAAAGGAAACTTTGCAACTCCCAAATAGGAATGTTCCTTGCTAAACCCTTTTAAGCGTGCATTTAAAGCCTGGATTTCGGGCACTGAAAAGTGTGTGTTCTCATCCAATTCTGCTAAGTGGATTTCCAAGTAATTTCTTTGTTCTCCCCCTTTAGCTCCTTCATCAGCAGCAGCAGCAGCAGCAATGGAGGCTTGCTTGCTGCTTGCAATCTTTTGCCAGCTGCTGACTGGGTTTGTTGATTAACTTGAAGATGCATATATGTATGTATGTATACATCATACATAGGCACATGTACATGCATATGTTTGCATATGCCAGCTTGCATAAGCAGGCAGCCAGCCAGTCGATGAGGGGTGACTGAGTGACTCTGAGTGAGTGTTCATCAGTTCAAGGCTCTCGCTGCCGTTTCCTTTTGTGTCCCTCGAGTGTCTGCTCTGTATATGTGTGTGTGCTTTAAATTCCCTTCTCCATTAATTCATACAATTCAGCACATGTTGATGATGTGGCTAAAAATAGTCAGGATGACTTGATGAGAGGAGGCATCAGGCATGGCATCTCTGTTGTTGCCTTGACCGGCATCCACACAGACAAAGAAGACAGAAAAAGAACACACAAACACATACACCCAGTTGCATCTAGTACACAGATCTGAGGGCACGATGTACACTTTGATTTTCGGATTTGCCCATTGCATTGAACTTCAGTCGCTCCACTCCGATTTCCACTCCGTTTCTGCCTTCTGCTTTCGGCTTTCGGCTTTCGGCTTATGCAACATCCACAGCGGCACCTGCCTCACCGCATGCGGAAGTGCACACACAGACACACACTGCCATGTACTAGTGAGTTGTAAATAGGTCGCTGCACCAGCGACTCATCGCATCGCATCGCATCGCATCGACTGGGGTCGTCGGCGGCATTTAGAAGAGGAGGCGACAATGACGTCACAGCCGCATCACCCAGGGCAGGCATCAGCAATAGCCAAAGTGCCGCTGACCTATATAAAGAGAGAAAGGGGTTGAAAAAGAGAGAGATGCAGAGCGCAGGGAAGGAGCAAAAGGAAGAAGCAAATGCCAAAGCAAGAGCAAGAGCAAGAGAGTAAAAGTATGAATAAAGTGCTGACTGACATTTACATACACAGATACACATTTGGCATATGGCCCCATCCCATACACACACACACACACAAGCACACACCCAGAGGAATATAAAAATATGCAAACCCACACACACACACACACACAGACAGACAGGTGCACTTCTGGCACACATATGCAACACACACAGTAATACACCTCGGCCAAATTGTTTGTTGACATTCGCCAAGAACGAACTCTGACCGACTTTACCTGATGCCGGCCTTTTCCTCTCTCTCTCGCTCTCTCGCTCTCTCTCACTATCTACTTATGGCTCTTTGTCGCTGCTTCCCTCAGTTGCCGCTATCGTCTTTTGGCTGGATGGAGCATTAACAGTCCAGTTCGATTGCCTAAGATTAGATTAGACTTGCCATTGGAGCACGTTTACATCCCACAAAAGCTTCAAATGCGGGCTCCTTGCATATCATATTTTCCGATTCATTTAGTTATGTTGCACGTAAAAACATTTACTAGAATTTAATGCCACACGAAGCAGCCACAAATATGACAGACTTACGCGTTTTGTTCCCCTTTAACACTATTTTTTTTGCCAGAGAACATTCGACTGTAACTATTTATAAGGGCAGAGAAAACAAGGAGGCAAGTAGCGAGAGAGGCAAATCGTATTTTGACAAACAAATTGTACGATTTGAATGCACTCTAGCCATCGCTGCCTCTAGCCCCATCTCTCTCACGTCTGTGCCTTCCCTGCCTGTCCATATATTAACCCATGGCTGGCCAAAAGAGTGGGTGCAGCGGCTGCCTGTCGTTCGTGCACTGCACTTACACGCTTAATTAAATGGCACGGCACGGCGCCAAATACTCGTAGCACCAGGCAACAGCAATCCGTGCCTCGGTGCCTGTGCCTGGGTCTGGCTCTGGCTCTGTGCTAGGGTGTGGGTGTGGATCCGCTTCGGGGCCTCGGAAAACCAGCAGCCAGCAGCAACCGCAGCAACAATTGCACATTGTCAGCAACATCAGCGATAAAGGACAAGAAGAGATGGGCGGTGCAGGGTGCAGGGTGCTGGGTTCTGGCAGACAGTGAAGGAGGCATGAAACTCGAGTGGTGGGCACACTGCCAGCTGTGGGCGGAACTGTTCGTTTTTATATGGGATTGTAATACAATTCCAATTACAAGTGTAAACATAAGTATACTGCCAGAGCCCATCTCTATCTATGTGCCTGGACACGGACATGGACATGGACATGGACATCGACATGGCACGGACATGGACATGGACATAGCACATGGACTTTGTTGGCTAGGTTCAGGCTGGGATCGTACTGGCCTGGCCCGGTGCTGTCTTGAGTGCGGAGTTTAATTCGGGCATTTGAAGCTTAACCACCTCTTGGCCAGGCCAAGTCATACGATGCCCCCGGCCCATGTTTTGGCTAAGGCTATGGCTGTCCCTGTGCCTGTGCCTGTGCCTGTGCCTGTGGCTGTGTCTGGGCTCTTGTCCAAATATCGTTAGTGGGGCACATACGGCATACAGCAATTGCAATGGCAATTGAAATCGAGAAGGAGAAACCCAAAGCCAAAACCAAAACAAAAACCGAAAACAAATTCCCCGAACCGCCTCGCAGGCCATCCATTATGCAGCGCCATTGAATATTCAATTGGGGCAAAAGCATCTGGAAAATTGATTCGAGTCCGAAAAGTAATTAAAGACCAGGCCACTGGAGAGCTTTAAGATCGAATCGGTTGAATAATGGAGCTGCGATTACCAGGTTAAATGCGGAATGTCCCACATTCTCACTTCCCCCCTTACCCACTCCGTATATAAATATTTCTCATACGAATCGTATCTAACATTGTTTTTCTCTTCTTTTCAGGTCTTTGCCCAAATTGAGCAGTCAAGACGAAGAAGGGGGGGCTGGTCATGGCTTTGGTGGCGGACCGCAACACTTTGAACCCATTCCTCACGATCATGATTTCTGCGAAAGAGTCGTTATAAATGTGAGTACGAGTGAGCCCAACCCCCACCCACCTGAGAACGGAGCATATTCTCATTCCCCTGAAGCTCATCTTAATTTCTGGCATCCCGAAATATTTGTTTTGTTTTGTTTTGTTTTGTTTTAGGTAAGCGGGCTGAGGTTTGAGACACAACTACGTACGCTTAATCAATTCCCGGACACGCTGCTCGGGGATCCGGCTCGGAGATTACGGTACTTTGACCCGCTTAGAAATGAATATTTTTTTGACCGTAGTCGACCGAGCTTCGATGCGATTTTATACTATTATCAGAGTGGTAAGCATTTTCCTTCTATTATTCTATGGAACATTCTTCTGATCTCTCTCTCTCTCTCTCTCTTCCCTCTTCTGTTTCAATCTCTTCCTTCCTTCATTAATCTGTCTCTTGGTCTGTCTGTTTCTCTTAACTCAACCAAACCCCGAACCGAATTCATTCACAACAATCACTCATCTGTGTATCCTCCTATATACTCGCACTACCATCCACAGGTGGCCGACTACGGAGACCGGTCAATGTCCCTTTAGACGTATTTAGTGAAGAAATAAAATTTTATGAATTAGGTGATCAAGCAATTAATAAATTCAGGTAAGCCAAAGCCAAAGTACACACTGAAAATCCAAACTCGAAACTCCAACACAAAAACTAAAACTCCACACAAATTAGGATTTGGTTTCAAAAATAATTGAATTGGTGTACTGTGGCATGCAGCACGGCAACCAGAACAGAACAGAACAGAACAGAAAGTCAATCACAAGGAAATTAATTTTACATTCGTACTACAAGACTTTGATGTAATCGCAAGTCTATTTATTCAAGATTGCTCCGACTTATTTTGACTCAAGGTTGTTGGGAATTTTAAGGAATTTGTAAGCAATAGAGACAAGCTAGCAATAGAACGAAGAAAGGACCCAAAATCTATGGGCAAGTTGACTATTAATCACTACAATGTTGTTGCCGAGAAGACGATCTGCAGTCGCCATGACCAGAAGGATTCACTTACATTTAAGCCGCCAACTCTACACTTTCAACTAAATTTGTATTGCAGTGCCTCAAAGCTGAGCTGCAAAGTGTTGTCCTTTGGATTTCTGCCATGTCAGTCTAGAGTCCAGTCGGCAATCCTTTGCCATTTTAAGCTTGTTTTATGCGGCGTTTCGATGCGACCCAATCCTGTGTCCTGTTGCCAGTGCTGCCCATAGAAACACACACAAAATACACTTAAGAATTAGGGGAAATAACTGAACTGCATGACGACTAATGGTGATGGGTGTGGGTGTGATCGATCGATCACATTTCTTTGTTTTCTTTTTCTTGCAGAGAGGATGAAGGCTTTATTAAAGAGGAAGAAAGACCATTACCGGATAATGAGAAACAAAGAAGAGTCTGGCTGCTCTTCGAGTATCCAGAGAGTTCACAAGCCGCCAGAGTTGTAGCCATAATTAGTGTATTTGTTATATTGCTATCAATTGTTATATTTTGTCTAGAAACATTACCCGAATTTAAGCATTACAAGGTGCGTACTCCACTCAGCAGTCAGCGGATAATGGATCCAACTGATGCCCCAACTGATGCACACTTCCCTCTCTATTTCTGTCTATCTCTCTCTCCCCGCTCTTTAGGTGTTCAATACAACAACAAATGGCACAAAAATCGAGGAAGACGAGGTGCCTGACATCACAGATCCTTTCTTCCTTATAGAAACGTTATGTATTATTTGGTTTACATTTGAACTAACTGTCAGGTAGGCGAAACCACTTTCACTTTCACTTCCACAACTCCACCACTCCACCACTCCATACTCCTCCATACTCCGTACTCGTACTCGTATGCATATGTACCATACCGCATATAGCATAGCATAAGCTAAGCGAACGAAAGAGATATCCATATAAGTACTAGTAGCACTAGAATACCGATATCTCTCTCTCCCTCTCCCTAACTCTAACTCTCTCTCTCTCTCTCTCTATAAATCTACATCGCTATACCTATCCATACATATATTTATCAACGAATAACTAGAACTCGTTCATGTATATATATATTGATACATATTGATTGAATTTTTGTTTTCTTTTCTTCTCTTTATATTTTTGTCTACGTACGAGTATTCCTTCATTTATAATTTTGATGATCTCTCCAACTATCCAACTCTCTCTTACGTCTCTTATTCTCTCTCTCGTTCTCGTTCTCTCTCTCTCTCTCTCTCTCTCTCTTTCTTTCTGTTTCGTTTCTCCTCTCCATCTTGCTCTCGCTGTCGCTGTCGCTCTCTCTCTGTGTGTGAATCTTTAAACCAAACCAAATCGCTGGTCGTTGTATCGATTATTGTGTGTGTTCAGGTTCCTCGCATGTCCGAACAAATTAAATTTCTGCAGGGATGTCATGAATGTTATCGACATAATCGCCATCATTCCGTACTTTATAACACTAGCGACTGTCGTTGCCGAAGAGGAGGATACGTTAAATCTTCCAAAAGCGCCAGTCAGTCCACAGGTATGAGATTCCGTTTGCCCAATACTCTTCCCACCCCACACACAAACACACATACCATACACATACAAATACTATCTATCTATCAACGTCACACAGAAATACAGTTTTAAGTGTTGCCATCATCATTTATGAGTTGCCTGACATGCTCTAGGGCTGCCTGCCCCCCGCCCTCGAGCCCACAACAAAGTCATGTATTATTTTTTTCTAACAAAAAACGTAACCAACCGATCGATTACACTGCTTTCACACACACACACTTATCGATAACACTCCTCGGAGGTTATGTTCATTGTTGTGTATCCGTATCCGTATCCGCCCCCCACAGTATTCCTATTACAATACTAACAAACAGACATTATTTATATCGATCGATCTATGTACATAAATGATTATCCATCAATTCATTCAATACACACTCACACACCTACACACTTACACAAACACCTATCAACTATACGTATCTGTGTTCTTCATATGTATGCCACCTACTCTATAAATATATATATATATATTTCGATACAAATTTTTAGGACAAGTCATCGAATCAGGCTATGTCCTTGGCAATATTACGAGTGATACGATTAGTTCGAGTATTTCGAATATTTAAGTTATCTAGGCATTCGAAGGGTTTACAAATATTAGGACGAACTCTGAAAGCCTCAATGCGGGAATTAGGTTTACTTATATTTTTCTTATTTATAGGTAAGTTCCAAACAGCAAAAACGAAAAAAACAACCAAAAAAAAAAACTTTAACAAAACAAAATCCAATTTTTGTTATCGATTTACAAGAATTATCAAAAAAAAAACAAAAAACGAAAGAAAATACTGCAAAACGACTGCGACCATCCAACATAGCACAGACAGACTCTCCACCCCCGCGCCCACTTTCTCCAGCCACCAACCCACCGCTCTCTCTCTCTGTCTCTATCTTTATCTATCAATCTCACTGTCTCTTTGTCTTACTGCCCCCATATATACACACACACATATACTCGTACATCCATCAAAAGTTCTGAGAATCGATAATTAAAACAACCACAAAAGATACATATATACATACCTATAGATACTCCTCTCGAAGATGCAGAGATCCAAGAGAGATGTATCTGCAACGTATTTGCGAGCGCAAGCCAGCACATTTATGTTAACTGCTCATCACGATCCCTAAATGCCCGAATACCACAACACCGAACACTAACAGCCCCAGCAACCACAAAGCACAACAAACACCACAAAACATCGGCCAAAGATATACCTAGGAAAACAGCAATAACTCAGACAGCAAACAAAACAGAAAAAACCAAACACACAAAATGATATGTATTGAATATATAATACAAAACAGTGTTGCTTTTTAAGAATTTATCATTTTCGATATTTGATTTGCCACCCACACAAAACGAAACTATACTCTCGATTAGAAGATACGATTTGTAGAACCAGAACTTAAGACTAAGTTATATTTGCCTACGAGCAGTGGCCAAGCAATTAGATATACATACACACTAGTACTTCAGTCAGGAATACTTTCAATCCCCACTTCCACCCAGCCAACCAGCCACCCTTTGTCCCCCAACACACCTAATCTCTGACCCCACAGAACCAACCCAGAATCCACAAACCAGAAACCAGAATCCATAAACCAGAACCCTAGAAACCAGAACCTTCCCCCACAACGAACACACATTATCAAGATTCTCAACGATAGAGATTAGACATAAAAACATCAAGCTAAACTAAAGTAATACTAAAGTAAAGTAAACTAGATTTACTATATATAGTCGCACACACACACACACATGAAAACACTCACAAAAACACACACGAAAACACTCACAAAAATACACTGAGAAACTCCGAGCTAAAACAAAAATTAGAGGAAGCGAAGAGCAGCCTAGAGGCCCGTAGTACAGCCCGTGTACAACTCACCCATTTACGTATATCTAACTTATTTATTGTCATCTTAAAACTAGAACTAAGTACAATCATAGGTCGCCATAAACAAACAAGTGATACTTAGCCATCTCTTATTAATCCCAGCCAGACACCAGCTCAATGCTCAATCTTCCCTTTGCACACACACACGCGCACTTGAAGATACATTTGTACGAGTGTATATGTTTATCCATCCGATACATAAAGATTCCCTAAGAATCTATGACTCTCAAATGTGTGCGTGTTCGTTTGCGTGTGTGTGTGTGCATCGTGTACAAGTATTGTTCACTTTGGATACGTTCGTTGAGTTTCAGATCGATCTTTTGTTTGCGTTCTATATTTGAGTTTTAGTTTTTATTTTGTGGCTCTAGCGATAACCAACAGCAATCTCAATGTACTCGAATTTTAGTCTATTACTCCTGATATACTCTGACAAAGTGCGAAAGGCAAATGCTGTGTGCAATGAAATGGAAATCGAGATCAAAATTGAAATCGAAATGGATATCCCCCATTCGCTGTGCCCTCAATGCCGCGCTCAAGTCGTTGGCAATTTTAAGGACGTCACGTAATTTGCACGCAGAATATATCGTTTGTATCTTTCTATCTCTCCATAGCTGTGTATAGCATCTAAACCTCTCCTCTCCTCTCCACTAAACTCCACTCCACTCTACTCCTTTCCTTACAAAATTCCCCATTCCCTTTCTTCTCCAACTCTGCAACTCTCCTCTGCTTCGGTTGCCTGTTAAACTGCGTTGAAAATACCTTAAAATTGGCAAACTTCTTGGCGTTCAAGCTGTCCAACCAACCAAACGAAGAGTAGAGTGTTGATCAACACTATCGTTGATTTTTGATCCGTTCCTGGATGGATCAAGCAAACAGAAACGAAAAGAAGATGATAAGAAAACCATCTCTTTCGAATAAAGTATATATTTTTTGTATTGTTGTTCATGTTCTCTATCCACCAATAAAAGTTGTTCGTAAATTGTAAACCGTAATCCGTAATCCGTAATCCGTAAACCGTACTCATCATCAACGTTGTCGTTTCGTTGTCGATGTCCATGTCCACAGACTGTGCCGTGGTTGAAATCTTTTGCTTTTAGTTGATAGTTTCTAGCCTCTAGCTTCTAGTTGATAGTTGATAGTGATCCTAATTTCTAGTTGGTCATTTTCATAGCTTATAGTTTGTTGTTGTATCTGTTGAGCGATTAACGTATTAACCAACCATGACTAAGTATCAGATGCGTATGTCTAATCGCTAGTGTACCATATTTAAACCGACATGTGCATAAACAAATCTATATCTACATATATACCCAACAAGCAAATATATCGTTATCTATACGAGCAATATATATGTATGTATGTATGTAAACAACCAATTCAATTACAAGTCAAATTCAATTAAGTGTTTTGTTTATATTTCTGTTTTTTGTTGTCTGTGATCTGTGATCTGTTATCTGTTTCGTTCCATTATTTCTACTTTACGTTGTATCGCCAAAGTTCCATCTCTTATGCAGCTACCTAAACGCTGTAGTATATCGATAATTATCGATTAACGGGCCAAAGGCTGTCGATCTGTGATACACGTAACTGATTAAATATACATATGTATACTGATGTACTGATATTTCCCATAGGATTTATGTTATAATTCAATGGTTGCCTTCTGTTCTTCATGTACCTCTATGTACGTATTCAGTTCTCGTATCATTTGTCTTGCCGTAGTTTAGTCTAAACATACTTATACTTGTACTTACATTTATGTATGCATATAATCGTGTATCGATCTATAGATATATCTATATATATGATCAATTACTAACAATGAAATACTACTTATGATTATTGTATTGTACAGAGTATCTATACATACGTACTTAGCTAGCTCCATGTATCCATTTATTTCTAATCAAACCACAAACCTAATAATATATAATATTGATAATAGTAAATACTACATATACATATAGTTAATCTTGTGGAAAGTTAGTTGCCACCGATTAAGTAGCATTACTAACCACACACACAAACACTTACACATACACATACACTCTGTCTCTCTCTCTCTCACGCAAACACAATGTTTGTGGCCTAAAAGTAGGCTACACACAGTCGAAGTTTGCGCTTTTCCTTTCGAATTTTGTGATAATTTGCAAACCCTTTTTGTTACATTCAAACAAACACACACACAGGAAACACTTATAGTACTTACATAAAAACACAAGTGTCACTTCAAGAACTTTCCAAAATCAATTTCCACACAAAAACAAAAACAAAAAAACAAAAACCAAAAACTAAAACCAAAACAGACATCAATTAAAATTAAATAAAATTCCAGTTGCAGTTATTTCTTCATACCTTATTTTTGTTCCACCTAATCGAATATTCCAATAGTTTTCTTTTAATGCACCAGATTTCAATTCAAACAAAATTAACAACCACAAAAAAAAGCATTTACTAATCTATAGCCATAGTCTTATGTATATCTTGTAGTTGTTTTAAAGAGGAAATAAACCAATTTCTTTGAAAATTCCTTGGAAAAGGTACAAACAAAAGGCCATACACAAAAAAAAATAAACTGAAATTAACAAAAAAAAAAGAAAAACATCTGTGACGGAAAATGGTTAGACCCATCGTCCTGCGAGGACCCATTCCTCCATTTCCCAACAGATTCCCAAGCAGAAACGCACAAATACTAACGACTCGATTGCATACTAACGATACATTAATGAATCTGAATCTCTGTTTGACTCGCCCTGAATTAATTGATCGCAGGCGTGGTCCTGTTCTCGTCGGCGGTCTATTTCGCGGAGGCTGGCAGCGACAATTCGTTTTTCAAGTCCATACCGGACGGCTTCTGGTGGGCTGTGGTGACCATGACTACGGTGGGATATGGTGATATGAGGTACAGCCTATTGTTTAAATTGTCCACACGTTCCAATCCCATAATTGTGCTGCTCTGCCATGGGCACCATTGTGGTGTCATGTGCTGGTGCTCTCACTTCTCACAAGCTACTCTCGATCTTGTAAACCTGCTCTAACATCTATATTCATATATGTGTATCTACTATTTACTATCTCTCTTTCTTCCTCTCTCTTTAATCTGTTTGTCTGAGTGTTTGTAATGCAAGTCTGTCTGTCTCTTACCCTGCCATCAATCCATCCACTTTATCTCTTTTTCTCTGTCTCTTTCCTGGAGCTGTATATGTCTTAATGTTTTGCTTTTGTCACCATGCTATGTACATACCATATTATGTATGAGAGGGCATCGAAGGACCCACAAAAAGGAGCACACCCTCAGATTTGAGGGGCTCCATTACGAAGGCCCCAGTCCACTCTTCGCTCTCACCCCAGCGCTGTACAGTTGCTCCCCCTGTATATTGAACTGAACGATGTGATTAAGCTCCTGTAAGCCCTTCTTAGATGTTGTACTGTGTGATCGCTCGCTTTTATCCAATATTCCAACTCACATAGACCTAACCTCCAACTCTGTACATAAATCTTTAGTCTATGCATATGCGTCCCACATTTTCATTTTCATTTTCATTTCATGTCTCAGTTCCGTTCTTTTGCGTTCCGTTCATTCCAATTATGATTTTTATGTTTCCACTCCCATCCATCCCCACAAATCGTTTGGCATGGTGTCTGTCAAGCTCCTCCTCTTTCATTCAGTTCGTTTCGTTCCGTCTTCATGTGGACTTCTTTTCATTCGTCTTTAGTATTTAACCATGTGTGTGTGTGTGTCTCTCTCCCACCACTTGTCACAGCCAGACAGCAATGAAAGAGTCTGGATTAATTCTCTGGCCAATTTGGTCGGTTGTCTGTTCTGCCTGTGGGCGTTTGTTCTACCACAACTACTCGCATATCACCATAGTGAGAACAATGAGAAAGAAGCTCACCAGAAACCGCTTTCAGTGCCCTCACACGGTCACATCGTCATTTTGAATTTCTGCTTGGGAATTCCGCCGGATTGCAGATTGGGGAAATGCAGTAAATCGCAGTAAATCCTCAATGGAGCATTCACTCGTGAATGATACAACTATTTTTGTTAGCCCGAGACAGCAAAACCAACACAGAGCCAGCCAGGGCTACCGAACTGTCCTGGCCGCAGACAACAAGAAACAGAAAGAATGTAACACAAATGAGCCTCACACCAACAAAACAATCAAAAAAACCAAAACAAAAACCAAACACACCGAAAACGGACGAGCTTCTGACGGACCCCTAAAAGACTAAAAGACTACCCACAACGGACACACCCAAAACTCTCTCTATCTCGAAAAAAAATAATGAAACTTTTTGGTTTAATGTTTATTTTTGAATAAAAAAAAAAATATTGAAAAAATTTAAAACAAATAAAAAAATTATAGCAATCAAAAACAATAAGAATATAATACCAATGCAAAGCAATATTTCTCCCATCAATTTTTTTAGGCGTCGTACTCTTCTCATCGGCGGTTTATTTTGCGGAAGCTGGAAGCGAAAATTCCTTCTTCAAGTCCATACCCGATGCATTTTGGTGGGCGGTCGTCACCATGACCACCGTTGGATATGGTGACATGACGTATGCAAATCTATACAATTCTAACTCTTATGATTACCTTTACGAAAACTCCAGTTATAATTATGATTATGATTTTGATATCGCTTTATTTTCCCGTTCCCGTTTCTGTTTCGTGTTGTCTCTGTTACCGTTCCCGTTCCCGTTACCGTTACCGTTAACATTCCTTATGCTCCTGCCAGGAGCGTGCCGTCGCTTTAGCGGCATTCCTCCTCCCGCTACCACTATATTCTTTTCTATTTTTCGACTACCACTATTTCGTTATTTATGACTAACCCACCGCTCCATCCCACAAAGTCAAAGCCTAAATATAATATTTACTGTAAATGGCTAACCTGACCTAAAGCTCCTACATATATGGTTTTGTAATTCCATTCCCGATTACAATACGCAAAAATCTCTAACCAAACCAAACCAAACCTAACCCAACTGTTGCTATCTCTTACTTTGACTCGCTGAGCTGTTTGTTTGTATTCTGTATTCAGTATTTGTATTTGTCTATGACAAGTTATATTTGTCTTTGTATTTGTCTCTGTATTCTGTATTTGTATTCTGTATTTGTATTCGTCTAACCAATTTTGTTCCATTCCGTTTCTTTCATATTACTTTTGACTCAGTTGACTCGGTTCTGTTTCACCTTCAATTTAGTTTCAATTCGTTTCACATGCAGAAAGCATTTGTCTTTCTCTCTCTCTCTCTCTCTCTTTCTGTTTTGATGAGATCTCAATATAGTTTTCATTTCAATGCTGTTCGAAGCGATTGTTTCAGATTCCAGTTTGCCCTTCAGTTTTAAATGCCATTATTTTATTATCGCAATTATCAATGTAAACGTTGTGTCGTTGTTTAGTTCACCTATGAAAAACCAAAAAAAGATAAGCAAAATATTGATAACCATATGAAAAATACTAGAAAACTGCTGGAAAATATCCCATCAGCT
Source organism: Drosophila guanche (assembly GCF_900245975.1). Taxonomy (NCBI): domain Eukaryota; kingdom Metazoa; phylum Arthropoda; class Insecta; order Diptera; family Drosophilidae; genus Drosophila; species Drosophila guanche. The sequence continues at coordinate 6,463,056 of NW_022995745.1, forward strand.
CAGCTCTATTCCACACTCACCGAGCATTGTACAGTGAAGAGTACAGTGCACTCCCATCCATCCATTCTCATCATCCTCGAAATACACATACACTGGCGATCCCCGACAAGGGGGCACACACAAAAACACTTTGAGGATAACGGTAACTTCATTTACTGCTGCGAAAAAACAGTTAATCGAGTTTTGTTCACACCAACACCAACACCAACACCAACTCCAACAACAACTAAACCGATATATAAAAAGTTTCTACAGAAGAGGAACAGGATAGTAGGAGGGAAAGGCGAGCATGCTGCATGGGCTCAATATGCGCCACGCACACCAAAAAACACACACACACACACACACACACACACATACAGACACCTTCTCACGCCCATTCCCACACATAGTCAGCCACACAGATACAAAAGTTTTTAGCTTTAGCTGCTGCCAAAAAAAAATGTGCCCAATGCGCCTGCCAAATCGAATTACTCGAACTGCCAATGATTCCAGTCCCTCAAACCTTGGCCTATAGTCCTGTCCTGTCCTGACCCATCCATCCATCCTATACTGTCAGACGAGAAAAGTTTCTGTTCCACACGCACAAATTTTGTCGATTGTTTCTGTCTGTCCACTTCCAACTTCCACCTCCCACTTCCACCCACCCGCACCAGCGTTTTTCGATCGCACTTGTGCAATAATTATATTTACATACATATCTAACACTACAGCTACAGCTACAGCTACAGCTACAGCCACATCTAAAACAGCTCAGCTGCCTTCACACTTCAAAGAGTTTTTCTCTACCACCATGCGAGCCACCAATATCCACCAATCCAATACGCTACTCCACTCCAAGTTCCAAGTTCTAAGTGTTGTGCCATCTTTCGAGTAATCTTTTGGTTTGATCGTTCGCTAGACTAATGCCTATTTACTCTCATATACCCCGTACCTACCCTGTATATACATCCCGTACTGCCGTACTACCCGCCTCTATCTATCTATCTATCTATCTATCTATCTACATATGTACGTATCTATATCTACCTATATGTATGTCTGCCCAAATATGAATCTCTCTATACATACCTTACCCATCCCCTTATATGTTTACTATAACTATATATTGAAACGAATATCCATATCTATACCTATATCTATATCTATATAATGCGTAATGCTGTATGATTTTGCAATTGCATATAGTATATGACAAAAAAAAAAGAACCAAAATCAAAATAATACCAACGCAAAATGAATATTAAGAACAAACGAGAGTTTTACTTTACATTTCTTATATATTTGTATTTTCATTTTATTTATATCGTTCGTTCGTTAACATCGCTCGCTTCCATCCAAACAAACAAAATACCAATTTTCAAAATATAAAAAAAACTCCAACCAACAACCAACTCCAAAATTCTCAATTCAAATCAAATCAAAATATAAATCAAAACCAAAAAATGTACAAAACAAAAATAAAAACTCCCCAACAACGAAAAAAATATTTTTGCACAAAAATCTCACCACAAAATACCAAATATCTACGATAACAATCGATAACAACAACGAAATGCAACCCCAAAACGACCGAAACTGAAACCAAAACCGAAATGATCTGCATTGAACTTGTATCTTTTATCGTTTGATATACGATAACTGCAATCGATTGAATTCGAAATTGATATTGATATTGAAACTAAAACTGAAATTTGATTATTGAAAATTTTGAAATGAAATTCATGAAATACAGACCCGTCGGCGTTTGGGGCAAGATTGTGGGATCACTGTGTGCCATTGCTGGTGTGCTGACAATCGCACTGCCGGTGCCGGTTATCGTCAGTAATTTTAATTACTTCTATCACCGCGAAACGGACCAGGAGGAGATGCAGAGCCAGAACTTTAATCATGTCACTAGTTGTCCATATTTGCCAGGTACACTAGGTAAGTTCCACCCCTCTCTGTGTGTGCACTCTCTCTGTGTGTGTCTCTCTGTTGTACTCGTACTCGTACTCGTAGCCTCGTGAGCCTCGTGCTCATGCCCGTGCTCGTACTCGTTACTCGTTAATCGTTTACGCATATACCACATATCCGAATGGATAATCCAGACCGCCCGTCCCCCAACCAACCAACCAACCAACCAACCAACCAACCAAGAACCAACAACCAACAACCAATCAACCAACCACAACCTCACATACTTACTACTCAAGTAGAGCAACCAAACAACCGCCAACAAAAAGAATGTGTAGAAAGAAACAAGAATTAGAAGTACCCGTGCCGAATAAAAATAGAAACATTTACGAAGAAAGAAACGAATTGTGGGTGGCATCCCTGCCCTGCCCCTGCCCTGCCCTGCCGCTGAGGCAGGCCAGCGAAGGCCGGACAGGCTGCAGGCTGCAGGCTGCAGGGTGTTGGCTGCCGGCTGCGTTTACGGGCAGCCCAAAACCTGCTGAAACGCAGGCGGCAGCCCTGTCCACGGCAGAGGCAGCGGCTGTGGCAGCCCCACAAGCAACGTACTCTGCACGTACTGTGTGTTTTGTGTGTAAGGCAAGAACTACAACAAAAAACATTATTGTAATTGATGCATTACAACTGTATGTGTGATCTCCTCTTTCTCTCTTCTCTCTCTCTTCTTTTTGTTTCTCTCTTTATTCCGTCCAACAATTGTATGGAAAATTTGAATATCGAAACGTGATCTCCAAACAAATCCAAATCCAAACCGAATCAAACCGTACCATACCCATACCCATGCCATACCGATCCGAACTGTTCCGCTCCTGAATTCCGATGAATTCTTCTCCCACCATCCTGGCATCCCACCAACCCGCTCACCACACACACGCCTGCAATCGATCTCACGACACCCACCACCCCCCGTTCTCCAACAAACACAAAAACACACACACACAAACAACCTTGTATGCCACCGCGTGCCGAAAACTGGGTGACAACCACACTAAACAATTGACTACAAACTACCAAGTAGGTCAACACATGAAGAAATCATCGTTGTCCGAGTCCTCATCGGATATGATGGATTTGGATGATGGTGTCGAGTCGACGCCGGGATTAACTGACACACATCCTGGACGTAGTGCGGCAGCTGCCCAGTTTTTGGGAGCCCAGCAACAGCAGCAGCAGCAGCAGCAACAGCAGCAGCAACAACAGCAGCAGCAGCAACTGCAGCAGCAGCAACTGCAGCAACAGCCAGCATCGTCGACGTCGATGTCGATGTCGATGTCGCTCGATAAGCAACTCCAACATCCCCTGCAGCAGCACCCACTACAGCAGCAGCCGTACCAGTCGCCGACGCAGCCGCAGCCGCAGCATAACGGCTTCAAGCAGCAGTCCACAATGAGCGCGAGCACGGCGGCAACAACGAGTAGCGCGAGCGGCAGTGGGAGTGCCAGCGGCAGCGGCGCCACCACCCTCACCATGAGGCACAATAATGCCCTGGCAGTTAGTATCGAGACCGACGTTTGACTACTGGGTAAGTGTTGGTTAACTCGCTTTCGCACACTCCTCTCACTCTCTCTCTCTCTCTCTCGACCGCTCGCTCACTCGCTCGCTTTCCCTCTCTCTTTCTCTCACACTCATCCCAGCTCCATTTCCCTCTTTCCGGCCCCACCTCTATCTCCCACTCTCCGACCCTCCTCGCTCACTATCTGTACCCAACTAAATCACTTCCACTTCACCTTCCTTGTGCACCTCTAAACAGTAGAGCCTAACTTAGTTAAAGTGTTGCAAAACGCCACAAAGAAATTCCAAAACGGATTGTGCGCACTGCCACAGATACCAGAGACCACAGAGTTGTGCCTACAGACTAGAGACACTTTCTACCCAACTACGAGTACTCAAAGTGGCAGTGCGGACAACCAATCAATTGAATTGAACTGAATTGAATTCCGATTTGATTAGAACATAACTTTTTCTCTCTTTTCTCTCCACGTGGCGCTCCCTCCCACCTACGCGATACATACTCGTATGTCTTTACTTACGTCTGAACCTATCAATACCTTTGACTTGTATGTATGTATGTATGTCTCGTTCTCGTCTCTGTATTTTTTACGTATGGGAAACCAACCCACAATTGTATTTATTGTATATCTGACATATATCTATCTGGTCCGATCTGATCTGATCTGATGTTATGTGCTCTGATCAGGGCGAAAGATGTTAAGTGGTATAGAATTGGCCTTGACAAGAGTTACGTTGGATGCCAGAAACGACTACAAAGAAAGCTGTTTGTATTTAATTTAAGTAGAACAAACAACAAAACAAATTTAATCTATGGCTAAATTAATCTAAATCCTAATTTACATTTAAATTACATTTAATTAAATTATAAACTTAATCTTAAACGTGAACAACAAACACAAAAGCAAGAGCATACCCCAAACCAAAAACAAAAACAGACCCAAACACAAAACAAGCAAATCAAGTTGAAATCATCTCGAAAAGGAGAGGAACAGAGTCGAGGCACCACCCCCTATGTGTACATAAAATTGCATATGTATGTACATATGTACGTACATATAACCCAGGCATTGTCCAACTAAAACTATTAACCCCATAAAGATAAAAGCAAATGAAAGCATAAACAACGAACGAATTGCTGGCGGCAGCAGATGGGAAGGCCCACATAAACTAACTCAAAGATTTTAGATCTAATTCATTGAATGCCATAACATAACTAGCCCTGCATAATCCGACCACACAACTGTAAATAAGTCAGTAACTCATAACACAACAATCAAACCAAAAAGCTGATCAAAAAAGAGCACAGAACAGGTTGAACAGAAGTGTAGCACAGAGCAAGCAGTACTTCAGGCAGTCCGCATAGAATAGGATGGGATGCAGTTACAGTAGAAAGAAAGCAGTCCAGCTGGAATGCAAGCAGTCACAGGCATACAAATCAGAAATAGACACTCCACCCACACACACACACTTACACTAGCACTAACACTGAACTAAAAGTATAGAAAAACTGCCGTAATATTTAATAAAACCCAATGTGTATAGTGTTCAAAGTTTAAACAAAACAAAAAGGGGAGAACCTTCATAGCAACTGCAAACGAGATTCGACGCAATATCTGCTTTTAAATGTGACAGGAAGTACATATACATGTAGCCTAATATAGACAACTAACCAGCTAACTGAAGTAACTAAGCGATAAGCCTAACCACAGCATATGCGTGCATTTATATATGTTTATGTGTATGTGTATGTGTACCACTAAGACAACAACAAAAACAACAGCGACAGTAAACACTAAAGCCCCTCGGTCCTAGTCGGGATCGTCAATCCATCGATTCAGTTGCGAGGATTTTGTTTTTTGACTAAAGCTTCAGGGAAATCTCTAGCCCTCCAATGGCCACACCCACACCTACACCCACCCACTAACCACCAAACTTACCAAAAACTGAACACTTACCTGTCTACTGTACCCATATCAGCTGACGAACAGAACCTGCGATTCTTCTGCTTCGATCCCCCCGAATTAAATCGAAATAAAAAGTACAAATATTCAACTAAACAAAGAAAAGAAAACAAATGAAATTTTCATAAATAATACAATACAAGGAGCAATAGCAATTTTTGTTGTTGTTGTTAAACTACAGGCAAAAGAGCATTAATCCACATGCAACGGATGGATATCCCAGTCCCAGATCAGCTCAACCACAATAACAAACAAAAAACAAACAACAAATGAGAGTAATGAAAAACAAAACGGGAAACGCTCTTATGATTTTATAATACAAAATATTATATATTTAGAGGCCCATACGACCGACTACGTTCAGATAACAAGAGATATACATTTAAAGACAAAACAAAAAAGGCAAAAAAAAAAAAAAAGGGAAAGAAAAATGATGATAAGATGAGCTGCTACCGAGATCCTGCCTGAGACATACTTCTTCAACTGGATTGCATAGGCCCCCAAACCTCTCCCACAACACACACACACACACACACATGCATACACAAATTTACACATAGACAGAAAAAAACGAGTATAAAATGTATGGAAAACCAAGAGAATTCAAATCGTTGACTGAAACTATGCAATTTCAAAATTTTGCATACAATGTATAAATAAATATATTAAAAAGTATAAAAAGCTAAAAAAAATTAAAACAAATTTATATTTATGTATATATGTATATGAGTGTGTGTTAATAGATACATATACTTGCATATATGTACATATGTATGTATATATGTAACCTGTAAATAAAAAGGAACCAGCAGTTGTATATTGAAGATAACCAAAAAAAAAAAAAACCAAAAAAAAAAAAAAAAAAATGTGTACATTTTAAAAGCTTCGAATACCGTCCACGCACACATACAACAATTACACACACACCATGATCAGAATCGGGGGAATGGAAATTAGGGAAGAGAGGGTTAAGGGTTAAGGGAAATGCCTTATGGAACAGCCCACGCCCCCTCCTCCGATCCCACTGCCAGCCCCTCCCCTGCCAACATCATCCATCTCCCGTCCCATCTGCAGTCCCACATCCAGCCCCACTCCCAAGTTAATTGCAATATAGAAGAGAAGAAGAGCTTACCGAACCAGAAATAATACTTTTCCAAGCTCCGGCGAGCAGGGGCGATCGATCGAACTCTGTGTGTACATATATGAAAGACCACACATCCAGAGTCCGAGTTAGAGTCCGAGCCCCCGAGATCTAGCCGGTTCCCCTTCGTGGTAGGGTCTGCCCATTTCTGGCCTATAACTGCTGTAAATACTCTCGAAGCAAAGCTGAAAAGCAAAAGTAAACAGAAAATTCAAATGCTTTTTTGTACAAAATAAAATCTTAACAACCACTCTATAATCATAAACGTTAAATAAATATAACAAAGAACCATGAACGATGCACCCGAGAGCAACACACATGCAAAAATGTCCTTTAGTTGTACTGTATTTAGCCACTCCAGAGTCCTTGTATCTCTTAGAAGTAGAAAGGAGGGAGTCATAGGAAGTAGTGAGGAATGAGAATAAGCGAAACGCAAACACCAAAAGGAGGAAACGATAGGAAGAATAAGGATAGGGAGGAGAACAGAAGACGAGGAAGCTGGAAGCAACAGGGGAAAAATGGATAAAACGAAACAGATCCGCTTAACTATGTTTAGACTATGATTTAGGACAGAGACCAGGGGGCAGAGGAGATGATTTTAGCGTAATAGATACAAGATACAAAATACCACATAGCAGATAGCAGATACAAAGGGTCGAGTGTAAAGTAAGGTTGTTTTTTTTTCCTAGCATTAATCTAGACAATTGAATAAATTTAGCGAACCTATGTATGTATGATAATTGTAAATGAGTCTAAGGATTTCCAATGTATAGCAGGACATAGGATTCGTGTTTAGTTGTATTCTTATGGTTATTCGTTCATACTCGTAATGTTCTTTTCCTACATCTTAAGACTTTGATTTAATCACAAAACTGAGCCACTAAAATTACCTTAAAACACACACAAAACAAGCAAAAAAGAACAAAAAAAAAAAACAAAACCAAACAAAAAATTTTAAATAAAAATAAAGTAAAGAAAACAGAAAAACAAATTGTGTTGATATTAACCTATGAACGCTTAAAACAAAACCAAACAAAGAGAAAACAAAACAACAACAAAAAAAAAGAAAAACAACAAAAAAATAAAAATTTTGGAATAAATGTGTTCAGCAAAAGAAATGTTATTATATGTTTAAATAAATTACAATTAAAATTAAAATTACAATTACAATTAATTCGAGATGGACAAACATTTAATGTAATTCAATTGAGCTAAGTACACGAGAAAAATTTTACAAAAATTCAAATTGTATATATAGAAGCATATACATACATAGCACATAGCCTAACACGTAGCCACACACACACATACCCACACACACACACACACGCACGTGTGCTGCAATCGAGTCACGAGCTGTGGACTAAACAGAAAAGAAACCCTAGAGTAACTCGTACCAAAGAAATTCCAGCCATGGTCTTGCATATAATGAAGCAGCAGACTCAAAACTCAGCACAAACCGAGAATAAAAAGGGAAAGGAAAAGGAAAACGAAAACCAATCTGATCCAAGCCGAGCCAAGCCGATCCTTTCCGATGTTCATCAACTAAAGCCGAAAGCAAAGACGAAATTAAAGAAAGAGTTTTTGAAGTAATTTTTTGTTTTATTTCGCACACTCCGCTGTGCCGCATTGTAAATACTTACTTTCTTACTACTACTAGCTAACACGAGTATCTACTCAACAGTAAATGCATTACGTTTGCCAGCGTATCCGTATCCGAGTCGCATTGCATTCCGTTTCCGTAACGTATCATTCGGTAGATTTTTCAATTGTATTTTGCCAATATATTTGTAGTTAGTCCAACCAAAGTGGAATCGGTAATCGTAACAGTAGTCTTTTCGATCTACCTAGCCTGAAAGCAATCGGTTGACATGTATTCTTAGTTTACATGTTGTTATTCTGTAACTTTAGTCCTGTCTTTGGCATATCACCCACCAGAGACAGCAGCAGCAGCAGCAGTTGACAGCTAATCGATCGCAATGCTAATTTAAAAACCCACAAACAAGTACAAACAGAGGCACACACACAAACATACACACACACACCCATTCGTATTCATAGACTTATTTAGAGCTGAAGGCGCATCTCATCCGATATTTGTATTAGTTTCGTATGCTTGAACTTTGCTCTACTCTCTCCACCCAACCCAACTCGAACCCAACTCGAACCCAACTCGAACCCAACTCGAACCCAACTCGAACCCAACTCGAGCCCAACTCGAACCCAACTCAACTCAACGCTATCGAACTTTACTCTACTCAACGCAACTGTAGCCTACTCTACTGTACTCTAGTCGTAACCTAGCCCAAGCGGACAAGCGTAAAGCTACTACTAAAGATACTCGAATAAACGAAGAAATCTCCAGGAGAAGAAGCAGACATATCGTTGTAAAGCAAAAACATAATTATAATCGTAATAACCAAGCTCAGACACGTGAGAATAACTCGAAGAATGAATCGAATCGAATAATTAACACATGGCAAAACGCAAAAGAAGGAAAAACGCAAAACAACAAAACTGAACTGTCACAACAAAAAGAACAAGCAAGAAACGCTCGACTTCTCCTAAATTTAAACCAGAAACAATCCTTTCAAGTTTTCCATTAAATTTAATTGCAAACTAAACGACAAAACACTTAACACGCATACGAAAAACGAAAAACTAAACGAACACACACAAAAACCAAAAAGAAAGAATAAATAATACCTACTATATACCATATGCTAAAGCTATATTCTATACACGTACGAGTAAATCAAAACATACAAAATAAAACCAGCCACAAATAATGAAAACTATCTGTCAGACTCTTCTCAATGCTTCTAGAAACATACAAAAAAACCACACAAAATTTCTATTAAGGACAAAGACTGCAAATAGAGATTAAAAAAAGAAAAAAATATATAATAATATATGTATAATGTATATGTATACATAAAAAAAATATTGATATATTTGTTAAAATTCTTTGTTGATTGATTTCCAATTTTGATTTGGCCTTGTTTCAAACATCCAAAATATATGTTTAAGTTTAGCTAGAAGCTCCAAGACCCACAGCCGGACCGAACCCAGGCGAATCGAACGGAACCGAACCGAACCGAACACAACCGAACAGAATTGGGAGAACAGCCCCCCAGACCTTAACTGAACCCAATTAGACCTAGATATGTTTGCAGGTACCCATGAGCCCATAGACCAAGCAGAAACCCAACGAACAGAGCATCGGCAATAGCATGAATAAAACACATGAACGATAACGATAAACTGAGAAACAATAACACAGAAAACAGCAGAGAACCAAAAGAAAAACCAGAACAATACGAATCAAAGCATATAAAAGATAACAGCAGATAACACGAGTAATCCACAACATATAGAAAAATAACTTAGTATTACGCCCAATAAGATATGACAAATACAAAAGCAAAACCAAGAAACAAAAAGCTAAAAAAAAACCCACTCAAAAAATAAACCAAAAGGAAAACCAACAAAACGAAAAAACCAAAAGGAAATGTTGTTAAGATTAAAATGAAATGTTTTATAATCGTTATTCAATAAAAATACAAACAAAAAAAGTAATAAAAAATAATTTACAAAAAGAAAGCATCCATCAACCGTACAACAACAACAAAAACACATCCAAAGACGAATGCGAGCCCGAAAATTAAGCTGTTCGAGCAATATGTAGATGTAATTATCCCTATTCCAGTCGTAAATACGTATACATGGTGGTCTCTGACCCCCTTTCGCCCATCATCCCTCCATCCTATCCACCTGTACCCCTAAATACCTATACCAATACCACCAGCCATCTAACATAGCTTGTGTTTCGTATCTAAGTACTCGTATGTTTTTGGGTAGATCTTTGCAGAGGGAGTGGCAAGTATCTAGCCATAGAATCGTTATCCATAACCATAAGCCTAGAATATAGTTGAATACTCGTATAACTAAGAACCCACAAGGTCTAACTATTCCTTCTTCCCAACCCCCCAGCCCTAAGCCCACTCCCAAACACACGAACACATTCAATATTTAAATATTTTTATATAACTACCTTTATCTCGTATAACCATCATGTAAGGAGCACAACATTCTCTTGCGGACATTTCTTAGCGTAGTCTTAGCTCTATTGCCTTACTCCTCTGTCTTAACACACACACACACACACACAATCACACAGACACTTACTCGCCGTCTTACTCATGCGAAGGCGAACGATCAAAAACAAAGCCCCAGAAAACAAAAAACAAAAACCCACCGATAAAACTATAAAAAGAAAATATTGAAATTTTTACTGAAAATCTTGGAAAGTTGAAGTCCGAACAGGTCAAGCCCAGGTCCAGCCAGGCCCAGGCAAGCCAGGCGGTGCTGAATCCAGCGAACGGTGAGTGTGAAAAAAACCCCCGAGTCCAGCCCCAGAGCCCAGAGCCCAGACCCCAGCCCCAGCCCCACCCAATCTCTCTCCACGGTTACCACCATCCGATTTCTGTGTATCTCTTCCAAATCTATATATTGTATATGTATCCACCATATGTCTGTCTCCCGCCCCCTCTCAATGGAGCGGGGGCTGTGGGGTGGCAGTCTCAGTTTTATTTTAAATATATCCATCTCTCTCTGTCTCTATCTCTCTGAAACTCTGTTTTGATTTGACTTTGGTATCTACTATTCGTATTCGTTTTTTGTATGCCTCCATTTTGCCTATCCATTTTGGTTTTGCCTATCTACGCGTATGTATATCTGCCTATCTATCCCCCCTGGATATACATACGTATGCTAAGCGCGCAACTACTCTCGTATATCCTGAATACTACATATATGTATGTATATCTTATGCCAATATTAGATGTACTCGTATATGATATGTGATAATAATACAATATATTAATCGTTTATGGAATATTTTGTAAACTTTTTGCTTACATTCTCCCCCTCCCCTCTAAATGTATAAAAACCAAATGTAAGAAACGCTTCAGCGCTCAGTCTGCTCAGCCTGCACCTGCCGAAGCTCCTGCGCTCCGCTCCTGTTCCCGTTACAGCTACCAGCTACCAGCAATCGCTATCGTTATCGTTATCGTTATCGTTAAGCTATTGCTATCGCCTACCATTACTGCTATCGCAACCAGCAATGCCATCAGCAGCAGTAGAAACGGCCACTGCAACTGCAACATCAACATCTGCAAGAGACCTGCAGCAGCAGCAGCAGCAGCAGCAGCAGCAGCAACAGTATCAGCAGCGGCAGCAACAACCAGAACCAGAACAAGAACATGAACAAAATCAAGCAAAAGAAAATATAACAAGCAAAGAAAAAAAACAGCAAACTATCAAAAGAACAAGAACAACCCGCAGCATTTGGCAGCTCTCGAAAGCTCCGGCTCAGGCTGTACGGCTCCTGCTTCTGCTCCTAAGTCCCGTTTCCCTGTGCTTCCCGATTCCGGTGCATGTGCATTCTGTTGCTATATCCAGTCGCTCGAGATTGAGATTGCAACCGAACCAGAATCAGAATCAGATCAATATATATATATATATATATATAGCTACACTCATATATATGTAAATTGAAGCGCAATCAACCAGCAAATCAAAAGCAAAGTAAATTAACGCAAATCAAACGCAAACAACAAATTACAGTAAATAAAAAAGAGAAATGAAACCAGCATAAGAAAAGCAAAGACAAAACCTAATCTACTCGTAAACCAAAAAGCAAAACGCAAAAGCAAAACGCAAACAAATACATAAGCAAACGCAAAAGCTAAAGCAAAAGCAAATGCAAAAGCATAACACACACAAGGGCGCACGCTTAGCACATTTGCATATATACCAAACTTACTTGCTACTCCTGTATCTCCTATGTCACAACCCCCACTCCACCGCCACCTCCACCACCCCCATACCACAACACAACACAACACACACCGCAGCCACCACTCACACCCCAAAAAACACACACACACAAAACAGACACAGGAATGCACACCATCACCCAACCAACATCCAACATCCAACAACCAACAACCCAACCAACCAAAACCAAACCAAACCAAACCAAACCAATCAAAAGTTGAATCGAAAACTTTTTTGGCTTTTCTAATCACTTTGAACACGTACGTTTTTTTAATCTCGCTTTGATTTTGATTTGGTTCCTTAACTCAAACACTCGAATGAGCATTGAATCAGCTACTCGTACTCTTTGCCTACTTACGATCGCTTACTATACCTACCTATGTCTCTACCTATCTACCTACCTATATGTAAACACCCACCCACACACACACATTGTCAAGCACACGGACACACTCCGGATGTATCCGAAAGAGCCTCCGAAAGCGTCGCCTCTGTTGTGCAGACGCTCTCTATCTGTCATCTCCTACTACTATCAGCATCACACCAGACAAGAAAACAGAAACAGAAACAGAATCATGCATCAAGTACAGTCAGTCCAAACAGTCAGTCAGTCAGTAAGTCAGTCAGCACACCAATCCAATACAGAGAAGACTTGAAAACCATCCAAGAAGAGCAAGCAAGAAACCTGAGAAGAGAAGAGAAGATAAGAGAAGAAAATGCAAGAGGAACGGAAGCAACTCTAGGACCAACTAGGACTGTCTCTCTGTCTGCCCTCTATCGCTCGCTCTTTCCCACTCTCACTGTGCGTGTGTATGTGCTGGCCAAAGCAGTTGGCAGAGTGCGGATCTGCCACTGCCACTGCCACTGCTTGTCCGCAGGGGCTTGATTCGGCTCCGACTGATTTGCTTTGGTCTCTGCACACATCCCTCTACTACGTATATTCATTTTGTGTCAAGTTTAACAGCGACGACGCCAAACGCCGGCACATTTTGTTTATTCCATTTGGCAATAAGTACGCTTCGGTTTTTTGTTAGCCAAGCCAGCCCAGCTATATCTATATCTAACTATCTCTATTTATTATTGTATAAACATATGTAATTATTTATTAGTGTACTTATCCCTAATTTCTCTACTCATACTTTGACGTTCTTGTTTTTTTCTGTCTTTGTTTTGAGTGATTTTTTCCCTTCGTGGATTTGTTTCCCTAAGTTGGTATTTGATTTTGATTTTGATTTTGTTTCCGTTGCTCGGTTCGCTCCAGGTGTCATCAGCCGGAGCAAGATCAGCGAACGATTTGCTTTCAATGTTTTGCATACGAATACTAAGACCAAAACCAATACCACTACCAATGCCAATGCCAATACCTATACCTATACCTATACCCATAACAATATCCATACTGTAATACGAACCAGCTAACGATACTAATACCACCCGATTGATCCCCGTTGCGTATGTACTCGATATCCCCCCAAACTCCGTTTGAGCTTTTCGTTTTTGACTTTTTGCCTTGAGTTCGATTGAGTTCCATTGAATCGTTTCCTTAAATACTTATGCCTTTATCCACTTATGCTCCATCTGTCGAACTTATCTGTATTATTTAACTTGCTCCGTTTGTGTAACCCATCTCTGTTGTTGTGACATGTTTTTGAGTTGACTTCAGTTGGGTCCGGGGTCGGAAATTGACCCGGACCCGGACCCGTACCACGGCCAAGGCCAAGGCCAAAGCCAGCGCCAACGCCAGCACCACAGTAGTGGTTGTGGCTGCGGCAGTGGCTATCTAGAATAGTATATCGAATATATCAAAACTTATAACTTGTTTCTATTTGTTTGTTTTTTTTTACCACCTGATTTACATACTGCGTTCTTCTTCTACGTTCTTCTTCATACCAAAACCAAAAACCAAACCAAACAAACAAAAAAACCAAAACGAAAAAAAACCAAAAAAAAAAATATATATAAAAAAACTAAACTAAAAAATATATACCGAAAAAATATATATATATGCCACAACACAAATTCAATAATTCAACGATTTGAATTTGAATTTTCGAAATGAATTTGCATATTTAAAACCGAATGAAAACGGATTAAATATACAAACGAACCGAAACCGAAACCGAAACCGAACAAAACGAAAACCCCACCACCAATTGACAAATTGACAAACATGAATCGAATCCATGAATATTGCCATTGAACAAAATGAAAATGAAAATCAAAATGAAAATGAATATCGAATGCACATCGATAAATGCATTTAGGCCCGTCGGCTTCTGGGGCAAAATTGTCGGCTCTTTGTGCGTGATCGCTGGTGTGCTGACAATCGCACTGCCGGTACCGGTTATCGTCAGTAATTTCAATTACTTCTATCACCGCGAAACGGATCAGGAGGAGATGCAGAGCCAAAATTTCAACCACGTTACAAGTTGTTCATATTTACCTGGTGCACTAGGTACATACTACTATACTTATTATATCTGCTATTTAACTCTACCGCATAAGAATGTTCTTAGTCTAAGCTTCTCCCAAAATACCAAAATACCAAAATAACCGACTACCGAAAAACCCCTCGAATACCCCACGACAATCCCGTCCCCAACTGCCTGAGTGTCTCACTTCTAATCGTTTGCTCTTTTGTGTATTCCCCTCAAATCGAATACCTCCTCCGCCCCCACACACCCCACTGAAATAGGTCAACATTTGAAGAAATCCTCACTCTCCGAATCGTCATCGGACATCATGGACTTGGATGATGGCATTGATGCAACCACGCCAGGTCTGACTGATCATACGGGACGCCACATGGTGCCCTTTCTGAGGACGCAGCAATCCTTCGAGAAACAGCAGCTCCAGCTGCAGCTCCAGCTCCAGCAGCAGCAGCAGGCGCAGCAAGGACAGCAAGGACAGCAGCAGCAGCAGATGGGCCAAAACGGCCTCAGGAGCACAAATAGTTTACAGTTAAGGCATAATAACGCGATGGCTGTCAGTATTGAGACCGACGTCTGACTACTAGGTGAGTGCTAGCTGGTGCTACGGCTACATATCAGCAGTGATGGGAATTTCATGGGTGCACAAGGCTTAACAAGCGAAAACTACGACAACTAATCCAGTCACGTATGTACTACTTACAACAGTGTGTATTCATATTCATTTAAAGCTTGAAAGTTCCATGCCACATAAATATATGTACTCTCTATTATCTATTGTGTATCGATGATGTATCAGCAGTCTACTAATTATCATTTTGACCGTAAATAAGTCAATTTCATAGGCACAAATAACTAGGCAAGTGTATGTGTCTGCTTCCCATTACTGGCTGCACTGGGCAAGTACTTGGGAGGGATGACTCTATGGCCATCCACATATGGGGGATTACTGTCTCCTAATATTCCTTCGAGTGTACATACATACGTACCTATGTACATACATACATACATACATACATACATACATATATGTATATGTGTTTCCAACATTCTTCTGTTGCAGTCAAACAAATGGAAAATGGACGAAGTTTGCGCAGTGAAATGCTACGTTGGATGCCAGAAACGTCATCAAAAGCAGTCTAATTTAGAATTTTATTAATAACTACAATTAAAATAATAATAATACTAATAAATAATAATAATAATAATTAGTAAGCAGCGTAGTTGTAAATTAAACAGCAAATGTAAAACACACAGCCACATACTACAGACACACACACACACACACACACACAGTAAAGATACACACACACACAAACATACACTCAGTGCCAGTTCACTCAGCTTGAATTAGAGTATTCGTATTCGTAGACACCATAGAGTCAAACTTGGACTGGCTTTAAAGAAGAATTATTGTCCTTGTTTTTTCCTTTTTTATTCTCTTCACACACAGACACACACACACACACACAACACACACTCGAAGAAAATAATGAAAAACTCTACTTGATACCTATGTTCAAATTTAGCAACTAAAACTAACAATCGTTATACTTAGTCAACAACAAAACAACAAGAACAAGAACAACAACAAAACAGATAAAAACACTTAAAAAAAAAAAAACAAAATCCAAAAAAAACTAAAAAACTAAATCGAATTATCTTAGTAGACTAATCTAATTGGAGTTTCTTCCTTTCTTTAGAAGCTAGCAAAACAAAACCAAACCAAACGAAAACATCCAGACAAAAACAACAAACAAACAAAGCAAACAACAAGAAACAAACATACAATATCTACTAATTTTATTTTCAACTTTAAATTATGCTCTATTAATTAAATATTAGTCAAATATTAGTCAAATGAAACTAAACTAAAAACTAAAAAAAAAAACAGAAACAAAACCAAATACCAAATACCAAACCTAAGGCAAAAAGCGATACAAAAACGTGGAGTGGAAGAAGCGGAAGCGATTGCGGCAATGAACAGCGGCTTGTCGCTGTTAAAGCAGTGCTCATATCCTAACCTGCTCTCCAACTTGCAGTACCCAAGCAGTTGAGCCATCGCACAGCTGCACTGCTTGGCAGCAGTTCTAACACTGCCGGGCGGAAGGGCAAATAATACTCGTATAGCCAGGGGATATAGAAAATTGCCTTCTGAGTCGAGCTTGTTCGTTTGTTCGAAGCTCACATCTATAAACTTTCCACCCTTGTCCGATCACTGATCACTGACTTACATTGATTCGCTGTAGTAAATCCTTAAAACTACACGGACGAATGGCATTCGCCGCTGCGTACTTGGAAAATCATCGAATCTTAACAAAGAAAGTTACTTTTAGATTGGCCTCCGTTGCTAGATAAATACTATTCAGATTGGAAAACGATCAAAACCATGGGATACCAACTATAATTTTACTGCCTCGCGACACAGCAAATCAGCTGTTGTACTTGCCCTCATCGACTAGTTGCCAGTGTCAAATCTACATAAGCGGAAGTATCAGCCATGTTCATTCGGGAAGGTCGTAAGGTCAATCCCTCTTAGGTGGTTAAGGTTAAGGTGCTGCTTAAGTCCTGCATTCACTGAAAAAGAGACAAAAAAAACACACACACCCACAATGATTCAAAAAAACAAACACACACACACACACACTGACATGATATTGCTAAAAACATCAAAACTGCCGTTAAGTTTAAATAATGAGTAATACAAAGAAAAGATCATATATAAATAAAAATAAATATATATTAAATATATATATATATATACATACGTTTAAATATACTATAATTAAATATACATAAAGCGAACTAAACTGCTATTTTGTAAATAAATAAGTCAGAGCTGAGCTGAAGCTGAACAAATAGACATAGACGTAAAGTATATACATACATACATATACATATATACTATATATAGATATATATAAATGATTTAATTAATTAATTAAACAACCAAGAAGAGAACCCAAAAACCAACCAAAACCCAACCAAAAACCAACCAAAATCATAGCTAACTAAAACAAGGGGGATACAAGACGAACCTAAAACCAAAAAATGGAAAAAGAAAGCTGCTAACGATACAAAAACAATAATTAAACTTAGCAATTTAACAGACAACCGACAACAAGAACAGCTAAACACTAAAACTTAAAACTGAACAAACCCTAAAAACTGAACGCCAGAAAATGAAAAACAGAAAACGCCACAGTACCGAAAAATAAGCAGTAACAAACCCACAAATGAACCGCGCTGATCTTCCCATTTTCAAAGCAAAACAAAATTACCCCCCCACAAAGCGAAAACTAAATTTACATCAAAACTTTAGGAAAGCCCTGGCCCAAAAGGCCATGCTAGCCATGATCTCTCATCGGAGGCCTTCTGCTTTCGTTAAGTTTAGTTCTAGTTTTAGTTAGTCTTCCTTCACTACAGCGATGACCAGCAGCACACTCGTACTCGTAGTTGTTATTGTATTTCCAAGGGAATACACAAACCTCTGATGTATGATGAGTAGTAACTAAATAGTAAGAGACGCTGGAGGAAAGGGCTATGGGGTCGGTCATCGCTGATCTACTCGTATTACATACAATACTTATATGTAGATGCTATTTCATTGGGGAACACTCTCTCTCTCGCCTAGCAGTTCCGTCAGAGTTGTCAGCTTGTAGTGCTTAAGTACGTGTCTTTCCTATGTCCTCCCTCACATGCACGCACGCACGCACGCACAAGCCCAAAAACACAACACACTAAACACACACAAGTCTCACACACACGCACACACACACACGCACACACACACACACACACACATTCATATTCGTAGGTGTAGCTATTATTACACACGATTTGAGTCGAACACTTCATTTTTCCGTCTTCCTAATTTTTGTGTGATTTGATCCAATCAAAATCTTCTTCTCATTTGAAAACGTTCAAACTCTAGCGACTTCAACTTTTGTCAAGCTTAAAAAACCAAAACTAAAAAAAACTAAAAAAAAATGCATGAGCATTCGATAACTATCTACCAGTCGGTATATTCATGCTATGTAGATGAATTATCGATAAATATCGATCGCACTGATCGCTTCCACTGATTAGGAGGGCAGAGAGATGCCATATCTAAATTTCTCTATACCTTGAATCCTACCTACAAAAGCTTTGCTTCTACTGCTCTTGCTAACCGAAAGGATACGAAATGAAAGGAAAGGAAATGCAAAAAAATATAAGAAACAGAACAAACCTTAATAACTATATAAACTGCACAAGTTCAGGAGCCACAAATGACTTTGGACCACAGAAGAAACATCTCACAAAACAGAAATAAACTAAAAATAATAATAATAGTAATAATAGAATGGAACGAGAAAATGCTAAGAAGAGAATAGGTTTGAGAAGAGATAGATTGACGGGGTTACAGAAGAAGTCGATGAAGGAATGAATACAATACCAAACAGAGAAAACTAAACCTACAGCATGCATATATACATACATACATATATGATATTTATATATATACAGACATATATATATACACATATATATAAATGTGTTTTTGTTAGATATGCGACTGAATAAAAGTTTTTATTGATTTGCTGCTTGTTGTAATTAAGAAGAATTTAAACCGAAACCTAAAACCTAAAACCTAAAACCTTAAATCTAAACCTAAATTAAACGATAATATTTATACCAAAGAAAATCTGTAAATATGTAAAAATGTAAAACGCAAAACGGAGACCCAAAAAAAAAAACAACAACAAAAAGAAAGAAAAAAGCGGGGAGAAAAAGTAAAAAAAGTAAAATAGATCGAATCAATTTACAGCTTTGAAAACCGTCCACACGCACACAGCAAAAGAAAGCGGAAGTAAAAGAGAGATGAGATATGAAAGGAGACAGAAACGGACAGAGAGAAAAATGTAAAGAGGAGAGCAGAGGGAGAGGGAGAGGGATAGGGATAGGGATAGGGAGAGACGAAGGAGGAGATTGAATCAACTAGAACCGATTGAACCTTGATTTTGCCTCAAGCGCAGTCCAAAACAAACACACACACACACACACACACCAGCATACGCCCATATGCAAAGGTGCACAGCCATATGTACATACATATGTATATGTAAACAAAAGTTGCAGTTGCAGTCGCAGTCGCATTTGCATTTGCATTTTATACGTGCCTCATTAGCATTGCCACTTGCCATTATCACAGTCACAGCCAGATGCAGATTCAAGTTCAGATTCAGATTCAGTTTTGTTTTAGTTTGTTCGATTCTTGGTTCGGCCAGTCGATAGAGACAACAAACGAGAAATTACAAAATATAGAACACACACACACACACACATAAATACTCTTAATATTAACATTAATAATAATAACTACACAGTAATCTCATCATAGAACAACCAAAATAAATAATAAATAAATAAATAATAATGAATTAAACAAAATTAAACGTAATACAACGTAAAAAAAAAACATATCGTCTTAAAGTCATGCAAAAGAGCAAAAAAAGAAACAAACAAACAAATACAACTAAAATATTTTTTTTTTATAAGCGTAATTTACAAACTAATATTAAAAACCAATAAAAAAAACAAAAACAAAACAAAAAACAAGAAATCGCTAAGAATATAAAGCTTACTATTAAATCGAATGACGAAGAGAGAGATAGTCGAAGGAGAGATTTTAGTTTTAAATCAGATTAGAGCGATGCGAGAGAGAGCGAGGAAGATGGATAAAAGGATCGAGAGAAGGAGAGGGAGAACCAGGCCAGGCTACAACTAAAAGTGATATAAACCAAAAACGAGTCAAAAAATCCACAAAAAAAAAACACAAAACAAAAAATACCTTGCCAAAATAATTAAGTCTACAAGCAGATGAGGAGATGAGGATGAAGAGGAGAACGAGAACGAGAACGAAAAAATAAGGTGAAGAAATAAGAGGAAAAAACTATGCTTATTAGTAAAAAAAAACAAATCGAGTCGCTCTGCAGCCAGCCAGCAAAAGCAAAAGCAAAAGGGATCGATCGATCGAAGACCAGCCAATCAAGCAGTTCAGAAATCATAATTTACAAGCTGCCAGCTGCTTTCCAGCCACTGCTCCAGCTGAGCCCCCCGTCCGCTTTTCCTTCTTCCAGTAGGACAACTAGGATATTTCCCCTTTCCACAACTAAATCCTCTAACCCCTACCCCTTGCCCAAGGATTATTTTGTGTATGAGGAGAAGAGAAGGGAGGAGGCTTGAAAAGTAGGATGAAGCTTATAATAGTATGAATAAACACAAAGACTGGAATAAAAACAATATGAAAATAATTAAAATAACATTTACACACACATACTTGCATGGGTAGCACGCATACACACACACACACACACTATAGAGAAGAAAATGCATAAAGGAGTGTGTGTGTGCAGGTCCCCAAGCATCTGACATCCTGACATCCCATCCTCATCCTGCTTTGATCGAAGGCCAATATCAGTCACAGCCTCCCATTCCCATTCCCATACGCATTCGCATTTGCAGCTTTTCAAAATCCAAATTTCAGTACACATTTCGAATTCAGTAAAGTGCAAAAACTTACCAGAGAAGCCAGAGAATATTTAGCTCAAGCATGCGAAAAGCAACAATAACGGTAACAATTATAATAAATATGACTAGAGAAATAAATATAATTAATACTACAATAATACCTACTAATAAAAGGCACTTTCAGTCAGACACACAGATACTCGAACACAGCAAAAAGTATTAGTAGAGGCAGCAGAGAAACGTAAAGAGAAAAGTAATAGAAAGGAAAGGAAAGGAAAGGAAAGGTAAGGGCGGGATTTAGAAGAGTGATGAGAGGGCATGATGAAGAGGAGTTAGCAGGAAGCGAGAAGAGAGAAAGAGGGGTAAAGAGAGAGCGGCGCCACTCCATGTAAATTATACGTACAACAATAACGACAACAAAAGAGGGGCATATGGGAAGAACTACTTATGAATTAATGCTAAACAAATTTACATATTATACATGTAATACATATACATATGTAATACATAAGTAAATCAAGTAATAAAACGCCGCTGCAATTATTATAAAATATATAAATGTATATGTATAAAGTATATGTATGTATATACATATATATATGTTGTTAGGATTCTAAAATGAAGTGTTTTATAAATAGTTAAACCGAAAACAGAAAACAGAAAACAGATAAAACCAAGACAGCAGAAAAAACCAAATGATTATTATATATTAAATACGGAGAAGAAAACCAAGAGCCAGAGGTACTAGAAGATGAAACACACAAACACACACACACACACACACACACACACACACACACACACACACACACACAGCTAACAAACAAGATGAAACGAAAACAGAACACACCCACACACAGAGACACACAATAAGAAAGTACGAGTAATCGTAGCAATAAACAATAAACACACAAAGCGAGTGCAAGCACAAAATTTACCGCATGAATTTCGATCAACTTTAGCCAAAAGCCAAAAGCCATAAGCAAAGAGCAGAAGCCACACAAAAATTCAATTCAATTTTTACAATCATTGTAAATTTAGAACAAGGCAAATTGGATTTCGAGTCAAAGCAGCTTAACAAATGAACAAACTTAAATGAATGTTATTAATATTATGTATGAGAGACGGCAGCCAGCTACAAATGAAATTACGTACAGACAGACAACACACACACACACACGCACACAAACACAACACACATACACATCCATTGACATTCTCACAGACAGAGGCAGACACACGTTACTTTATGAACATAAAACAAATTAAATGGAAAAGTATATAAAAATAAATTATGCTAAAAGAAAAATACAAATATACGCGGCTTGATGTGTGTTTTCTTCTCATTTCAAAAGGAACAAGCAGTGTAACGGTAAGTGTTAAATGGAAGCAGTCACTGTTAACCACCCATGGAGACTGCTTGCAAGCAGTGATGTGCAGTGGCGCCCACCCAACATTATTACAACCCAAATGCTCCCAGCAACAAATATAAATAAAAGACGACACAAGGGGAGAAGGAGTATCTTAGAGTCGAGACACTCGACTGTAGTGTTAATTCTTATTCGTAAATCTCTCACATTATAAACTTATACACTAAATCCACCGATTTCATTGATCTGTCTGTCGATCTGTCGGGGCATATATATATATATTTACAGTGTCGAAAGTTTTGGTGCGCCGCCTATTCTCGATATAAATTGGGAATGGATGGGGTCGATAGGACGGCTGAGGGATGCTGTTGGTGTGGATGATGGGGATGGGCAGCTTTGCGGGGGATCGGTATCTGCCCCAGCCACGATCCGGGGATTGCATGGCGCTGCCAGATTCTCATATCACAAAGTGTTCTTCTTCCTGGATAACTGGATGCCGGGAGCTTTAGTGGAGCGCCAATGAGGAGGCTCTGCCTCGACGCCGAACCGCCCTCTCCCTGTTATTCTGCGATGCTGATCCAGACACCGAAACTGTGGTTGACGCTGAAGCTGAGGCAGCAGATGCAGATGATGATGATGATGATGATGTTGGTGTGGCCGACAGAGGTGGTCGATAGGTGGGCAGATCAATAAAAACTGGCCGATACTCGGGCACCTCCGGGCGCATGGACCGGGACTCCGAGTGCAGCATGTTGGTATAGTAGGTGACCTCATTCTCCTGTACCTTCCGTTTCTGCTGCTGCTGCTGCTGCTGCTGCTCCTCCTGCTCTTGCTCCTGCTGCTGCTGTTGCTCCTCGTCGCTCCTCTGGGCGGAACGGGCGCGCATCAGCCGAAAGAGATTTCGCTGCTGGACCGCTGAGCGTCGTGCCGCCTTCTGGGCGCGTGTCTTCCCATTGCCACTGCCACTGCCACTGCCACTGCGCGGTGTCTGGATGGAGCTTGTGTTGTTATTGAGAAAGGCGGACTCCTCGTAGCGGGGAATGTAGCGCGGCTTGCGCTGATCGCTAGCCGGACGTGCCAGCTCCCGGTCGTGTGGCGTCACATTGAAGCCAAAGAAGCGCGGCGCCTGCACAGAGATCAGGGGCAGGAGCGTCTCGCGGGCATAGCGTTCGGCCCGCTGCAGCAGCTCGCCCAAGCGGAACGGCAGCAGCTGCACTGTTTGCGGCTCCTCCTGGCCACCAGTGGCGGAGTGACCCGTGTGGCCAGTGCCCAGCTGTGCCATCTTTTTCGGTGGAGCCACAGACGAGGGAGCAGCTGCAGATGGCGATGGAGGGACTGGTGCAGCGGTCGTCTGTGGGTGCAGCTCTGGTGGGTCGTCGAGCTGCCGCAGATCCAGCTCCTTGCCCTGCTTGACGCGCGGCGTTGTGGCCTTAAGCACCGGCTCCATGATCTCCTCCGTGGTGAGGCCGTAGTCCTGAAGATTTCGACCCCGATTGAAGGCCACCAGCCGCCTGTCCTTCAGCACGGGCTCGAAGATCTCACTCGCCTGATCGTGGTCCGGGTCCGGGTCAAGCTCTGCCGCCGCATCCGACAGACTGCGACTGGACTCGGCCGCCTCGGCCGTCTCGTTGTCCAGCGAATTGCCCACCAGGATGGGCTGCCAGGGCAGCTCGTCGCCCTGGTCGAGGGGATAGGTCTGGTTCTGGGCCAGCTTGAAGCTGGTGCCAAGATTGAAGATGTCCTTGCGCTGCTTCACGCTCTCCACGCCATCCACGGCGGCGGCGCTCAGTCCCGACTCCTGCACACTGGAGTCCGGCACATCCGTGCCCGTGGCTGGTGCCAGTGTGGCCTGTGGCTGTGGCTGTGGCTGTGGCGGCGGCTGGGTGGTGTAGGCGCCATAATCCTCCTGATTGTCCAGCTCACAGTTGCCGGCCTGCAGGCGCATGCGGACGGGGCTGCCGCTGCTCAGCTTGGTGGACGGACGGCAGAGGGAATGGCTGCGGCCGAAGCTGTCGGTGAGCACCACCTTGTCGATGTCCCAGTGGGGCAGGCCCTTGCTCAGCCAGCCGCTGTACGACTTGTAGTGGAGGCTCAGCGTGGTGGGGAAGCCCAAAGCGGGATGGGGCACAATAATCTTGGACACGATGTCGCCGGCAAAGAACTCAGCATCGTCCTTTCTGTGGAACATACATACAGGGGGGAGCATGAAGCATGAGGAGTGAAGCAAAAGGAAAGCAGGAGCATCTGCTGGACTTACTCGGATATTTCAAAGGTCTCATTGAGGCCACCATCGCCCTCGAGTATGGCTTCGAGGCGGCCGATGGTGCGCAGTGGCAGATCGTTGAACGAATTGAAGATCTGCAGCTGGAACTGGTGGGCGCAGAAGGGCTCCTCCTCGCGTGTGAGGAGATAGAGCTGTCCGCGGCCCGTGGAGCGGTCCGCGTAGTAGCCCATGTTGCCGCACCTGGGCACTCCCTCGGCGAGATCCTCGTCGTCCTGGGCGCAGGGGAAGCACTTGCCCTTGAGAAAGTCATCGTAGCTGGCACAGGGGAAGGCGGGAAACATGCAGCGCGGCGCCACCGAATCAATGAAGAACTTGTACGCCCGCCGATGGTTGCACAGCGATCGCCCCTCCTCGTCCTCGGCTGCCTGTGCCGCTGTTGGTGGTGGAGAAGAATGAAGAGTGAGAAAGGACGGACGAGTGCGAAAAAGACCAAAGACTTACACCAAATAAAGTCAGTGACGGCGCCGACAAAGAGATTGGAGCAGCCCGTTTGCACGCGTCCGCCATTTGGGTAGTAGTCGACGTGGCCCATGGGCTGCCAGGAGCCAAGTCCACCGAGAATGAGATTCTCGCCATTCGAGTGGATAACATCGACAAACTCCGCATCGTTGCTGTCCAGTCGCACCTTTGGGTGTTGGGCCTCGAACAGTGGACCCGCCGGGTCCAGGCCCGTGATCCGCGAGAGGCCCGGTAGCTCGGCGCCGGCAAAGCCGGACACATGGGCGCCCAGGCTGAAGCCGATGATGTGGGTGCGCATCAGATTGAGGCCCTTGTGGTGCTGCAGATTTTGGAGCAGCATGGCCAGCTGCTTGCCCACGAGACGCGTGTTGGCCGCTGCCCGCACATAGTTCGGGAAGGTGGCCCCGTTCTCCCAGTCCACGCAGATCACGATGCAGTCCTCCTGCACGACAAGTGTGGGATTAACAAAGGTTGAGGCTGACCACTGACCCCCGACCACTTACCACTGCCATGAGGGCCGTTTTCATTTCGTAGATCCAGACGTGGGGGCAGGCCGAGCCGAAGCCGTGAACGATGACGCGAACGGATAACTCGTCGAAGCCTTCTAGGTCATCAATGGAGGGTGCTGGTTTCTTTTGCCCACCGCCGCCACCGCCACCGAGCTTCTCCGTGCTGAAGGTTGCATTTGTACTAGAAGTCGAGCTGGCAGTAGAACCGGAACTGGAGGACCTTCCGCTCTCGGGAGCACTCGTACTGGCGGAGGCATTGTTCTGCACGCTCTGGGCTTCCGACTCGCGCTTGGCCTTGCCGCGGAAGGCTGTGGTCATGTTGAGGAAGGAGAGCTCCATCAGCGGGCGGTCCGAGCGCTGGCGCGTCGAGTAGAAGTAGAACTTGGTATTGATCTCCTCCGGTGGCGAGGGCAGCATCTCCAGGTAGGCGAACGGGCCGGAATCCTCGAAGCATCCGAGCTCCCCGTAGCACACGCGCTTGACCGCCCGTTTCGAGCGGTGTCCATATCGCTGGCTCTCACGCTGTCGCTCCTCGTGCTCCAACAGCGAGTCATGCACGGCCTGCGACAGCTCCGTAAAGTTGCCATACGCTGCATGCCTCACTTCCTGGCCGATCGCTGCAAGTGGAGGAAGAGATTGGGGTGGGTGAGTGAGAGGCGGGAGAGAAATGGAACTGAGGGGGCAGGCTGCCAACATATCAATGGCGTTCTATGCATGGCAGTCACGTACAGTCCGCCAACACATTTGATTTAATTCGATTTCGTTTGTCCAATTTGGAGGATTCATCATCACATTGCAGGAATTTCAAATATGAAAACCCGCCACGGCTTCAGCAACTGCTTGGCACGCATGCCTTCTTGCTGTTCTGTTCTGCACTGCTTTGACGTATGCACCTCTTGCCTGCTATGTTAAGTTGCCTGTTGTTGAACCCTGCTTGCATGTACCTCTTGTGCCACTCACTGCTTGTAAGCAGTTGAAGATTGGGCGGCAAATACATACAAAAGTAGCCACGAATTGTCATCGAAATTTCTTTAATGACAAGGCGTAAATTATTTTAATTTTTCGCTTTTGAAACGAACGCCATGCGCATGACATAACACCACCATGGATCGTGTCCATGTGTCTGCCCAGTGTGTGTGTGTGTGACTCTATCATTTTTTTGTTTGTGCTATGTATGATAAATCGACGAAGCGTGATTGCGTTTTTAAAATACCCAAACTCTACTCGTACACAGCAAGCAATAACCCAAAGCCCAAGCCCAAGCCCAAGCCCAAAACTGAGTCTCCAGCCCCTCTGAACGCCACACACGTTGTTTGCTTTATAAGCTTGTAGTTGCTGGTGGATCGCATCCGAAAAAAGAATAGGGAAATCATAAAGAACAAACGGTCAGCGATTAGATCACGCAAAAATCCCGAAAAGGAATTCCTATTCATATTCATATTGATCAATTTTATTCTCTGGATAAGTGCAACTGTCCTTGAGTCTGAGGAGGACGGGGAGATGCCAATCTGCAGTCCAATAATGAATACTCTTCAATGCATGGCTCAGTCCAAGGGTAAGTGTAAACGCTACTTAACTGGAGGCTTTTATTGATTTTACCTTCACGACACACAAACTCAAGCAGGGCTCTTACACGAGCGAGTATCTGAGATCTGAGATCTGAGAGGGTTGTGCAATCTCCATTACTCACGAAGCTTACACCCACACAAGTTAGCTGACAGACAGTTAGACAACCAGTGACAAAAAGTGATTCCATTCCAGTTGAAAGCGTTTTCGCATGAAGCGCTAAGTAAATTAGTTAATGTTCATTTTTTGTCTGTCTGTCGCTGGCAATTAGTTAATGGAGCCCGCGGGGCGTATACTCACCATTTCCATTTCCATTATCATTTCCCGTGTGGCATAGGCACAGCGATGCTGCCAGCAACAGCAGCAGATGGCACAGGCAAACATTCGGCATGTTGCCTCCGGTTGTCGCAATTGTTGCTGCTCTCGTTGTAGTTGTTTTTATGCTGTTCGACAAAGCTCTCTCATTGATCGAATCTTCACGATAAGCAGCCACGATACGACACGATCTTGATCTTGTCTTTCAGTGGAATTGCTTTGATCTAGTGAGCATTGCTCTGCTTTCTGGCTGATGGTGTTGATGTTGTAGTTGCAACCAACAACATTCGCTCGCACAGGTTTCTGTTTTTGTTGTCCCAATGCTGTTATGCGTCTCGTCTCTTTCGCTTTGGTAATAGCGAAATATACAATAAACAAATTCACTTTCACTTATTTGTGAACCTGCCGGACAGCAACGACAAACCAAACCAGCACGAAGACACTCTGAAGCTGAGACTACAGCTGACGCAGACTTCAGTCGATGTCGATGGCAATGGTGATGGTGATGGTCTGTGTTTAGTGTTGGTGGAGTCGTGACTTTAACTATGACTATAGGTTCGAGTGAGTGTCTGACTCACTGACACTAAACCAATGCAGACAGTGTCGCCTCGATAAGCTCCCACTCCTCCAGCTACCAGCTCCCAGCTCCAGGTTGAGTTTCAATTTCAGTTCGAGTCAGCTCTGAGGAGTCGGTGTTTGGTCTGTAATGCTTATTAGTTATTGCTTATTGCTTATTGCTTGTTGGTTATTGGTTATTGGTTGCGCTGCGCTTGATTGAATTATGTGGCAAACGCAGACAGCAGCAGCAGCAGCAGCGGCGGCGTTGGCTTTCTCCCGACCGGGGAGAGCAGCTCCCACCTCCAATTCCACTTCCAATTGCAACTCCCAGCCCCAGTTAGCAACAAGCCTTAAAGCACTGCTGATTGATGGCCTGATTGATAGCTTGATGTCTCGTGGCCGTCTGCAATCTGCAAGAAGAAAAGTTGAAGAAGCGGACGTCATATCGCTGGCAATTTTTTTCGAGCCACCAAATGGCGAATTGTATAATACACTGCCGGCTCCCGGCTCTAAACAGGATGTGTGTGTGTGTCTGTGTGTGGGCCATTGACCTTACACTTGACTGCAAAGCATTCTTCTCGAAGAGCGCATATCCCGCCTAACCACTTTTTTTGCGACTGCCTTGCCGCACATGTGGGTCAAGCAGTCAAAGCCGTCTGTTGACTTTTGGCTAATTCACAAACACAGCCCCTCCCCGTCCCTCTGCAGGGGGACTCTGCCTCAATTGGTGGGTCGGGGTCTGTGCAGATGGCGCAAAGGAAAGTGAAAACCAACCACAAAACCACAAGCAAATGAAACCGAAATTGAAACCAAAAACCGAAAACCGAAACCCAAACACAAACCCAAAGCCGTGACTGTAAAGCTGCGTTCCCAGTCCATCGATTAACAAATTTGATTTTCAATCGTCTTCATTTCGCTTTCGTTTGGGTGCGCCGTGAGCCGCCAATTAGCACTTGGCAAGAGTCTCCTCAGGAAATGCTATTAGGCAAGAGATTCGTAAAAGATTTGTAAAGATTTGCATCTGGCAATTGGACAACCACGACCACGATGCGGTAATCGTTGGTTCGAAATGCAAATGCAACCAAGAATGGATTGGGCAACAAGCCAAAAGAAACTGCAAAAGCCAACTGAGACTGAAAGAAGATTCTTTGAAGGAAGATTCCCTGTAGTTCAAGACATCCTATGACCCATAATCCATAGCCAGATGGTGCACCATTTGCTCATTCACATTGGCATCTTCATCGTTATTATCTTTTGTGTGCCATGGGAAACTGATGATGGGCACCGATGAAAAGCTACGTTTAAGTGCCGTTAAAGAAGGAATTGTCTGCCCTACACTTTGTCAGCGTCAGAGAGTTGACAGCTGATGGCATGGCAGAGTAACAGATGGACGGACGTTGCTTTCTGCTGAGAAAGCAGCAGCAGCAGCAGCAGCAGCAGAGAGACAAACGTCAAAATGGAAAGTAACGCACAAAAAGTATTCATGGAAATGCTTCTATGACGACTTTCGCAGACTCAGACTTGATCTAAGTGCTGCTGTGGTGCTATGTCTGGCTGGCGTTGGTGGTGTCGGTGCTGCTTCTACTTTCAAATAGATTAACCTAATTTGATGGGGCCGTGGGGGCTCGCTTTCAGCTTGCTCATTTTTGCAGCTCATTTTGCTCATTAAAATAAAGCGAAGAACGCGACTGGCCCCCCACCAGTTACCTACTTACAACTCGTATGTATTTATGTATGAAAATATATGTACACACTGAGATGGTGATGAAGATGTTGATTGTGATATGGCGGCGGTGGTGGTGTCGGTGAAAAGTGAGACGTGCCAAGAATTGGCTGGGAAAGTGGCTCTGCAAATCGAATCGAATGGGAAAACCGAACCATGCCAAAGAAAAGTGCAGTCCCTCTGTCCATCCAACTGTCTGTCAAACCAGCCGTCTGTCTGTCTCCCTGTCTGCCTGTCTGCCCGTCTGTTGGTCTTTCTGTTGGATTGCCTCCAGCCAATATACAAGTCGGAACGTGAGCCAACAATGGTCACTTAACATTGCCAAATACCATCCACAATGGCAATGCATTGTCTTCCCCCGTTTGTCTTTGGGTTTTTTTTGTTTTTTGGTCATCTTTGTGCAATCGAAATTCGCGTGAAGCGATTTGATTGATTTGTCAAGCTTAAATTTATGTACAGATATTTGATAGTAAAACTTTATGGAGAACACATCGGGAATTAAGCAATTTCTTGTTTAAGTTGTCCGCAGGAATTGTCAAACAGAGACTGAAGCATATTCGAACAGTTAAAACTTGACCCAAAAAGTTTCTATTTCTTTTTTCTGT
The DNA here is from genome assembly GCF_900245975.1 of Drosophila guanche. Classification (NCBI taxonomy): domain Eukaryota; kingdom Metazoa; phylum Arthropoda; class Insecta; order Diptera; family Drosophilidae; genus Drosophila; species Drosophila guanche. The sequence goes on from NW_022995745.1 coordinate 6,493,795, forward strand.
TGTTCTAAGACATCAAACGATACCCTGAGCTATCCCTTCCCATGGCCAAAGACTGGTGGATTTGGACTCACATCGGGGGCAAAATGCCACCTGCCATACAAAAGACTTGGGCAACGAACTTGCTCTACTACGTGCCCCCTGTCCCTGCCCCCACTGATCGCTTACTGCTGATGGCTGACTCTTGCTGAATGTTGATTGCAGAAAAAACCAAAAATAAAGGAAAACCAAAACCCCAATAAACGAAAATATAAATTTCCTTAGCCAATTTTCGCATGGCAGCAGCAGCGGCAGCGGCAGCGGCAGCGGCAGCATGGAAAATAGTTGTTTCCTGTTTTTGTTGCCCAATTTCAGCGGAAAAGGGAGGAAGCCGAAGACCGAGCCAAAGCCGAACCAAAGCCGAACCAATTTTAGCTGCAAGAAATATCAAATGAGAAAAGAAACAAAAACAGAAACAGAAATAGCAAAAGCAAAAGCAAAAGCAAAGCCAGCAACAACAAAAAGGCATAAAAAGCAGCAGCGCATAAAATTTCCGCTCTGGTCTTTGGCAGGGGAATTGCTTCGTGCTGGCTCGTGTGTCTGGTGGCTGGTGGCTGATGGTCGGTGGCCAGCTCGTTGGTTTGTTCGCTTTGGTAGCCTGCAATTAGCTGTAGGTATTTCTCGTTTGGTGTATTCGGTTCCCCAAGAACTTCCCCAATCCCCAAATTGCCGATGCATGGCACGAAAGGAGAACAGCAAAAAGCGAAATGAGCAATATGCCATAAATCAAATACGTTGTGGAAATCGTTGTGTGTTTGGTGAAGCCAACCCAGACTGCTGTTGCAGTGCAGCAATAGCCAGTCCGCAACAATTACATGCACAGACAGACATGTATGAGTACATGCAATGGGCCAAGTACCAACAAGTGGCCAAGTGTGTGACACAGTTTTCGGGAATAACAATTTCCCAGAGACAGCATCAAGTTACCAGTTATGGTTCACGGCTCATAGAAAGAGCGGGAACAAAGCCACAGCCGAACCGAAACCCAGCCGAACCGAACTGAGTGCTGACCTAATCAGGCACTACGCTATATCATTTGCTGTCTTACGAAACCTTCTGGCCCACTTACCCAATGACAATGAGAAGCTGATTAAATATACCAAAAGCAGAAGCCAAAGCAGAAGATAGAAGAATGATTGTGTTGCGGAATGTAATTAAAGTGCAGTCTGTAGCTCACAGTCCCACAGCACTATATGTACACGTGTCAGCATCCCACGTTCCTTGGTGTATGCTGATGCGCGTGGAGAGATTAGCCAAGTTATCACCACCACCACCATTATCATAACGATATCAGCATGGCACACACACAATTAGAACAAAGATAATTTCTCGCTTTAATTGCAGACACCGTCTCGCTTGGTTGGCCTTTTGCCGCTGCCGAGAGAATGTCAAGAGCAAAAGAAATTTAATTGTTGTGAACTCATTTAATGGTTGCCTTTCTTTGGCAGTGAGAGGGAAAGAGAATCTTTTACAACTTTAACGAGCAGTTACGTACATCAAATGTTGCTGTCATCGTTAGGCCTGGGCAGTGAGTGACACTAAATTGAACATTGAACTATTTAAGTATGAATGTAATTTAGGGAAATTTTCCAGCATTTAGCAGTCATAATAGCTATTTACATTTGCATTTGATTTAATGCGAGGGGCAAACGCTAAACGACCTTGTTCCGCAGGCCAAATCGATTCGGTGGCCATAATCCACACTCAACAATCAACAATCAAAACTCAACAATCAACAGAAGCAGTCAACAAGCAGCCGCTGACAGGCGGCAGGCAGTCATTGTTCGCTATGGTTTAATTATGTTTGTTCAGCATCAAATGCAATACAAAATGGAAAACATGGATATTAAGCAAAATCGACAACTGCCGCAGGCCAAAATAAACTTTAAGCTTGAATTCAAATAAATATATTTTATGGTCGTTGCTGGCGTCGTGTCGCATCTCGTCGCCTGGCATTGATGGAATTTGTAGGTATATGCAATTTAATTGTAAGCGCTCACAAATTCAGTCAGACTCAGAGTCAGAGTCAGAGTCAGAGATTTGTTGTGTGCGCTTAGTGGTGGTGGTGGACCTAAACTTTAAACTATGTACATATATGTATGATGGTTATGTTTTTGGTGGTTGTTTGTTGTTGCTGCGGCTGTTGCTGGCGACGACAATTCGTGTCAATGTCAGCGTGATTTTAGTTTTTCTGATCATATTTTTGTTGTTGTTGGTTTTGTGGCTGCAGCAGGGTGCAGGGGCGGGCAAACAAGTTTCATCTCATCATGCATAACATATGCCGTCGCGTCGAGCACTAACAACTGCAAGCAGTCAAAGCAGTTCAGTCATCAAATGCAGTGTCTGCAAGCAGTGCCACAATGAGAACATTATCTTTTATCTTTTACACAGTCAAACGGTTCTTGATTAGCCTTCAATTCTGCATAAATAGATATATGTAGATATTGTGCTGCCACATTTCTTACCAGGGCTATTGGATGTTCTCGATGTTCTGATTCTATGGTTTATATCTCCTGTGGAAAGGCCCGAATGGAGGTGTTCCTCCTATACCCCCTGTACACTGAAATGCAGGCAGCAGCAGTTAATAAGGCACTCGCATGCTTGAAATTTTTTCAAATGGAAATATGCATTTCAGAAATAGTTTTGCCAAACGGCGAACGAGTGACACAGAAACGATACTTAAAGAGTGGGACAAGAGACTAACGCAAAAACAATGAAACAATGCGAATGGTCGTGGAAATGGCGAAAAGGAAAAACAGCAACAAAATATAAAGCTGCTTCTTCTTTATCCACCTCATCCGCATCTCCTCTCTTCTTCCACCTCTTGTACAATTTTTAATGTTTGTTGTTGTTTTTGTTTTTGTTTTGTTTTTGCTTATTTTGGACCCGGCTCACGGTTTCACTTGAAGCGCGTGAAAGTTGCGCTCTTTACCACCGCCGGCCGAAACAACAAATGAGAAACATGGAAAAAAAATGCAAACAAAAAGCACACCGGAGAGGAGTCAGCCATCAGAAGTGGGCGCAAAAGACCAGGCCCAGGCCCAGACAAAACAAAAACCACAAATTAACCAAATGACAATAAACAATAAAAAAAACATGCACACAAAATAAAATCAAATAAAAACAATATCCACAAAATAAAGCACATCGTTTACGCACTTGTTGTTGCAAAGTACTTCTTATTTTACGCCTGCCACAAAATGTTGCGCAAAGCGCAAGCCGAGATAACTTTTTGCCGTATTTATGACTTTTTCCTCTCTATTTTGATTTATTTTTTTGTACTTTTTTGTAGCTTTTTGGGCAGCACTGCAGGCAGTTTTGGTGCATTCACGTAACGGGACTTTAAATGCGGCGCCACAGAAAACGAAAAGCGCGAACCGAACTTTGTGGCATCGCAGCTGGAGATTGACTGGAAGCCCAAGTCCCACCAACATACAAGACAGAGGCGGCCCCCGAATTGAAGCAAGCGAAGAGCCGACGCAAGCCGCAAAGAGCAACCCGATGCCATGAAGTAACTATAAGGTGGTCTCGTCGGTGGCAGAGTTACTCGTTGTTGCTTGTCGACGCTTGTGAAGGTTGGTTGCGGACAAAAGTTGTTTGCAAGTGTTTACCGTATGTGCGCTAAAGAATGATTTGGTGCAGTTTATGCGGCAAGGTCGCAAAAGATGTGAAATTGTTATTAGAAGAGAAAATTGTGGTAGCAAAGTCAAAATCAGCACACTCCATAGTCGGTGCCCTCACACTTACTTACATAATTTTTGCCGACGAGACCTCCTTATATAGTTGCTTCATGCCCGATGCCAAAGAAACCGAACGCCTGAAACGATCGCACGTAGAGAGAGAGAGAGAGAGAGAGAAAGAGAGAGAGGTATCTGGTAGATCGATCAGCTCTGTGCGAATGTAGTTTACAAGGTGAGAGGCTATCCTGCAGAGCGGCCTCTTTTGGAATGGCACAATAACCAAACCAATGCATCATCCTACTCCCTGCGGCTCTCCGAACTGTGGCTTATCCGAACTGGAGCCGTCGCTCTATGGATGGTTTACCTTTGATTTGATATACCTTGACCTTGGAACCCCAAGGTGTCTTCACCGTACTACGTTCCATTTCAATTATGCATCATGCGAATGCAATTTCATAAAAGCGTTTGCTGGATATGTCGCTAAGAGCTTATCAGGACATCAGCTAACAGCAGCCAGCAGGGGCATTCCTCACACTGTTTAAGCTTCGTTTTGACCACGTAAATCAAAACAGTTTTACAATTTAAAATTCTACATAGAATATTGAATTTCCTGTGCTAATTTTAGGTATCCATTAATGAAGGTTCCAGTTGAATGGCAAGCAGCAATGTACATGCATTCTGGATTGGTACAGTGCCGTACAGTATACACTTTTCGTTTATTACTCATAAGTTACATTTGAATTAGGTTTGCTTGGTTGCTTGAATTGGTTGGCTTCGTTCACTACTTTTATTTCTTCATTTGCTGATCACTTCTGCGGTATGGGGCATCCACACATGCATATACGGGCAGAACACACACTGTCAAACACGTAACGTTCGTCGTGTACATCGGGCGTGGCATGGGGGATGGATCTCTCTTCTATTGCTTAATATTACGAGTACAAAAATACATTGACTTTGTGATTACAACAACATCAGGCTGCTTCTGGTGATAGCCATCTCTCTGCTCTTGCACTCCCTTACTCTCCCTTTCTCTCTCTTTCCTTCTTTCTCCTGCAATCGCATTGAAATTTGAATTAAGTTTAACCGAACATATATAGCTCGCATATCGTTTATCGTACAAAAAAAAAGAACAGGTAATGGAGAGCCCGAAGAAAACGTGTGTGTTGAATTTATGCAATAGGCAACAATTAGAATTAGCTGATGGTGCTGGAGTGTGGGCGGAGACTCTAACCCTCCTGTCCAAAGTCCTCTGTGAATTTGCGTAGCTTCTTCAGATCATCATCGTTGACTGTGGGTTTCGTGCGCGACAGCGACTTCAACATGTCGCGCTGCACACACAAAGAGTTGAAAAAACAGAATGTGAGATGAGGAATACAATTAAGATGTTCCGATTGATGCTTACCATTGTTACGGCCGGCTCGAAGAGCTTGTCGCTGGGCACATCCATCCAGTTCATTTCGACGGCGCCCGCATCGCCTGGAGAGCATGGGATAAGCAGGTCATCGACGGTCTCGTCCTTATTCGTGGGACTGGGTCCCGTCACCTTCTTGAAGTGCGTGGCTGTTTGCACCTTTCGCACGGGCTCCATCAGTGCATCGCGCACCACAATCGAGATATCCGCGCCCGAGTATCTGAAAATAAAGCGTCCAGTTAGATGATTATACAAGTCTGCAAGGATGTATGCACCCACCCTTCGGTTTTGCCAGCCAGCTCCTTGAGATCCTGTTCGGTGAGGACGTGTGTGGTGTTGCCCAAGTGTATCTTGAACATGACAAGGCGGGCATGCGCCTCCGGCAGCGGAATGTAAATGCGCTTCTCGAAACGTCGTCGGATGGCAGAGTCGAGTACCCAGGGTATATTGGTGGCGCCCAGGACCAGGATGCCGTCAGTGTCGTTGCCCACGCCCTGCATCTGCACCAGGAACTCGGTCTTGATGCGGCGCACACTGTCGTTCTCGTTGTCGGAACGGGCTGAGCACATGGAGTCGATCTCGTCGATGAATATGATCGATGGCTTGTGCTGGCGAGCCAGCTCGAAGAGATTCTTGACCAGCTTCTCGGACTCGCCCAGCCATTTTGACATCAGGTCAGAGCTGGAGACGGAGAAGAATGTAGACCTGTTGGCCTCGGTGGCCACTGCCTTCGCTAGGTAGGACTTGCCCGTACCGGGTGGGCCGAACAGGAGGATGCCCTTCCAGGGTATGCGCTTGCCGGTGAACAGCTGTGGGAACTTTATGGGCAAGATGACGGCCTCTTTGAGGGCCTCCTTGGCAGCATCCAGACCGGCCACATCGGACCATTGTACCTGCGGCTTCTCGATGACAATCGCTCCCTCTAGCTTGGCCTGCAGCTTCTTCTTTTCCGGGTCATCGTCCTCGTCATCGCTGTCGCTCTTCTTGTCCTTGTCATCCTTGGAGCTGGACTCGTCGCCCTCCTTTATCGGTTTCTTCTTGCCCTTCTTCAGGTACTCCTTGAGCTTCTCGGCCCGATCCAAATACTGCAGACACTTGGCTCTGATCGAGTCTTTGGCCTTCTCGCCCTGCGCCTCGTCTAGATGTTGGAAGAGTAAAGAGTGTGGAAATGAGCGCGTCCCCGAGCTGGATCGATTTAGCGGACTACTCACACTTAATCGTATGCAGAAAGTACTCTACGCCATGCTCATAGAGGCGCAGTGCCTCTGCATAGTTCTTGTTGCGATCCTCCTCGGTGGCCTTGGTCACCAGATCTATGGCCTTCTGCAGTGTGGTGCCGGATGCCATGCTGCTGCTGCTGCAATAATTAACACATTAAATTATGGTTGAAGTTACTCCAGCCGCAGTGACGTCATAGGGGCTGTCTTTAATAAAAAGGGGGCGGGAGCTGTGGTATTGATTTTGCTGGAGAAACCCAAAAGGAGGCGTCCATGCAACTGCTTCTTTGGGTTCTTTTCCAACTTGTTTTTCTGCTGCCCGTGGCTGTGCCACCATCTCTATCTGTGGTCTGCTGATGGCTTGTCTGAGATTTTTTCCATCCATTTAATCCGGTAGCGATGCTCTGGCCGAGTACCCAACCTCCTGTTGTGGCGCTTCCCCGCACAAAATCGACCTTCTGTGCATGACTAATGCAGCGCTTTGGACAAAAACAAATTGCATGACGAAGGCGGGCGGGCGCCCATAGTGGGGAGATATTTTTGTTGATTCGTTGGTTGCGCATTACTCACATTTACGCTGTCTGTCCGAGCTGTCTGGCTCCAAATCCCGAAAACTAAACTCTTGACGCTCACAGGATGCAGTGGGTCGTCTGCTTGGGGGCTGTTGGATATTGGATATGCAGCTGGGAAACAGAAATAGAAGTATAAACTTTGTTGGAATTTGCGAATGACGACGTCTTCGTGTATTTATCGATAAGATATACCAAATATACCTTCTCATGTTCAATACCGCAAACATACCAAATCCTGAATAATTGTCTCCACTCTTGATGTTATATTTGATATTAACAGCCAGTTCAATAAATTCACTCGCCTTTTTAGTTTTGAAATTAGCTTTTAAACATTCCAGTAATATTAGGTTATGAAAACTAGCCAATTTTAGGGATAATTAATTGATAAATCGGATAAAATTGTGGTTTTAGCGCTGAGAATCCTAACGACCTATTAATATAAATTAGAACATCAAAATCGAGACAAATGGCATGACAAATGGCATACATTTTACGGTATATTTTTATAATTAGTAGGTAAGGATAGTTTGGCATATTGCAAAATGAGAAGTTATATTTCGGTATATGGTCGCACTTCACACACCTGCACAACTCACACCTTGTTAGTAATTTTACCATAGTTGCCTCCATATGATTGAGACTATACTCTCTGTTTGCTAGGAACCCTCTCGGAAATTAAAACATATCTCTATTTTTCGAGCTGCTAGCAACATACCAACGAATACCACACAAATACTATCGATACCACAAAATACTATCGTCTGACTTTCTAGATTATTTCGGCCTGTTTTTTTGTCGATCTGAGTACTGCCTGGCACAACAATTTCTTATCGGTTTCATACGAATATCATCCCTGATTTTTTTAGCGGCCCCTTTTTTTTGATCTGACTTTACTTATTGTTTAGTGTGCACCTAGATTGTATAGTAAAAATGGATTGGTGCGAAATTGAAGTAGACGAGAAACAAAGCTCACAGTTTTCAGACCGCGCAATTCTTGGGCGCGACGACCGCAGTAAGTACAAAGAACACACAGTTATAGACATACACACAAAGCGTGGACTGTGGGTCCACAACAATTTGTAAACTTCTTGCTTTTCGCCATTTATAATTTTTCTAATGTTTCCTATTATAATCCTGCCTGCTTGCAGCCGATTACCTTGGTGGCATCATCTATGGCGGCCAGTGGGGATGGATGACAAACAGGTACGCCAAGGACGCCACTCTGGTGATCTGCACGCTGAGTGATGGCAACTGCATCATGCGTCACGTATTCTGGAGGGAAGTGGAAAACGGTGGCAAGCGCTGCAGCATCCGATGTGTGGAGGAACTCTTTCCGGGCCAAAGTGACGGCATGACACTGCTCGCCGTCTGCCTAGAGTCGTGGAGCGACAAACAGAGCCAACCCGAGAACTGTGACAAGGCCCAGACACAGATTGCCATCCTGTCGACACATTACAGTCAGGTGCTGCGCTACATCGACCTGGATGGCCTCTACTGCAGCACCCTCACATTTCTGGACACCCGAATCCGCCAGCGCACCCGCCTCCAAAACTTTGATGGCTGCCTGGCGGTGGGCACCGATTCGGGAGCGGTTCTACTCTGCGATATAAAACGCAGCGTTTTGATTACAAGTCGCAGTCAGAACATAAGACTCCCACAGAGTGAGACCGAATGTGGGCAGGTGATCCGAAGACACTCCTCCGAGTGCTCCATGGACCAAATAAACACTTGGCTGCAGGAATGCCACAACGACGGCCACTTGGCAGTGGAGTTGGATGGTGAGTTTTAGTTTTGTTTTCCGATGATTTTTGACTTTAATTTCTAATTCTATTTCCTTCTTTGATTAACTTTCGGCGGCACAGTGGCCAAGGGCGAGGTGCGTTGTCTCATTTGCGTTAATTCCATCACTGGCATTGCCGTTGGCCTCAAGGATGGCCACATTGTGATCTACGATCTGGAGAGTTTTCACATTACCACAGTGATACGTCCCCCGGCGGACTTGGCTTGCAGTGTGGAGCGACTCTGTGATGTTGTGCCGCCAGATGATCCCAAGCCGTGCATCTTCATATTCGGCATATACAGTGGGGCCAGCATGACGACAGCTCTGCTCCACTGCATCCACTACAGACACTCCTATGAGGATGCACAGAGCAATGAACTCTACTTTAAGGTAAGCAAGCATAAATCGACATATTTCAGCTTTCTTTCGGGGCATTCACTCTTTGAACTGCCTGCCACTTCCACAGAACTTCAAGAGCACCGAAACGTGCGCTCGTCTGATGCTCGATGAAGGCCATATCTCAGTGCTGGGCTGCACAACGGCCTCTACATTCAGCTTTTCGGGCGACAATGGCACCCTGCTGGTCATCATCGGCTGGTACTCGCACCCGAAGAAGACGAACAAGCTGGTGCTCTTCGACATGAATCAGTGGTACAAGGACGAGATGCCCAACTGCCGGCATCTGCTCGATGAGAAGCCCTACTTTGTGGTCGGCTACACGCTGACTGGCAAGGACCCAGGCCTCGGCTTTCACCTCAACGCCAGATCAATTAAGCATTTCATATCGTTGCAGCGCTACGATGAGCACTTCTATCCGAACTCATTGACCTTTGGTAAGACACTAACTGAGCATCTGGGCAAATCACTTTTTAGAGCATCTTTTTCGTTTAGGTTTGTGCCTGCTTACCGCTAGGGGTGGCCAGTACCATGTCAACGTGGGGTCGCAGCATCGCTTTCTGCGTAAATTGCAGGGCCAGAATGCCACAATTTTTCTGTATGCGGATGACACACACGCGGATATTGTTCGCCTGCGTCTCATGCCTCAGTTCAGTGAGCTAAATCCCGATGCCACATTCTCCAAGGTAGGACCCATACATGCCATCCATAAATTGTACTAATGGTTCGTCTCCCTTTTAGCGGGCCATCTATGAGGAGATCCTGTCGGTGGCCCTCGAGCACGGCTGCATGGGATTACTGAAGAATTGTGCCAAGGGCTGGATCGATGGCAGCTACATGTTCAACCTGTGCATTCCCACAGAACTCACACTGTTGACCTTCACCGCCTGGATTGTGAAGCGCGCCGCGCAGACAAAGACGCGCTGCTCGGAGCTGTGCGAAAACATCTTTGACTACGGCGGCTATCCGCTGGACGAGCGCGAGCGCAAGGAGCTCAAGGTGCTCAATGGCCAGCTGGGCAATTTGGACAACCTGCAGGCGTTCATTGTGAACTTGGGCAAGCGCAGCCTGGCGCCTGCGATCATCAGTGAAATCGAGGATAATGCACAGCGGATTCGCACATTTTACACCTATCAGCGAGTGCTTTTGTTCTTCATTGAGTGGGGACTGGTGCCAGAGGGTCAGCAGGAGCAAGATCAGCATCAGCCTTCGGCTCTGGCTCAGCTACAATCTATCTACGCCAATAGACACACGTCTGTGGGTGATAATCGATACATCAATGGCCTGCTGCGTCGCATTGGCCAGGACACGGGCGGCGGTGCAGCCGTGGCCCTCACCTATCCACCACGAACACTGAACTTTCTCATGCATTTGATGTTGGCGTTCAACACCGATTTGGAAAACAAGCACGAGGTCATCTTGTATCTGCTCTACGATCTGGATGTTGTCCAGACGTCGGGCGTGAAACTTAGCAACAGATTTGAGGCCTCCTTCAGTCTCAAAACGCAGCTCGTGACGCGTGTCAAGTCACTCTGGCACCTGGAGCACGATAATCATGTGGTAAGTGTTGATTTCAGAGTTTATAGAACATCCAATCTAACATCTAATCCCATGCAGGAATGCATGAAAGTGCTGTCGAGCTCATTGTGCCCCGATAATCCATACCAGAGCTGGCATGTGGAGCTGCTGGTGGAGGCGCTGCTGGCCAAGGGCGCCATTTCGGATGCCATGAGTGTGGTGTATCGACCACCGGGTCCGCTTGCCTCGCTAACGCGCTTGAAGGTGCTCATGGCCAGCAAGAACATACCCGAGGCCTTTGAGTATGCACGCCGCAATGACGACGATGAAACGGGCCGCCCGCTGCTGGAGTACTTTTTCCGGCAATCGAATGAGATGCGCCAGTTCAAGGCGCTGGCCCAGCTGTGTCTGCGCGACACGGAGGAGGAGCTCGCCCTGCGCCTGCTCAGGGAGTGCAGGACACCGTTGACGGACAGCGTTCAGTTGATTTTGCTGCTGCAAAAGTCCAAGTACATTGAGGCGGTCTCCTTCATGGATAAGGTGGCCGCCGAGCGGGAGATTGCCGATGAGTCCAGCCGTGCGATCATCTATGCCTACCGCTCAACAATGAATCCCGTTTCGCAGACCCTTGCCGGTGATTATTTTCGCATACGCGAGAACTTGGACGTGGCGCCGGCTGAGAACGTGCATCCGGTGCCCTTTAGCTGTCAGCTGGCCAGGGACTATGCCAGTGGACTGCGGGGCGGCGTCTTCCAGAGCTCTGCCCTCGGCGCACGCTGGGCCACGCTCTACAACACGGATTTAGCGCCAAAAGAAAAAGGACCAATGCCCTGCCACCAGGTGCCCTTCCTGCGGAGCTCGCTGTACGGCCTCACCCAGCTGCCACATCGTCGACGCACAGTGCGCCCCGTGCCCCACCAGGCGGTGGAAAAGCGTGTACGCGAGCAGGAGGAATCTGAGCTAACCGTCGGCACGGGCAACAGAAAAGGCAACTGCACCGCCACCCAGTCAACGATCCTGCAGCCATCGAAGCGCCGCCGCTTGCTGAACGAACAGTTTGTGGAGGGTGTGTGCGACTTTGTTGGTGATAAGTTGAATCCCAAAACGGACCAAGACCGGAACGACGATGAACAGCAGCGGCAACAGGCCAATGACCTGCTGCAATTGCCATCGTATTTGCGTCTCAAGAGAACGCCGCAACAGCAGAAGACGCCGCCGCTGACCATACTGAAGCGTCGAACGGCTCTCGAGGCAGTGGAAGGTACGCCGCCGATGGCCACCTCAACGTCCATGGGGGAGGCAAAGCGATTACGCTTCATGCCGCCAAAGCCATTGCCATTGCCAGGCCATGGCTCTAAGGATGTCGATGTGGACAGCTTGCGCCAACAGGCAGATGAGGTGGATGAGAACGAGGATGAGGAGGAGACTGACGAGATCATTGTAGAGATCGAATCGGCCAGTCATTTTCAACGCCCCAACTCGAACAGCAACCAGTCGTCGTCGTCGTCGGAGGAGGAGGATGAGTTTGTGTCGCCGCTAACTACTCCACATGTTTCATTGGTCAGTCCACGATTGAAGGTACCAGAGTCAACACATGAGACGATTGTCCGACCCAAGGCTCCGCCGGCTGGACCCCAGCCCCGCAGCTCGCTCATTCAAGCGGGAAGGAGCGAGAGCAGTAGCGGATTTGGTAGTTTTGCCTCCATCCTTACGGCCGAGACGGCATCCCACGAGTTTGTTCCCACTGTTTGCTCCTCGAAAATGGGTGCCCAGTCGACATTTTCCATTGGTGCAGCCACCTCCACAGCCAGCGCCACAGCCACCGCCAGCACCTCTGTGAAGATCTCTGAGCGTACCACCATCTGCGGCGAGATGGACGAGACGGAGCCAGAGTCAGCCACAACGGACTGGTACTCGTCGCCGTCGGTTCGGTTGGAGGAGCAAGAGCATAAGGAGCTACAAATGCTGGACACCACTCTGGGCATGTCCACATACGATGTGACGGCACCTGAGCAGCGGGAGGAGTCGCAATTATTGACCAAAAACGAGGATGCTGATCATGAAATGCAAGTGCAAGTGGTGGAGGTGACCGACGAGGATGAAGAGGAAGAGATTCAACTAGAGGAGATCGACGAGGACGAGGCGGAGCAGGAGCAGGAGCACGAGCAGGAAGAAGAGGAGGAGGAGGAAAAGGACGAAGAACTAATGGAGGAGTATCTGCAAGAGACTCAGGATGACGATGCTCAGCTGGCGCCGAGGCCCAGCAGCTTAAATCGAACATACATGGGCAGCTCCGATGATCCGCCGCAGGAGCGCAGCTCCTCGCCATCCCTCAGCCTGAGCAGCATGTCATGCATGTCCTCGGCACACTTCATGCCGGAGATGATGCAGAGTGGCGATGCCATGTACTCAATTGTAATCGAATCCACGGCCTCCGTCACCACATCGCGCTCGGTCACGCACACCCACACGCCCACCTCTTTCCTGCCCAGCGACACGAATGTGTCGCAGAACTCGAGTCCGCAGGCAATGCGCGGCACTGGTGGCTCGCCGCCTGCCCTGTACCGGGCCAATAGCCTCGAGACTGTTGACGATCTGGACACCACCAAGGGCTCTCTGGAGGAGGAGGAAGAGGACGATTGTGTGATCGCCCTCGATGGTACTCGGGTGGGCGGCTATGTGGCCCGACCCACACCCCAATCTGCGCCATCCAGCAGTGCCGAACTGTTCGCCTTCAAGGATGACACACAGAAGGAGCACGCCTCCGGGAACGGTCCCTCGCTCTCCGTTGGAGCCACGGCCACATCTCCATCAATTGTCATCCTGGACAGCAGTGAGGAGGAGGCCTATCAAGAGGATGACATTATGCTCGAGGTTCAGGCTGAAATTAACGCAGAGTCCGAGGCTGAAGGCGAAACCGAAGCTGAAGCTGAAGCCAAGACTGAAACTGAAACGGGATCCGATTCTGGATCAAATACCAGCTCCGGTACGCTCTTATCCACCTCACCATCCCCGACGGCCTCTGGATCCGATTCCTCTTCAAAATCCACAACCATTGGCGCTGCAGCAGCCGCCAAGAAGTTGCCGTTGGCTCCGCTGCCCGAGATTGCGGAGGATATGGAGCTTGAGCTGGAGATGGAAGTTTCCGCAGACCACGAGGAGAAATCTGAATCAAAAGGCGAGCAAAAGGAGGAGCAGCAGGCCGTGAATGATCCGGAGACGGTGGCACATGATGACGACTCCAAACAAAGTCTCACGTTGGCCTTCTCTGACGATGAGGAAGAACGTGCTCCTACAGGTGCAACCGCCGCCGCCGCCGCTGCTCCAGTCGCCCCACGCGCGCTTCGCCCACGAACCAAATCTGTGAACAGTCCAGTCCCGCCAACGCCACCAAAGGCCACGCGACGCGTGCGCCTACGCAGTGATGACTGTCCGCCCAGTGGCTCTGCAGGCAGCCTCGACCGAGACGTGTCCACGCCTAAGCGTCGCCATGCGGCACTGCGCAAGTATTCGCTGGAGGTGATCGACGAGCAGAAATCTCTGGGCTCTCGTAGCCCATCAAGTGTGCGTACGCGTGCGCGCAACCTACTCATCATGGAGCGAGAGCCAGAGCCAGAGCCAGAGCAGGAGACGGACACTCAAGCAAAATCGTCGCGCAGTAAGCGAGCCCACTCCACGGTTCCCCAGTCGACAACCAAGACAACAACTGAGCGCCGACAGATTCGTGGCGCCAGCGAGCCACCCGTGAAGTCGAATAGCAAAAAGCAGACCAGGAAGCGAAGCACAGCCGAGGAGAAGTTGCCCGAAGCTGCCGAGCTGACGTCAGTGCCTCCGGTGCGACGCACCAGCCGACGCCTCAGCTCGGGTCAAAGCGATCACCAGCCGTCGCCCTCGACCACCCCCATACCGGAGACAAGTGGACGCGAGCTACGTCCTCGTCGCATTCGAACTGATTCGTATTCCGTATCATCGCCCGCCACAGCCACACCAACGCCAAAGCAGGGTAAGACTTTATGACTGATCACACTGATAACTGATCAATGATCACTGATCCTTTTTGTTATTTTTCTCGTTTCCAGTGAACAGCGAAGCCAATGTGCCCCTCAAGAAACGCGGCAGACCTAAAATTATGGATGATGACGATGGCAAGTCCAAGAAGTAAATTTAAGGAGAAGATGAACCACCCAACAACACCCACACACCACAACCACGAGCAGACATTAGAGAGACCTCGACCATGCTCTTGTATTATTTCATGGTTACCTCCCGCCTCCCGCGATGGGGGCTTACGTTTTGTTTATGTTATAGTTTTTTTTTATTTGGTATTTGTCCGCATTGACCAGGTACTTATGTTATAGTTTTATTGACCGAAAATTGCTAAAATTAGCGGAAGAAGTGTTTCGAATTTCAAATAAAGAGTTCCAATTAATGGTGTTGAGAATGTATTTAAAGTTTGAAATCTATCGCGTGTCTCGATATAATTGATCGATATCGATGTCGAAAAAAAGCCACAACCAAATTTATGACTGATTTTGTACGCTTTCTAAATGTTTATGCATGTACCTATGTATTTGGCGTGGTGACCATGGTAGGCTCTGTTGGTTATAATTATAGTAGCTCTTTATTTATTAATATTAATTACGAAACGCGTTGCGAGAATCGTAGTTTTCGCTGAAGCTGCCAACTTGTCAAAAGCAACTGCCACAGTGCGACACCTAGCGACGACAAATTAATTGTACATTTAGGATGTAAGTGCACATGTAGTTAAAGAAACGGTACGGTAATTTACAAAATCTTGAATTTACTGTGTGGCGCCCACTTGCTCCCAAGAAAGGAACTAAGCCAAAGAATGTGCGGGTTAAATTTGAATTTAAAACTAAAACTAATTTACTTCTATGTCGATACTTAAGGCTATATAGATATAGATATTTACAAATATATACAGCAATTGTTCTTTTTCGGCAAGAAGGGTGTCCAACGTTGTACGGTGGTCGTGGTCGTCTACGGCTATGATTTTATCTGCTAGCTAATGTCTAAAATCAGTGATTAATATCAGTGGATTGAGTGGATTGGGTGTGCTGTGACCGTCTAGACGAGCGTGGATAGCTCGTGCAGCGATATTGTGATGTTGCTCATGTCGAGCGTGGGCGGGATGCCCGGACTGACTGACCCGCTGGCCTCGCGACCCACCAGACAGCTTCCGGCTCCCCCGCCGAGGGGCTTTGGCGTGGGTGGCGTTGCCGTAGACGGTCGGACAAGAAATGAGGAATTGATGGCTCCGCCTCCACTTGTACCTCCGCCGCCCATGATGTTGTTGCAGAGGAGGGGATTGAAGCTGCCGTGCGAGTGATTCGGTGAGACAGGCGTCACCGAGGTGGGCTGCAGCATGCAGGCATGTTGGCCCTGGTACAGGGCCTGCATTTGTGGCTGGACCAGTGGCGGCGGGGAGCCAGCATGGAACTGCACTGGTGACAAGGTATGTGGCAGGGGCAGGGGCAGTGGCAACTGGGCGGCTGAAAGCAGCGACATGTTGTGTGGCAGGGATCCCACAAGAGTACCGTGCAGCGGGGCGCTCCGATAGCTAATGGTCTTCTCCTTCTGCCACACAAACACATTGTGGACCATGGCGCCGCCACAAAAAACGATGCCCACGCCAATGAGTATGCTGGTGATGATGGCGGGCGTCGAGTGAAAGTGATTGAAGGTGTACAGGATGATGCCGGTGAGGAATACCGGTATGGAGATGAAGAATCCGCTCACAGCGCACGTGCGACTGGCACTCGACTTCTCCAGATACTTGTTGTCGCGCCCCTCGAAGGCGGGCGAACGCAGCTTGACGGCAAACAGGAACTGGATGGCGCACACGAGCAGGCAGCAGAGATTCAGCGAGAGTGAGAGAGCGCACAGGGCCAGTGTCACGTCGTAAACAATAATGAAATCCTCGCTGCTCACGCCCCTGGACAGGGCATCGTCGCGCCCATTCGGCGAGATCTTTAGCAGAAAGATCAGCGAGAGCAACGCCAGCAGCAGGGAACCTAGAAAGATAACAGATGGACATCAGGTCACATGGTCAGATGGTCAGATGGTAGTCTCTCGATTGGCACTCACTCAGGCAGAGCAGACCCAGGCTGGTGAGGGCTTCGCGAGGCGATGGTCCTGGCTTGGACAGTTTCTGGAGCATCTGGGGATGATTCCCCGTCAGATTGTTGCAGTTGCTGTAATTGTGCTGCTGCAGTTGGCTGAGATGTTGCGGCTGCGACTGCGACATCGGCGATTGTGGCTGCATCAGGGAGTGCGACAATTTCGGCTGTGCCGGCAAGGGCAGTGTCTGTTGCTGCTGCTGTTGCTGCTGCTGGTGGCTGCTTGCCAGCATGTGCTGGTTCGTGTAGGTGTGATGGTGCAGGCTCCCATTGCTGTTGCAGTGTCCATTGGGAGTGAGCGGCGTCAACGGTGTCAGCGGTTTCAGTGGCGTTGGCGTAGTTGGCATTGCAATGTTAAGAAGATTGGAGGATGCTCCATTTGCCACGCGGCAACCGCCATTGAGGAGTGTGCTGCAGGTGGACGCGTTCAGAGCGGTTATGTTCAGGGGTTGTGGCTGGGGCGGTCGCAGGTGAATGTTGCGTGCCGTGCTGGCCAACGCCAAGGCAGCTGCTGCGGGTGTTGGAGAACCTGCCCCGACTGCCGCAGCCGCTGTCGCTGACCCAGAGCCATTTGTGGTGGTGGTTGTTGCCGTTCCTCCTGCCGCTGCTGTTGCTGCTACCCCTACTGGAACGGAGGGTGTGTTGTTGCCGCTTCCACTACTTCCGTTTCCATTCCCATTCCCGTTGTTGTTGTTGCTACTGCTGCTGGTGCTACTGTTGGCACAGACTGAAGCGGTGCGCAGCAGCTGTCCATTGAGCGGCAAAGCGACTGCAACCGCTGGCACGGGCAGTGGGGCGCTGATAGAGGCGGGGAGTGTGGCGGTAGCGATAGCGGTGGCGGAGGCGGAGGCAGGGGCACTGCTCGCATTGGAGGCGTGTTTCAGCATTTCCTGTAAATTGGCTTCAAGTGCGGTTCAACGCTCGCTAGATGGCGCCACGATTGCATCCGACTCTGCTGCGCTAGACATCCTGAGCGAAACGAGCAGGTGGATTATACGGATGGATGGATGGACTGATAGATATGATGGATTGGATGATTCACTATATAAACCAAAGATGCAACGATTTCTATCTGCAATGGAATTTGAATCGTATAAAAAACCTCTGCCGTTTTCTTTTTCCTTCTTTTGCTGCACTTTAGTACATGCCTTTTCCACTTTCCCATAAATTATGGCATTAAAAAAAAAGCATTAGTGTGGTTATATTGAGTAATTAGTTGGCGGAGAACTTTTTACAGAATTAAGTCTTGTGTTTAAGCAAAAGAAAAGCAAAAGGAGAAGAGAGCTAACTACTCTCTCACGATGCTTGCATCGAAATGGAAACTTCAATGGAATGAAGCGAGATGCCAAGAGTGGCGCTGGTGCCCTGTAACGGTTCTTCTGCCTTGCAGTGGAAATATCACAACAGCAACAACAACAACAACCACAACAGAGAGAGAGAGTCATGCATTAGGATCGTTTTGGTTCCCACAAAACTGCACATATTCTATGGAACTCTGATTTCAGTTACTCGGAAATTACATGTGTGCATGTGTATGCATGTGCATATGTATATTCCGCTGAGCAAACGGTTTTCGTATTTTTACACAATTTATCACAATTTTGCACTACACAAATAAAACAAAACAGATAGGGAACTGAAAATTGCAAGTCCCAGGTTGTAAAACAAGTTTACCTCGCTGTATTCTGTTTTTGGTGTTTCTTAATTTCCTTTCCGCCTCTTGGCCTGGCCTGTGACATTTACATGGCGGCCATTCTCAAATCACAAAAAAAAAAACAACCGAAACATTCCGCTAATTGGTAATGAATGTGGGTTAAATCAATTTTTAGGCTGCCGCATGAAGACGTCTCCAACTCCAATGCTAATACGAAGATTAACCAAACAAAACGAAACTACGCCGCCGCGGCCGTTCAGTTGAGTTGATGAGGCGTCAAATGAACGATGTGGATGATGATTATTTTATATGTTGTAAATGCATGGATATGGTATATTTTGAAAAACATCAACAACCAACGACCGAATGACAACTACGACTATCGGTCGGGGCGCGTAGTCCGCGTCGCATCAGCCGCTGATTCTAGCCGCCGGGGACCGATCCGATGCCACCTATTCGCACAACCAGTTAACAAGTGAACGGGCGGCACGGCACACAGACGTGAATGTGCAGGTGAGAGAGGGTACGAGCCAACGGCAGACACCACAAAAATACCAATGCCAGTGTGGATGCCAATCGCTGCCACAGTGGACAAAGACCAAGCTGTAACCTGATTGGGTGCCACACCATGGCAAGGAAGTTGCGTTGCCCGAATGCGGCCCACTGTGCAACAAACCTGATCGGCACATGCATACGCACACACAGACACAGCTCCTGTTACACACAAACACACATACACTGATGCACAGGTAAAGAAAAACGATACAAGCAAACGATATCAATGGTCGCAACGGCTTCCAACTTGCTTAGCCACATTCCACGAGCTATAGCTCTGGGCCTGGAAGGGAAGGCTGCTGTCGGTTGTTTTCTCCATCTCCTTGCATACCACACATTTCTCATGGCATAGTAGGTGCGATTATTTCGTATGTAAATGTACATGCAATACCTTATGTTTCTACGATCATAATGGCTGGATGGAAGCACCACACACAGTGTCTTATCAGTAATTAACAAACATAAATGTAAACACCAAACTTCCACTTGACCAGGTAGAATTTCCTTTCAGTTGAATTTAAAATTGCTAATGAATTTTCGGCCAGTGCTGCAAGACGATTTTACAGTCTTGTTAAACGTTCCAACTCGATTTCGCACAAGAATACCGACAAAATACCAGTGCATCAATAAAAGCATCGATAAGATGAAACAAAATAAGGAAACCTACTACTCATCTATTCTTAGATATATTTATATATACATAGAAAACATATGAAGAGTAGTAAAACATGTCAGTCTAAGACAAAGTCGTTTTTATTGAAAATTGGGTATAGAAACAACAAGTGGTCAAATTTCATGCCCACTTAGTAACGTTTTGTTCTATTTCTTTTGGTTGACCTTTTTAGTTTGATCCCTAATTTTTCTATAATTCATTGAAAGAAAGTCATGAAAAGTAGCATATCCGGTTGAGAATTGTTTCATAAATCGGATTAAATTATAGTCTTAGTGCTGAGTATTCTAACTAGCTGGTAATACTAATAAGAATATCAAAATCGACAAAAACGTTTTAAGATTACGGTATGTTTTGATAATGAGTAGGTATATTTCGGTATATTTTTAAGGGTCGTGTGGTATATTTCATAGATAAATCCGCGGTAGTGCCAAAGGCTTTTTAAACAATTTGTAAACAATATTTAAGAGGAAACGAGCAGTTGGCGATTAACTAGGAATGCCAATGACATAATGGATCCCATTACTTTCGGTGTTTTAACTAGTGAGTAGCTTCTTGCTTGTCGCCAGCTGTCTGCGGTAACATTTCTCATGTTTTGGGGCAGTCAGTGACACCTGTTACAACGACCGCTCGAAGGATCGCAGCGGTCCGCGTTTGGTGTCCCAGATTATGCAGACCTTCAGGAATGCTCGGGTAATCGCCAGCGTTGTGCCCGACGAAAAACACCTCATACAGAGCGAGCTGCGCGAGTGGATCGATCGGAAGGATGTTGGCGTCATCTTCACCACAGGTGGCACAGGTCTGGCCCCACGCGATGTGACGCCCGAGGCCACCAAGCCGCTAATCGACAAGGAGTGCACACAGTTGATGATGGCCATAGCCCTCGCCTCGCTGAAAAAGACCGCCTTTGCGGCTCTGTCGCGTGGAGTCTGTGGCATCGCTGGCGATACCCTGATCATGAACTTTCCCGGCAGTGAGAAGGCGGTGGCCGAATGCTTTGGCACTGTGAAGGATCTACTACCCCATGCCCTCCATCTGATCAATGACGACCTGGCCCTGGTGCAGCGCACCCATGCCCAAGTGCAGGGCACAGAGACGGTGCAGGCCCAGATTCACGTCTGCCCGCACAAGACAGGATCTGGCGATGGCAGGGATCGCAACTCGCCGTTTCCTATGCTCCCCGTCTCGGCGGTCTTGGACATCATATTCGGAGTGGTGCATCGCCGCAGCAGCTTGGACGATGACATCTGGAAGACGACCTCCCCGGTGAATATTCCACCATTTCGTGCCTCCATCAAGGATGGCTATGCCATGAAATCGACCGGCTTCTCCGGCAGCAAGCGTGTCGTGGGCTTCATAGCCGCCGGTGATGCGGTAAGTAGTATCTGTTCTAAACAGGAAGTGTCGACTCCAAACGAATTCCATCTGCAGCCCAGCGCCCAACCATTGGAAGAGGATGAATGCTTCAAGATTAACACGGGCGCCCCACTGCCCGACCAAGCGGACTGTGTGGTCCAGGTGGAGGACACACTTTTGGTTAGTCGCGACAAAAACGGAGAAGAGAGTCTGGTGGAGATAATGGTGGAGCCCCAGGCGGCATTGGATGTGCGGTGAGTTTGTAGCTTTGCTCGATCATCAGAATTCAATTCATTTCGATCTACCCACTGCCATCAGACCCATTGGTCACGATTTGCGCATCAATGATGCCATTTTCCCCACTGCGGACGCTTCATCCGTTGTCATTCAGTCGCTGCTGGCATCTGTGGGCATATCCAAGCGCTTGCCCAAGCCCAAGGTGGCTGTCATCTCCACGGGCAGCGAGCTGCTCGCCCCGGGAGAGCAGCCTGTTCCCGGCAAAGTGTACGACTCCAATGCCACGATGCTGGAGGAGCTGTTGCTCTATTTTGGCTTCGATTGCGTGCGCACCGTTGTGGTGAGCGACAAGTGAGTGAATCTCCCCTCCCTCCCTGGCTGACTGGCATTCATTTCAATCAAATCTCTTTTTTACAGCTTGGCGGACACAAAGGCCTCTCTAGTCACTCTGTTTGAGAAGGTGGAATTTGTCATCTCCACTGGCGGCGTCTCAATGGGCGACAAGGACTTTATAAAGACAGCGCTGGAGGAGCTTCAATTTAAGATCCACTGCGGCCGAGTCAACATGAAGCCAGGGTATGGCTCGCATCTCTCCCTCGACTCTCTTCGCACTAAAGTTTTTCTCTATCTTCTCCCATCAACAGCAAACCCATGACCTTTGCCAGCAAGGACAACATGTATTTCTTTGGTCTGCCGGGCAATCCCGTCTCTGCCTTTGTCACATTCCATCTGTTTGCCCTGCCAGCCATCCGCTGGTCTGCCGGCTGGGAGCGCACAAAATGTCCCCTGGCGACCATTCAAGTGAAGGTGAGCGTGTGCCTCTTTCCATTTAAACAAATGGCGAAATTGGGTCACAGTGGAGTGAACCATTTTGATGGTTCTAGAACATGCATAAATTGCTGTAGGTCGTATCTGTCGCCCAGCCCACTTCATTCACATTCAGCACTACAGATACGTTTGCCTCGGAGTGGGGCCCTTATCTTTGTTTTTGTAAGCCACCAGGTTGTGAGTGGCTGATAAGCTCGAGCAATGGTTTGTTTGGTGGCCAGGTGCATACCCTAATAAATTGTTTTTTCTCTCTCTGCCTGACAGCTGTCGCAAGACCTCAGCTTGGATTCGCGTCCAGAGTATGTGCGTGCTGCGGTGACCTCCAAAAATGGTCAACTATATGCCAGCGTCAATGGGAATCAGGTAAATAAGATAGAACCCACTTTAACAGGCACTAAAATGAGTTTTTTATTTACAGATCAGCAGCCGTTTGCAGAGCATTGCTGGTGCCGATGTGCTCGTCCATCTGCCAGCACGCAGCTCCGAGTGCTTCAAGGCAAGTGCCGGCGAGTCCTACACCGCCTCAGTGCTGCGCTATGACTTCATATCCAAGTATGAGTAGGTGCCCTTAAGCACACACACACACACACACACACACACACACACAGACGCATCACAAAAGAATTCCTAAACCAATCGAATGTTTTAGATTAGCACAAAGATTTATTTTTCAACTCGCGCGCATCGTTGTCAGTGCTTTTTGTTGTCATTTTGTTTGTTTCTTGCGCACCGTCAGATTGTATGCATAAACGAGTATAAAATATAAAATATAATATGTATAAAAAGCCTTCCCAAAGGAAGAAAATATCAATTAAACAAAAAACATAATTGTTAGCGTTGTTAGACGACAGCAGGAGCAGGAGCGGAAGCAGAAGAGGTTACTGCAGCGGGGGATACGTATGTACAGGAGGAGGCAGCTACGCTCTGAAGAAGAACGAATCGGTGTGCAACATTTAAACAGATTGCGTCGCAGATTCGATTGCAGCCGGCCGCTGTAGACGCAACGAGGAGCGGCATGGCAACGTGAATTGGTACTTGTTGTGGCTGAGCAGCGTGTAACGCTCCTGCGGTGCAAAGTCCCACAGTGCCCGCTCGATCACCTGCAGGGCACTGGGACTCAGAACGTCCGCCGTATATTGAGTGGGTGCTCCGGCACTCGCCGACATGGCTATGCGGATAAAGAAAAGAGAGACGAGAATGTTAATCGATTAGTTGGGAGCTGCAATGTTTTTACTCACTCTGCGCCACGGGGGCCTTGTATAGGGACTCGGCTGTCATGCCGCAGGTGTCGAGGGCCACCACACTGACACCGTACGGCTGCAGCTCCTTGCGCAGCTCCTCGGCGCACTTGTCCACGGCTACGCGGGATGCATTGAAGGCCACCAAACCCTCGCCGCCCGTCAGCGCTGAGCCCGTCCGCGTGCCACCGGCACCGCCCAAATAGAGGAGGCGACCGCGCGTGGGTCGGAGAAAGCCAACAAAGGCCTTGGCCACACGCAGCGTGCCCAGGATGTTGGTCTTCAGCATGTGCTCCCACTGCTGCACGTCCTGCGACTCCACGCGGCCCCGGAACACACTGCCACTGGTGTTGATCACGGCGGCAATGCCGCGCTCGTCAGCATTCAGATGGGCGCCCATGGCCACGGTGGCCTCGCGCAGCACATCCTCTCTGGTCACATCCAGGCGCATTGGAATGATGGTGCCGGCAATGGGCTCCTCGCTGTACTCCCGAATCTTCATCCAGCCACAGAGGAGCTTGGCGGGCAGCGAATCGTGGGCCTCCTTCATGCCGGCAAACACGCGGCATCCCTTATTGGCCAGATGGGTGCACAGCTGCAGCCCCAGGGCCGTATCCGCGCTAGTCACCAGCACCACACGGCTAGGCTGGGCCTCCACGGTGGCCGCCTCACTGTCCTCGCGCACCTTGCAAATCAAATAGATGAGCAGCGCCCCGGCGATCGAGAAGAGCGCCAGCAGCTGGAAGGCCAACACCAGCATGGTCATTGGCTCCATTATGACATGTCTGAAAAGACAGTAAACAAATAGTAATAAATATAAGAACTTTGCTTCAACTCTGAGATCATGAGATGCCTGCCCTTGGCCAGTCACTCTTCCTGCAAAAACCAACGGACACTCCCTTGGCCGGACACGGACACGTACACTCTCCTCCCCACGACACATGGCTTGTCATCTTTTTTGGTTGGATAACCAAACACAAACTGCATTCTCAAATCTTTGGCTGGCTATCGCTCGGTTATGGCTATGGTTATGGGTGTGCGCATGCGGCTGCATCTATAGCCATATCCATGTCGATCTCTGGGCATTTTCACTTTAATTAATACTCGTTAAGCTGCCGACGCATCCATCAGGTAACAACTTTACGCTTGCCTTGCAATGTGTTTTTGTTTTTCTTTCTTTCTTTCGTTTTCCACTTAAAACGCTTTAATTATTGCACATTTTTCTTTAGACTATTTACTGTCCCGCTTGGCTCTCCCTCACCATCTGCCACCCGAAACCCTTGAAGAAAAAGAAAAGTACGCTCGGGAGCGGAGAGCAAGTGGGGGCGAGAGGAGCGAGTATCTTTGGTATCTATGACGCTCCACACATGGACACGGACACGGACACGACACGAATGCGACCAGCGAGGCGTGTCCAGTGCGAGTGAGTTGAGTCTTCCATGCATTTGGCAATAAATTATGTCTACGTGCCTTTAGGCTTTTCCCTGCACGCGCCAACGATGGAACGCATAAGTACATATGTGCAGGGTTATGTACAGAGATACATATGTACATATATTGCTGGGCAATAAACCAAAGAAAAAGTTGAAGCAAACTCAGCTGCAGCTGGAGAGATTCGGAATCAGAGACGGCGACAGATACTACTCATGAATCTTTGACGTTCTTCTAAGCTGGAGCTTACGAATCAAATACCAAAAACACCCATGAAAATCCACAGAGACAAGCCAAGTCTTATATTTATGAGGAATCCGTATAACCCCATCCACACCATCACCATCACCATCACCATCCCCATCCACGGCTGCAGTTAGTCGAGCGGCATATGTATTTTCCAAGCTCCAACTTTTGGAACCATCCCAGTTCCGGTGGCTCCCTGCCGCTTGGAAAATTTCACCAAAGTGCTTTTGGGGCGAAGTGAAGTGAAGTTGTTGCACAGTTGACATGCGGAAATGGGTTGGCCATACGAGTATCTGTTGCTGCTGCTGGTTGCCGGTTGCTGCTGCGGTTGCCGCTTTTGGCAGGCCGAGGAAGACCTGCGGTGCTGGCGGTGTAGCGGAATTTGAATCGCTTTTGGTCAAGCCACAACTGCAGCGGCCGTGCATCCGCTCCGAGTTGCGTAATTAAATAAACAATCAACGGAGGAGCCCCCATGCCAACAGCAAGCCAAATGATATTCGAATGGAAGAAAGCAAGCGGAAAGAAATACATAAATTGGCAGCTGGAGTCCTCCCTGGAGTTTGTTTAATGATGGAACCAAATAGAATCAAAATAATTTTACTAAAACATTGTTGAAGAATTTGTATAAGCAACAAAATTCTAAGCTCAATTCTGGCTCAGCTCCATCTGGTGTAGCTCAATGCCATCCCTGGTAATTATGTTGATGATCACCAAGTCGCCGGTGTATTGATCGCTGCGGGCGGCCATGATGAGGGCATCTTTGGCAATGGACAGGGCACGCTCCTTGGTCACGGTCTCGTGACAGCCAATTTGACTGTCCAACAGTGGCTGCAGCATGGCACCGGCCGAACCCTCAGCACAGTAGCCCTCACGCTGCAACAAGCCGATGCAGTCATAGATATAGACAGCCCCCTGGCCATCCTGGTCGATGCCGCCCAGAATGGGGCACACATCGTAGGGCAAATGACGTCGCTGGTACTGAACTACGGAGAGCATCTGTGCCATGGACTCGATGCTCATGCTCTTAAAGTGTTCCCGCTCGTAGAACTGCTGCTCCATCTTGAGTTGATTAGTCAGAGCGACGGCATCGCTCCAGCAGCCAGCAGTCGCCAACACCATCTGATCGGATATGGGACACAACTTGGTTTGTGTCCGCGAGAGAATTGCATTGTCGCTGCACACACCCGTGTCACAGCCAATGACCACAAAGTCCTTTCCAGCAATGGCCAGTACAGTGCCGCTTGCATGCTCATAAATATTTGGTATCTTTATGTTGTGAGCCTGGAAAGTCATAGGCATGGGCCTTCTTCCCAGGTGCCGCCGCCTGTCCATGATGTTCTTGTATATAAAATATATTTCTATTACTGCTTTGGGGATGCCAAAAAGTTAAAGCAAAGCAATGTAGATCTGTTGCTAGCTACTCGTAGAGTGAACTAAAATTTCTCTACTGACTCTCTGGCCTGGCATCGCCAGAAGTGGGTCGTCTCGGAGTCGCCTTGATGGCCATTCCATTTGGTTGGTTACGCAAGCGGCGCTTGTGTGCCGTGTTTGCCGGTTTGTCAACTGTTGGACAGTTCTAATTACTGCCAATCAGCGGCAAGGGCAGCAAGAGCTGCAGCTGCATATACAATCTTTGGATCTTTCAGTAAAGTGCTCACAGCTCAGAGCGGAGCCGTTGGTCAGTTGCCTGACCCAAATTAAATGCCAGTCGCTGATCTTTAGCTCAGTGCACAGCCAGCGATCAATCATTCAATCACTGAATCACTGAATCAAGCGTGTCATTAGTTATTGGCACTGGCAGTGACAGCAGCAGCACCACCACCAGTTGAATGTATCAGTAATGAGCCCGAAGCTGCACTTATCTGCCTGGAATGATATTCGAATGGTCTCCGGAATGCGGGGAACGTGCCACAATTGAAGTGGCATTGACTGCAGCACCGATGGTTTAATCAACCGATAGCCAATTGGCGACTACTTGTCACTGGTGCATATACTTGTTACTTTTTATCCAGTTCCCAAATCGGATTCTACCCGGCTTATGCCAGACTTTTGCCAACCGAAAAAGCAGACTTATAAAAGAATTCTCTTATCTCAAGAGACTCGCATGCGCACTCGAAGTGCCTACCTTCAAAAGTGTTTTTCAGGCAGATTGAGAAGCGTTGGATATACACTGGGCATTCTAGTGTGTGGCGGCATGTCTGTCGCTACAAAAAACTATTCGACTGGTTTTATGCTGATGTCAGGTCTCGACACTAATTGCGCTAATTGAGATGTCACATAAAGCCGCATCATTGTTTGGCCCAGACAGCAGGCCAAAGTAAATATCTACTAAATATATCTCTCTCACTATCTCTTTTCTGGCAAGAGCTCTTTGGGTTCCTGTATGATTTTTGGGGTATTTAACATCAAAACAGCATAGCCTGGTCGTTCATGAGTGATCCTGTTTCGAAAATAAATAAATTTCCCTTCGAAATATGACTTTCATACACGATACACGATCCTAATCGACACCGACTTCGAGTTAGACTCAGAGCCAGATCACAATCAATTCGTGTCAGGCTGAGTATTTACTTAGCTCATCGGACAGAATATCGCGAGTATTGTTCTGCACCAAGCCTCACTGTGTATTAATGTTTACATTACAAGTACAAGTACATACACACATATTTACATATGTATGTATGTGCACTCATACTCGCATGAGAAACATGTTAATTGCGACATTTACTTTGCCGATTTTTCTGTGGTCAGGCATTCATGGCTTCGCTTGGAGTTTAGCTTGTGATTGTGATTGTGTTTGCTTTGTTTTTGCGTCTCTTTTTGAACATTTTTGCTGTTAACATTCAACCCAAATATGTATGTCAGACAGTCCGGAGAGACGGACACGGACACGGACACAGGCACGGACAGGCCTGGCATCCCAATGGCGTGAGATCGATACCCATAAAGAAGGCTCGTGCAATATTCACGACTGCCACTGCGACCCTGTCTATAACCACATACGTATACGTATACGTATACTTATACGCCGCATGGGGCAAGCAGCGCCACCTGTCCGCTTTAGCTTCATTCGCTGCGTTGGGATGCGAGCGATGCGATGCGAATCGATTCATTCGGGGCTTGGGATTTGGAAATGGATGATTATGAATGCAGTTCATTAAAGCTAAACCATATTGATTAATGATTCACGATCAATCATGGCGGATGGCAGATAAATGAAGTTATTTTCCTGGCCACTAAAGATGTAACTAAAACCCTTAACATTGGTATTAAAAGTGATTATGTTTGCTAACTTTTTGCATGCCCTTTAGGGCATGGCAAGAGAAAGCGAAAACTGAACAAACTTTGTAAGTGTTGGATAAGTGCTTTGACAACAGGCAATCCGTTGATTGATTTATCTGCTCAGTTCTTCTTAGAGAACTAAAAGACAAATACACACAGCATTGAAAGCAAATTCCATAAGTCAGCAAAGTTCATTGTTTTTTAAGGCATGAAAAATATGTGACCGACCAGTGCGGGCTAACATTTTTAACCATGGAACGTCATCTTTCGCTAAAACTTACAGCATAAAAGCAACGAGCTTCAACAGCCTTAAACAAATGCATCAAAAAGTTTTGTGTTGGTAAACTTATTTATTCTTAATTCAAAACCAAACCATTTCGATTTGCAATATCCGATAGAATCCGAAACCGAAACTGATTGTAGCTTGGCCTCTTTCTTGTCTCTGTCTTTGGCTTTGCCTTTCATCTGCGACTTCGTTTTATTGCCTTGCTGCACATTTTCGCCGCATTCGTGGCGCATGCAAAGCGAAATTGTTGGCTAATTGCCATAATTGAAGAATCGATCAAAGAAATCAAGACGAAAAAAGAGAAACAAAACGAACAAAACAGAAACGACACGAGACCGAAACGAGGTAAATCGAGACTCCGGAATAAGGCCCCAATTCATTTGCACCTCAACGACGGACTGACGACGATGTCTGCCCTCTGTCCCACTCCACCCGCTTCCAGGCAGACAGACTTTCATGCTGTTGTCCCTCTCCCACTCCCACTCCCACTTTTACCGTACTTCGAGCATGCGATGCATGTGTGTGGTGCGCGGCGCTTGGAATTCGTTTTCGTTTCTGTTTTGGGGCATTTCTGCTGTGATCTCTCATTCGTATTGGGTTTTGTTGCTGTTGCTGTTGTTGCTGTTGCTGTGTTGTGTGTCTGTCCGTTGCTTTGCATTTCATGTTCAGGTGCGATCAAGATTTCTATTTCGCTTTAACACATTTCAGTCCAACTTCAAGTGCTAATTTGGCCAGAGACCAAGCCCGAGTCCAAGCCCTGCCCTCTAGCTCCCCCACGGTAGGCTGAAGCTGGCCTAAATACCGAAAGATGGTATTGGAATTGGAAGCAGCCAAAAGCAAAGCTGCCGAACCGATTCGCATTTAAAAGGTGAAAATATGCAAAAATTGTATTTTGTTGTGCTTTGCTCTCTCTCTGTGTATGTCTCCCTCTTTTTCTCAGCCCATCCTTCGGTGTCTTGGCCCGTGCCGTGCCGCTCTGTGTGTAGGTGGCTTGAATTTCAATCGTTTTTGTTTTCTGTTTTGGCATTTAGTTTCGTTTTTTTATGGAATGACTCGAGCCAGCCACCAGTGCCATCCCGCTCTGGGTGTCCAACAATGCAACCCTGGAGGACTGGCGCGTCATTGCATTCATGGCACTGCATATAGGTTGTTGCTGCTGTTGTTGCTGCTGGTGCGGGGGGAGGACAAAGCTATGCTTAGAAATTGCGTTTTAGATTTTGGTGGCATGTACGTGTATTTACCTCGTACTTTCCTTTTCAATATCATCTAAATATAGCCACACAACAATACATTTCCCAAGTCATTGAATTGCGATATTTCAAGGTGGGGGGCAAACACACACAGAAGGAGAGAGAATGACAGAGATGCAAAACCTTGTTTTGTCTCCTCTCCAAAACAGCAAAAGCAAAAGGCAACAGCAACAACAACAACAATGACAAATAACAGCTATAAACAGTCAGCAATTTTTCTTTTCAAGTGCAATGAACTTTTCTTTACTCAAGCGTTAACCACAAAAAACTTCATCTCCATTTGTGTCTCCATCTTCCATCTTCCAACTCCATCTCCGCTTTCCTCTTTTAACTCCATTTTCGTTGGATTATGCCGCATTGTCTTCCAATTGAAACTTCCGAGAGGGCAGGCAAAGTAATTGCCATCACCCCTTCATTCACTACTTCCACTTCTTCGTCTCCCTCTCTCTCTCTCTCTCTCTTTCACCCATTCTCGCACTTTAGCACTCCCACTCCGCCACTGCTCAGCATCATTTTCAAGTTCAAATGTAAAACATTACAAATGTTTTTATTGTTGTTGCCACTGCTGCTGCTGCTGGCTGTTGTTTGCCATTTCTCTTCCATCTTCAGATTAGATCATCGCCGCAAATCGGTGAGCTAAGCGCGGGCGTCGCGCACTGGAATACCTCTCCAAGTGGGCAGCGGGGTGTGCTGTGGGGCTGTGCCGTAGGGGCTATTACTCTAAGAAGATGACACCATTTGCCCCAATTGGAATGTTGTTTTGGGTGTGGAAGTGGGATTGAATGAGAACCATTCAGTCATAGCAGTTTGAAGCCAAATAAAATACTCTTCGAACTACTAAACTTTTCTCTACTCTACAGAAACCAAAATATAACCTAAAATCGAGTTAAATTTGAAATAAATTTGTATAGCAATTGGACGACATATCGTGATTCCGTTGAAGGAGTTGAAACTCGTTCCGTTTTTTTGTCTGATATCACCTGACTATGAAATTGGTTAACTTTGCTTTTCGGTTGCATTTCTCATGTGAATGCACTCATTGAAATTGAATTCGATTCACCTGCACTCACATCATACATCATACATCATCCAGCGTAATGCACTCGATGAGGTAATGGCAAGGCAATTCTCACGCTGCTTACTTTACGAGTGTCCCCCCCCCATTTCTCTACCATTCGTTGCGTATTTCGGTATTTGATTCGGTTTGGATATCACTCATACTCCAATCGGAGGAGGCTTAATTTTGTCATCGATATGGCTTTGTGTGGAGCTTGATTTAAGCATTTCTTTAGCTCTTCTTGGCCATTACCTCATCATCATTATCATCCATATAGCCGCATTTTGCTGGCATTATTCCCTCTCCACTTTGGGCTCTCTATCCGCTTTCAGATGTAAATTTCAAGGGTTGGATCAATAAACTTAAGCATTTTACGACCAATTTGCCGATGTTCATTGATTCGGTTCGACTCGGGTTCGATGGGATTCGCTTTGATTTTATTTGATTCCTTTTGATTATGCAAATGTATTCCATTCTGAATCCGTCCATCCACAAAGCACAAAGCACAGTGTAACAAGTGGAAGTTTGGTAAGAAAAAAAACAGCACACACAATCAGTGAAACAATACAGCAAAATGCAATGTCGTCATGTGTCGGTCCGTCAGTCCTGTTGTCTTTCTGTGTGTTTCTGCCTGGCCAACAGCCTGCACTTGGTTTTGATTTTGTTTCTTTTTGTGTTTTGTTGGCCAAAACCAAAACAGCAAGCAGCCAACTCCACTGCAATTGCAGTTGAACAACTTTACGCTCCATTCAGCATTAAAATTACTTTGTGCCACTTTCAAAGCTATTTCTACTACGAAAACAAAAACACACACCAGCAGCCCATTCTGTTTCTTCTCCTTTTTCGGGCCCCACAACAAAAGTTTTATTTATTTGCATTTGCCATTTGAAATGATGTGGGACTTGGACTGCAACTGGACCTCGAAACAGGTGGCATAGGCACAGTACGTATGGCAAACAATGAAGCTAAGGATCGGACAGACTGGCAGAAAGACAGAGAGCTAGAGTGAGGAATGTCGCAAATGTCACGATTGTCACGCTTCACACAGAAGTGAGAAGAGAGAACATGCACTGCACCAATTGATAACAGAGTAAAATGCAATAGAACGGAACGAAAACAACAAAAGGGAATGGAATGGGGCTATAGCTAATCTAAAAATAAGATGATATGCTAGGCTTCGATACAATTATGTGAAATTCTTCTAAAAGCCTCAAAGAGTAACATTGTGGCTATCGATTTTCTAATCGAGCCAGCGATAAATAATAATTCCCTGCCATAAGCTTGTTTCAATCTTTGCTGACTTGACCGTTAATCAAACCTGATTATAAGCAACATACAGCAGCAAATGCAATTTTCATGGGTTACTCGTACACTCGTACAGCAGCACACACCCATTAACATTAACACCTGTCATCCCGCGCTGTCACGTAAGCGGAAAAAATCGAAAACACTTTCAATATAATTGCAAAAATATTTGAAATCATATTCGTTGTCGGTCGATTGGCTCGGACCCGATCGGATCGGATCGGATCGGATCGGCCACCTCTGCTCCGATCGCTTTCCTTTCTTGGACACACAAGCAAAAGTTGGGGCGCACGGAGTGTGGGGTCTGTGATCTGCGTATGCCCCGGGAATTTAAATCATATTTCTCTCTGTTTGTACATGCCTAATTGTTTGCTTTTTGTGGCCATCCCGCTCTCTGTTTTTTTTCCCATTTTGTTTTGACGGCTCCGCGGAGGCCAATTTGATTTTCATTTCGATTCGATTAACGTTTGGCGCACGTAAAATATCAATCAACAACGAAACTAGGAATACCCTTGCACTCAGGTCAGGACCACAGGACCTATGTTCATGTATTGAGGCCAATAGTATACACCAAGCGAGATCAGAGATGAACTTTAAAAGCTCCCGAGCCTGAAGAGACATTAACCAAAAAGATGGATAGTATAAATATTCCATTCTCATTTTATTTGATCGCAAAACTCTTTTGTGGCAGTGTATCTCTTGATTGCAGGCGCTTGTTAATTTCTGACTAATATTTTTGGCTTTGTATGTGATTGGATTGGAATGGAGTGGACTGAGGTGGTTTGTATTGGATTAGATTGGATCAATTTCGGGCATTGGCAGCTACTCAAGCGTCCTATTTGTGGCTATTTGTTGGTGCTGTCGTTGTCGCAGTGGCTCTTTCCGCCAATTATTATGGCCGACAGGCCGTCTCCATCTCCGACTGCCATCCCCCCGTCCAAAAGTAGTTTGTCGTTATGTTCAGGTTTTGCCTATTCGTTTGTTTCTTTCTTCAACGTTTGAAATTTCACTTTTGTCTTGCCGGATTTGAACTGCGTTAGCTGTTAGTCCTAGGATCGAATCACGAAAGAGGGCCGCCACCAATCTGCGCAAAAATCCATCCGACTGCAGTTCGATCGGTAAATCGCTTTCTCTTTGGGCAATCATTTGACTGTGACCCACCAGGATGGACCAAAACAGAAGATACATGCCTAAATATGTATCCATTATGTATAAAGTCGAATAGCTAATGAAGACCAGTCACAGCCAACAAGGCAGAAAATAAGTGGAGAAACAAAAAACAAACTCTACCCAGATGGAGAACAGAGATACTCGTGCACGTGCTGGGGCAGCTTCTACAAGTAAGTGATCTCTCTCTGTGTCTCTGGGGTCTAGGCTCTGTCTACAGATCAGATCTCTCCACTCACCTGCTCTTACCCCGCCCTCTAATGCCACTCGCCAGAGCATAAGACATAGAAAACCTACAAAAAATGGAAACGAATACAAACCAATTTCAGAGACGCAACAGAAGCTGAGAACGAATAATCGATGCACTTCTGAGAGAGTCAGTGAATCCAGCTCCATGTCTTTCTGTAGCTTCGCATATTACTTTCAAGAATGAACCCCCAGTCCTTTGAGTTAGCTGAGTAACCCCTTTCCAGAACAGGGGCTAGAGTATTACATGGCTTTCAATTAGCCCGCATAAAGTCACGTCAAGTCACGACAAGTCGAGGCAAGTCAAGTTAAGTCAATTCAAGTGAGTTTTGCTGTTTGATGTCTAAATCAGAAGCTCCAAAGAAGATCCAAAACTCCCTCAAACTCATAGTCAAAACCATCTCTCTCTCTATCTGCATAAAACCCAACCCGAAACACATTCCCAAGTCAGTCTGACAAAAGTCTTAAGACAAAAAGAAACACCAATCTGAAGCCGAAGCCGAAGCCGAGACTGAGTCTGTGACTGTGACTGAATCTTAAATGTTTTGAGCAATGACCTTAAGACGTCTTTTCTTTTTTGTTGTTGTGGGTCGTGTGTGCATGCATGGAATTTCAGATGAGAGAGAACCGCTGGGGGAATGGAGAATCATAAATTACATAAGCAAAACAAAGCAAAGACAGGGGCAGATAGAATGCGGGAACGGTATCAGGATTTGAATTGGGAGCGCGATCGGAGAGGTACAGGACAGATACTCGAACAATAAGCCCAATATATCATCCATTGAATATTATTCTATATTCTGTATTCCGTTCACATTCCCAAGAACTTTGAGAACTGTCCAAAAGAATTTGATTGCTTTTATGCATAGAGAGATCCAAGAACTGTGAAAAGAGATCTGAGATCTCTTTAGCATTCGAATGAGTAGAGCAAAAAGAATGGACAGGGTGGGCCTTCAGCATGGGGCGGGCGGAGCTCAAAGTGGATAAGTGGGCAAACAATCGATGGTTAAACAGCTTGAAAGACAAACATTGACATTGAGGCAAACTGCTAGACCAGTTTAGACCCTGTTTACAACCAGTTGGGTGGGCCAGGTTCGGGCCACTAAATATCCGCCATAAATACATTCGTACTATAGTTAATCAAAAATTGTTTTGCTTTGGAGCAGCTCACCTTCTCAGCTAAATCAAATGTTAAATTCAAATATTCGTCGTTTGTTTTTGGCTAAAACGAATCGAAATACAAGTTTTTATTAACTCAATATTCAACACAGCAAAAAATTCAACTCGAACAAAAAAATATTCAAACACGCCCCAAAAGGGTTTCCAGCCTCGAAATCTTGTTGGGGAGCTTTCAACTGGAAGCTGCTTTTGAATTGCGGTTCTTCGGTTTCTGTTTTAATATTTTGTCTTCGGGTTTGGGGTGTTTGGGGGGACGGGGGTATTAATTTCGATTTCAGTTTTAATTTTGGATTTGGTCTACCAATTTCACGCACAGTTTGATCCAAAAGCAATACTGCACTCGCGACTCTCGAGCTGTTTGGAACGGAGAACGAACGAACGAACGAACGACTCTATTAAATCTCTGTGTCTGCGTTTCGTTGTTGCAGCTGCTGCGCCTGCGCCTCTTTCTCTTAATGCGACTTGCGACTTGACTGAGCTCGAACCGAAGACTGGCAAGTGCGGTTTTGGCTCGCCTCAGTCACAGTTACAGTCGGGTTCGTTGAGGCAGCGCGCCACACGAACGAAGCCAAGACGAAGACGAAGACAAGCCCGAAATCTTGGCTGTTCGTGCGTGCGCAAGTTGATCTCAACTCCCCCCAGGCCGTCCCCCAGTCAACCGCTCTATGAGTTTCTTGGGTCTGCTTGGGCCCAAAGCCCAGCCTTTGCTGTTGCGTGCGTGTGGCCCCGCACCATCACTATTTACCTTCGGTCGATCGTGCTTGTGCTGCTCCGTCTCCTCTCTCTCTCGGCGTTCCACTGGTTAACTTTTGACGAAACCGAAGTCTCGAGTCTCGGCCTGCTCGTGCGTGTGCCAGTCGACTATTCATACCCTTCCCCCCGTCTGTACTCTGTGCCGAGCTTGAGTAGCTTTGGCCTCTCGCCTCATTCCTTTTGCCGCTCTTTCCTGCTATCGAGCGTGTGTGGAAGGCGACAAAATGTCAAATGATCGCCAGCCACTTAGGACCTCCAGCTAGCAACTGGTTTTACAGTTGTTCCAGTTGTGATTGTGCCTGGGGCCCCTCAACCCAACCCTCAACCCCTTGGCCAATGATCGAATCAACCTGCTGAAATCTTTTTCATATAAACTTCTTATTTGTGCGGAGTTAAGGCTTGGGATGCCGCCGAATAATTTGAAAACTTAGAACAGTTACTTGCAGAAGCTTGGTAAAAAATTCGACATTTTCCAAATTGATTTCCTGCAGCCCACTGCGAGTACATCCCCATTCCATTGCTCCATCTCTAATGGCTCCTTTCTCCAATTATGACTATTATTTCCCCAATTTACGTCCGCTCTAACAACGGCCGATCGCCACGCCTCTTTCGTTTTAAGTGCACTCGAAGTGAGTCAAGGAGGAAGAGAGTCAGGCCCGAAGAGAATTCGATCAAAAGTGGAACTGGATCTTGGAATGCCGTCCAATGGCCTGGAACGGCAACGGCAATGGGAATAGTAGAAATGGGAACGGAATTGGGTACGGTTACAAAGTGGTGACACTCACGACACTTCCCTGCCACTGCCACTGCACTCCCCGCTACTGCACTTCTCACTCTCCCCTCTCTGGCTCTCCCTTGGAATGCGTTTGCAGTGGGGAAACTTTCTGCACTCCGTGGTGTAGAGGGGCGGAAGAGCTGTGGGGAGGAGACTTGCAATTGCAATTGGCCAAGCTGACCAGAAACCTGTTACCACTTTAAGGAAAAGCTCACTCTATCCAAAAATAGGTGAGAGATGGATTGAGAGAGAAAGAGAGAGAGACGAGGAGATGAAACCCCAATGATGCCTCTGTACAAAGGCTGGCACGTTGGGCAAGGGGACAAGGAGGCTTCATTTTGACGCTCAACGCTCGAGGAAAACCAGAAACAAGTTTTTCCAGTAGACGAAAGAGGAATCCGGCTCATCTGCAGCTGCTGGCTCGGGGCCACTGACGGAGGATGAGGATGGGGCGAGATGCTGAAAAAGTTGTCAAGAATCTCGGATGCGAATCGATCAATAACCTTTCAAATCAAATTGCAACAAAAAAGACACGATAGCAAACAGCCACTTACCAACTACATCGAAATGTGGATGATGATGATTAGGCCTCTGGGCGATCTATCCAGATTACCTATCGAGTCTGACAAGTCATTCCAAGAGACACACAAAAATGCTTATTTCAGTTTTCTTATGAAAACAATTGGTGTCTCTGATGGGTCTCTACTGGGATACGTTTAAAGGAGCATTCTCAGTCCTGTCAGTGTAGTTTTATGCATAATAATTACACTGCCAGATTTAATACCCAACACACCATTTTCATCTATGTAATCTTATGATTTATGTGTTTTTAAAATATGTACCCTCAAGTGATCTGCGAGTGAGCATTGATCATTGATACTCTAATGATCTGTCATAGATCTTCTCTCAGTTCTTATGTTCAACTTGAGTCTCCCACGCACCGAGTCAAACGTGGAAAAAGTTAGAGCAACAAATTCGTAAAGATTGAGTGGATAAGCATACTAATACTAACATGCACATAGATGTACATATGTACATTTGTATTTACATCTTTCACCTTATTGGAATAGTTGCTTTTGCATTTTCGAACACGTTTTTCGGTGTTTCGGTTTTTCGATTTTTCGTTATTTTTCTTGTTTTTTTTTGTTGTTGTGCGCATTGTTTGTTTTGTTGTTTTCCTTTTTCTTGTTTACATTTTTACGCAGCCTAAAGTCAGAGCGGGAGCGAAGGAGAAAGAGAGTCAGTGCAGGAAGGGGTGGGTGGCGGGCAGAAGAGAGACGGAAAACTGGTTTCCAACAGAGAGGTGCGCGTGGTCATTATTAAGCTTTGGTCTTGTCCGGTGGTAAGGGGAAAGCAGAGTGGAAGCAGTGGGGTTACAGGGCGAAACAAGTTTGATCGAATCCGAAACTCGACGCGCAGCCTGCTTCTGATCCTGCTGAGAATGATCCTGGGCACCCTTTCCATTACAATTATGTTTCAGTCTTCACACCTTCCCTTACATTTTTTGAACCATCTTTTTAGCTATTTCTGTTACTTGTTGGACACTCTTTCAGTTTGTTCAGCTTCTCTGACTGTCCCTTGGAAATTTTCAACTCAAATGGCAGGATTTTGATGTCAATTCATAGTCGGACTCTGCACGAACCTCTCCAGCGTGATCTTCCCTTTTCCATTCTCCACACTTCGTATCCATTTGCACTATTCTTTATGCTATTCTTTATTCACAAGCCGCTTACGTGCTAGACAAAAAAAACGAGAGAGCGAGCAGGGGGATTCCCTGGGCCTGAATCCTGGCCACCCTTAAGGGGGGGAGTTCTACCAGCTGCCGGCGTAGGCATTGGCCGAGGCCTTGGCATAGGCATTGCTGCTACTGCCGCCTCCACCGCCGCCACCGCACGGGTTGCAGCCTCCGTTGTTACCTCCACCACCTCCTCCTCCATAGCTGTAGCTGTTGGCGCTGCTGCTGGCATAGGATCCACTTCCTCCTCCGCCGCCACCGCCTGGGCGGAAGCCTCCTCCACCGCCACCGCCTGGATGGAAGCCTCCACCGCCTGGATGGAAGCCTCCACCGCCTGGATGGAAGCCTCCACCGCCGCCACTGGGTTGATGACCTCCGCCGCCGCTGTAGACTGGCTTCACCACATATATATCGATGGTGCCTCGGCCGCCACCTCCATGACCACCGCCGCCACCGCCCCAGCCTCCGCCTCCGCCTCCGCCTCCGCCACAGCCCCAGCCACCGCCTCCACCGCAGCCGCCATTGCCAACGAGGATTTTCTTCTTAAGCGCCAGCAGCGATGGCTGGACGAGACCCACGCAGATGGCCAGGATGAGCGCCCAGCAGCCGAGCAGCTTCCAGTGTCTCATGTTGAAGTTTTGTATTTTTGATCCTCACAAAACGGTGCGATTTCTTCTCGTCTCGTCTCGTCTCGTTCCGTTCTGTTCTGTTCTGCTCTTAACTTGATGAAGCCGCTGGCCAACTAATCGTGGATCCGTTCATGGCATTCCATTTTATAGAATCTCATCCTCCTCGTGGCTGTCCATTGTTTGGAACGGTGTGGACCGTATCGTATCGATGATGCGCTGGGTGCTTGTCAGATGCATTATCGTCATCGTTTCGGGCCCTCAGCGGCTCTCAGGCAATTGGCAGTGCATGAGTTGGTGGGGTTGGGAGATCTGGGGGTTCCAGCATTCGGGGGAGTCGTAATGCACACACAAAACAATATCAGACAGAATCCGCAAAACAGGTATTAACTATTAATTATCCACTCAATGGCCGGCGAAGCGCATCGAGCATGAAATGAGACACTTAAATACCCTGCTGACAGCCGCGAGGAATTGGATGTCCAATTTACCTATAAATAACAAATAATTTCTGATGTCTTCCAACAAATGAGTGACAAAAAAGGTGACCACTAATGTCACTTTTACGTCAGGGGAACCACCTTTAACTACATATCGCTGTTACTATAATTTCTCCATTAAATAATGCAAAATTTGATGATTGTGAAGAGCATTTTTGTCAAGCTTCACAACCCTTTAGGGTTAGGGCATCTGCAGTTATATGCATGACAAATGCTGGAAAATCCCTGTTACTAATAGAGAATACTCCATAGAGAATCATGCACATAACCAGAAAGTGAGGGAGAGAGAGCCTGGGGCAAGCAATGTACGTGGAGGAAATCTAAATTATCCAGGAATCCGCGAGTTAAAAGCTCAAGTACGCTCGTAAATGTGCAAATTACTCATCAGAATCTATCTCTTTTTTTACGAGTATCTCCCATATCTATAAAGATTCCCGCTCCATGCCACATCAGTGTTTGGGAACCGATGGGCAACGTCTCCGTCTCTTTTTGAATCAAAAAATCCCCCGATGTCAACCCCGATGGAAAAGCGGATATGCTATTTAAATTGGGGTATATTAAACTGGATTTTCTCGAGGGGGTTTTCGCGGTCTTCACATACATACAAAGCTTAAGAAAATGACTTTGCTTTGGAAGCGATCAAATCCACAAATATTTGAGGCTATGAATTCCCAAATGGAATCAACCAATCAATGTGCATTTGTTGGAATATCCTTATGGGTTGTGCAGTACAACCTGTGCTGCCCGTTTAGGTGTCCGCAAGCAAAACACAAATCCTTTGAAATGGAATATTTAATAAAAAATATACATAAGTATATATAGAGGCATGTTGCATCATCGTACACACATCAAATATATGTATATATATATATCTATATATGTATTCTGCTAGATTTATGTATACAAATATATTTTTTTTTTTTTTTTTGTTTGCTTCATTTCATATGACATTTTGGAATGATTATTTAATGCATTACATCAGTTGTTTTCGGTGTGGCGTGTATGTGGGTGTGCTGGTGTGTGAGTGTGTGTGTGTGTGTGTGTGTGTGTTTTGTGGGGGTTTGGGCATGTGTCTGATTTAATCGCTACATAGGCACGTCAGTTCTATTTGTTGATGCTGCTTCCAGTGGATCGTTTTCTTACATCTAAACGATTCTAAACATACATAAATATATTTTCATACGTACAGATACATAGATGTCTGCATACGTTTTCACTTTTGCATTTTATACAAAAACAAAACAAAAACACAGGCATTATAATAGTTTTAATCATAGGTTTTTATGAGCTTTTCGCTAATAAATATACATACATACTCGTACATAATCGAAAAAAAAACACAAAAATTCATTAATTTATTTGCACATAAATATGTGGCTATTACATAATACATAAATATGTATGTATGCACGTATGTATGTATGTATATAGTACATACTGTGTGTGTGTATAAAATACTATGCGTGTCTGTTGTATGCATATGTGTGTGTGTGTGTGTGTGTGTGTGTGTGGGAGGGAATCATTCATTGATCGTGATCCGAGTGATTGTTTGATTGATTTATTGCTGATGACTGTGCTAAAAGCAATTTGCAATTTTCCAATTTTACAAAAATATGTCAACATAAATATGTTATATATGAACCTTACTATCTATCTCTCTCTATCTCTCTCTCTTTCGCTCTCGCGCTCTCTGTTGCCTTCTTTCCAGCTTTCTTTCTCTATTTTTGCTATCTTTCTGTTACTTTCGTATATGTTGTACAAAATAAATCGCAGCAAAATGCACTTTCTTCCGACACAAACACAAAATGTCTAAAATATATAATCATTAAGCTTTTCTGTAAATAAATACAGGTTCTGAGTTTTGCTATCATTTGTTTTTGTCTCCTTGTTGCTCCTTTCGTTCGACGACTCTCGCGTTTTGCTTTGTTCATTTGTGGTGGTTTTACTCTTTTAACTAATAATTGGCTATAAATATTAACATTTGTATTATGTCTTGTTCGATGAGCGAGTGTGGGCAAAAGGGCAAAGTAAGGGGAGGTATACGAATCCAATAGGTTCAGAGTACTGTTCTGAATTCTCTGAATATATCAATTCATAATTTATAGAAATAAAATCAAATCTTATATGCTGTCTTCTCTGCTCAAATTTGTAATGTTTTCAAAGTGGGCAAAGCTATTCGGGTAAAACTGAATTCAGTTTACAGATCAGACAAGGGTACATTTATTCCATTGAGTTATTTGAGAATAACTCCATTTTCCCTACTTGGAAGTAATACATTGAAATAGCTAATTGCTTAGTTATTATTGTGCAAATTTTCATTTAAGCCAGTGCACGAATATATTTGTTCTATCAAATGTTCGCTGCAGGGGTGTTTTGTTCTTCTCATGAGACTTGAATTTTTAACTTGTGGTACAGTGAGTATTTAGTATGGCAAATATTCTGCAGCATGTTTGATCAATGTTTTGACTTATGTAAATATTGGGAGGTGGAATGCCATTCCAAGAACATGGCTTTGGACAAACAATTTCGAATTAAATGAACAATAAATAGACAGATGTAAACTATATTTAAAAGGCGAGACCAATCCAACACACAAATGTGATTACATTTTATGACGTGCGCATGACTTTTAGTATTTCGCTTTGATTGATGTTTATAACAGATATTTCAATAATTATACCCGGTACTCGAGGAGTAAATAGGGTATATTGTATTTGTGTGAATAACGGTTGTGTGTAACGCACAGAAGGAAACGTTTCCGACCCCATAAAGTATCTATATTCTTGATCAGCATCAATAGCTGAGTCGATAGAGCTGTCTGTCCGTCTTGTTTGTCTGCTAGTTCTCAGAGACTATAAGAGCTAGAGCCACCAAATTTTGGCTCCAGACTGCTGTATGCTTACACTGAAGCCAGTGTATTTTAAATTTAGCCTCGCCCCCTTCCGCCCCTGCAAAAGGGCGAAAACCTACCAAATCTACAGTTTTGAAAATACAAGAAAACTAAAAACGCCGTTCGGTAGGGATGGCCATATCTATCACATCACCAAATTATTATAGCCAGAATGAAGAAATTAATTTGCAGTGGCTAAACCCGCCCTGTCCCGCAGCTTTTGTTTTTTTTTTCACATTTTCTAATTCACACTCTGCTTCTGCTTCACTCGGCCTCTGCCGACTTTTAACCCACCCCGTCCAGCAGCTTATATTTGTTTTTTTTTGTGTGCGGGCGCTGCCTCCGCCGCGAGTCTGCGTGTGTGGGTCTAGGGAAGGGCGGCGAGCTAAGGGAGCGTGTTGGTGTGAGAAGTGTTGTAGATGTAGATGATGACAGATGAAGAAAAAATTTAAAATTTGACAAAAACACCGCTAAGATGCAGATGTAGTACTGAGTGCCGGGTATAAAAGTTGTGACGCGTAAGAAGCGTCTCACACGTCCCTTCTCGTTTTTTGATTGATTTTAACAATTATTTGTCGAAAAATTAATATCGTCGTAGTTAATTTTGTAATGGGAATGGGTTGTATGACATAAGACTTATCTGGGTGTCTTTTATCGCTTTATCGAGCGCTCTCACTGCATGTATTTCTCGTAATACCATCTTTTTTTTCAGATAAGACTCTTGGCAGAGTCTATTGCAAGCAAGCAGTGCACTTTGGCTAGTGATGGCCATCGCATGGGGTTGCAATTCACCTTAATTATCGGTAAATGAATATTACCTCGATTTTCAATACGATTTGAATAATTTAAAAACTAAAGCAAAGGCTCAATCTTAGTGATTTATTTCAGGTTATGAGGTTTCACTATGAGTTTGTATGGATTCTCTTCGTTCTCCCCCTCCTCGACTTTCCCCTTTTCTCATCCTGGCTATATTATATGTAACATATATTTAACTGTGTTCCTATCTTTAGTTTAGTGTTTTGTTTGTTTGTTATAATTGCACTTATGTTGCTATCTTTCTCATGTATTGTGTTCCCCTTTATATATGTATCTCTCTGCTGCTTCTGCATCTGCTGCAGCTCCTTGTCTCCTGCTCCTTCTCATTGTCTCTTGCTGCTGTTTGTTCTGCTTTCATTTGTTCTGTTTCTGTCTCTTTTTGTTTTTGATGTTTGATATACATTAACTTAACTTAAGTAAAGTTCAGTACTGAATAAATTGCATGCGTGCAAAGGAGTTAGAAGCCGTAAAAGCCAGCAATGCAAATTGGCGAGTTGGCCTCTCCATTTACCCCCACAAATGGCGACATGCAATTAATGAATATAAATAATTAAAATGTATGATCAAAACTAGCAACTAAATGCGTGTGTCTATAAAAGATGAAGCTGCCTGGACAAACACACACACACACATACACACACACACGAAGCGCGTGGAAATGGTTTTCCCTGGAATGAACACGCCCATTGCACAACTCTGGCTGTGGCTGCGTGGCTGTGTAGCTGTGTGTGTGTGAATTAGTGGGTATGTACGACATTCTAGGAATGCTTAGCATATATTTTGTATACATATACGCATGTATATCTAAGTTCTACCTATACATATACATATACACAAGTGTTTGTCTGGACGTTGATATGCAATGACTGCACCATCAAGTGGCCCATGCGACACCAAGCCAAAGCCTGTTACGAGGGGCACTGCCGCATGACGCGCGGCGCGATTAACCGAACCAGTGTATATCTCATATTGAATACAATTTCATATTGCAGAGAGCGTTCCACCCATCTCTGCCTCAAATACTTTATAAAAAATACAAATTGTGCCGAGCTATCCAACGTTTTTTCCTAATACCTAAAATTATGGAGCATGGTGCAGTTGTGCCAGGCGGTGCAGTGCGGTGCACGGAGAATGCCGA
The DNA here is from genome assembly GCF_900245975.1 of Drosophila guanche. Classification (NCBI taxonomy): domain Eukaryota; kingdom Metazoa; phylum Arthropoda; class Insecta; order Diptera; family Drosophilidae; genus Drosophila; species Drosophila guanche. The sequence goes on from NW_022995745.1 coordinate 6,537,768, forward strand.
TGAGGTGCCAGTAGGTGATGGTCATTCATTTAGCGCGTAAAGGCACTGAGAAAGTGTGGTCCGCCCATATCGAATTGCTGCTGCTCGTAGCCATCATCGACTCCGCCAAAGCTGTGGCTGCCACTTCCCCCTCCACCGCTGGCACCCACGCCCACACCCAATCCTCCCACTCCTCCGACTGCCAGCGCCGCTGCAACTGTGGCCGCTTTTATCTGGCTAATGGCCAGCATGGAGGGCTTGTCGCCTGGCTTCCAGCGACGATGAATGCCCATCGACTTGAGTTTCTGGCAGACGGACGATGGCGAAATGTTGATGCCCTTCTCGGCCAGCCGGGCCGACACTTTCCAATACTGGATGTTGCTATCCTCCTCGATCAGCTCGAGTATCTCCCGGGTGATGTTCTTGTCCCGTAGCTCCCGTTCGGCGGCTTTCAGGCGGCGTCGCGGCAGTGGCAACTTTGGTGGTGGCAGCTGACGGTGCTGCTGCTGGTGCGGTTGAGGCTGCTGTTGAAAGTGTGATGTGTCCGCTGGCGTCTGATGACGCAACTGTTGCTGTTGCCGCTGTTGTTGTTGCTGCTGTTGCTGCTGCTGCTGTTGCTGACGGATCAACTCCTGCCGCTGGCGCTGCTGCTTAATGCGCTCCATCTGCTCAAGTTGCTGCTGACGCTCTTGCCGCTCCTGCTGCGCCTTCTGCAATGCCTGTTGCCGCTGGTGTGCCTGCTGCAGTTCCTGCTCCTGCTGTGCCAATTGCTGCTCCTTGACGTTGGCTACATCTGTAACGCGCGAATCGTCGCCTAGCGCCGAATGGCGTCCGTCGGTGCGCTTGTTGCGATAGGAGAGCGGCACGCCCTTCAGTATGGCATCGCGCACCTTCCATGCCGTCATCTGCGATACGTTAAGCGCTCGGGCTATCTCCATGGTGGATGAATTCTGTGCCACCAGCAACTTGGCCATGGCGTACTTCTCGTCATCGATAAAGACGTTCGGCTTGCGCGGCTTCTTCGCCGAACCAGAACTAGAGCCCGACCCTGTCGCTGTTGAGATTGAGGCTGACGATGGCGTTGCTGTCGCTCCGACATGGGGCGTTGGGACGGCGACATTGGTGTTGCTGCTGTTGCTGCAGTTGCTGCGAGAATGGAGAGAGTTGAGAGCCGATTTATTAGCGGGGAAACCTTCACGGAACTGTGGACTGTGGACTCACCTCTCGTTGCTGTTCATGTGGGCCATGGAGCGTAGGGACAGGTTCACGGGTAGAGCATGGCTGCACCGGGGTGGAGAGACAAATTATAATTTAAATTCAATTCGAAAGGGGGATCGATCCTCTACTCTTATTTCAACTAATATTTCAAATAATTCAACAACTAATGTATTTACATTACACATACAAATCTTCTTCTCTTGCATCTGCCTGGTGTATTAAATGCTTGTCTCTAGCAGCAATCTGCAGCTCTCTTCTGTTTAATCTAAATAAAATGTATGTGTGCACTCCGATAGATCTAGAGAACTACAACTCACAGCTTATTTCACATTTAAGGTCCAAACATTATTACATTTTCTATACAAAATCTATTTTCCCGCTGATAACATTTTTTTGCAAACTGCTTGCACTGCTTGCCTGTGGAAGTCATGGAATGTTTGGCATTCCATGCACAGTAACACCGTTACTTGAACCTAGGGGACATGTGAAAAATCGAAGCAGAGCAGATAGCTTCGGGAAGTCGATTTATGCTCTAAATATGCTTAAGCGCCGCAGGGTATGTCCATAGTTAAATTCTCTCTTCGCTCCACCACTATCACCACTGTCTCTGCCAGTCAATTTTAACTGCTTTGAGTCTTTATTTCTTGCGTTGATTGCTTGCTGCGTGAAATGCACTGCTTTCTAGAACTGATTTTACAGAGATGCTAAATTGCAACATACGTGACGGCGGGCGGATAACGGGTGAGCAGCGGCATTGCTCCATTGTGGGCTGGCTTCTGCTGATGATGCTGTAGCTGCTCCCGATGCTGCTGCTGTTGCTGGTGCAGCTGCAACTGCTGGGCGTTGACGATGTGTGGAAAATGCTGCGACTCGGCCAGCAGACGCTTGTAGACCTCGACAGTGGGTCGCGAAGGCACATGCACTGGCACCTGAGACGGAGCCGTGGCCAATGGCGGGGGCGGGAGCGAGACAGAGTTGGCCCCGCCCGTATTGGAATGACGCTCGTTTTCGTTGCCCTCGTAGGAGTCGTGCTCGACGGGATCAGAGTCCGGATCGGGGTCTTCCAGCTGGCCGCGCATATCGTATCCATTGTGGAGCAGACTGCACACAGCATCCTCGTCGCCCATGTAGCCGGCCGTCTCTTCTGCACCAATCTCATCCGCGCCGCACTCGTCGCCCAAGGCCAGCGAGCTGTGGAGCTGGTGCTGATGCTGAGGGTGAGGGTGGTGGAGCTGCTGCTGTTCCTGCTGCTCCTCATCATCGCTGTCCTGTCGCTCCTCCTTGATCAGGCCCAGGCCAAGGTGGCCATAGGGCAGACTCAGATGCTGATGCTCCCGCTCCCGCTCAGCTGCTGCCGCAATGGCAGCTGCAGCCTCTTCCTGCTGCTGCTGCATGGCGTGGATATGCTGCTGGTGTTGCTGCTGGAGCTGCTCCTCAGCGGCCTGGTCCACCACACGCTCGTGCAGACTGACTCCGTTGACGAGGCTCTTGCGCAGACGCCAGGCAAAAGTGCGCGAAATGTTCAGCTCGTTGGCGATTACCGTGGTGGTGGCCTCACGCAGGATTAGTTGCTTGGCCAGGGCGATTTTCTTGGCGTCCAGCTTGATGCGAGTGCGCCCCTTCCGCTTGTTAACCAAGCCCAGTCTGAAAGTTAGCGACAAACGGTCGTCAATTAATGTGTCAGGTTATTAGGTAAACCTCGCTGGCACTCACTTGCGGCTGTTCACGTGCAGATCTGGTGCTGTTGGCTTACGTGCTGGCCCTGATCCTGTTCCTGTTCCTGCCCCAGCTCCAGCTCCTCCACCTGTTCCGCCTCCAGTGGCTGGGACACGCTTGGGGAAGTTGTTAAACTGCACAATGTTCTGTTTAAAGAGCTGCTGCAGCGGCCTGCGTATACAAGAAGAAAGGAAAGTCAGTACAGGCTAACAGCACAGACTATGGGGTATCCGCTCACATCTTGGCAGCCTTGGAGGGACATCCGGTGCGCTTGTGCCAGCCCAGATGGTGGCCCGTTGGGAAGAGGACATGGCAGTCCGAACATTGCATGGGCCGACTGTAACCAAAGAGAGAGAGAGAGAAGCGCGTTATTACTGGGACTCCGACGAGCATTCTGCACTTACGTTTGGTTGCGCCGCTTCTTTACGCAACGACCACGCCGGATGTGCTTCTCCAGGAAACGCTTGTAGAAGTAGGTCTTGCGGCAATTGCTACACTCGTAGACGGGCCCCGGAGCCCCGTGGACGCTCTGCATGTGCGCCTTAAGGATCTGTTTCATGTCAAAGGTCTGGTAGCAGTGCGGACACTGGAATCCTGGTGTACCGCGCATCACCTGTTGTCCAGCCTCATGGGCCGCCGCCGCCATGGCCTCTGAGTGATCGGCAGCCATGTCTGGGCCGATCATAGAATCATCGCCGGGCGTAATCAGCTCGATTTCGGGTATCAGTGGCAGTGTCATCTCCTCGTCATCGTCATCCTCATCCACTTCGTGCTGATGGTCGAGATCCTGGTCGTGGCCAGGCAAACCGGCGCCATTGGGGAACTTATTCATCTGGTGCTGCATGTACTCCTGCATCAGGCGGATCGAGTTAAAGTCGAACGGCTCCTTGGGGTGGCCATCTTGGACAGTTATCTCGCCATCGTCGTGCTGGTCGGGTGACTCTCCATGGTGCATCACCGCCAAGTCCTCGTCTTCCCCATCGCCCAAACCCAGACCCACACCATTGCTGAGCTCAATGCCTGACTGATCCTGCTGCTCGTTATCGAGCAGTGGCCTCTGCCCATCATCCAGATCAAACTGATGCTGCTGCTCCTCCTGCTCCTCATCCTCCGCATCCTCTTCATTGGGATCCTCAACCAGGTTCCCGTTAATGGCATGCCCATGACCATTCTGTAGGCGCTCCTCAGACTCCCCAGCAGCGCTCGCATTATCATGATCATCTTCATTGCCATTGCCATTTGCGTTATCATTGTCCTCATCTTCGTCATCGTCGGAGCTGCTGCTGGAGGAGCTACTTCCGCTTCCGGTGCCACTGCCACTGCCGCTGCCGCTGGCGGTGCCACTGCTGCTGGCAGTGCTGCAGCCTCTGCTCTTTGCCCGATCCCCCGATCCGGCTTCCTCTTTTCGGTTTTCTCCTCCCGCCTTCTGCCTCTCCGCGTCGCCCTCGATCTTCTTCAGCAGTAGTTGCTGGCGGTAAAAGTTGTCCGCATCCTCGCACTTCTTCTTGAACAGACAGGCCGAGATCGCTGTCTTGGCGCACTCCACGCAGACCTGCTGCGGCAATGTGTCGTTCTTACTGATCTGTAACAAAAGAAGAAAATGCAAAATCAGGTCAATTATTGATCAAAACTTTACAAATTGCAGCTCTTCCAAGAAAGAATTCCAAAAGTTGAATAAGTAGAGCGTTGCCAAATCGATTGGTGACGAGTGCAAGGCGTTAGGACATTTTTGTTTACCAAATATCTAACGGTTTTCACAAACATTTCTGTGTAGTGGTGCAAACTTTTTTAAACAAAACAAAAGTGAGAGAATTCAAATGAATGGAAAATACAAATTTATAAGCTACGAGCGACAAGGGACCCTAGGCTCTACTCCACTCCTTTCCCTACCCACAGCAAACCGCACACGGCACATGTAAATGTGTAAATATTAATTTATGTACATACATACATAAGTATGTATTAGCACGTTTGTAAGCCAACCCAATGGACGGGGCCAACGAACGTCTAAGCTGGAGTCGACCTAACGTAAAGTAGGAAACAAGAGGGGGGAGGGAGGCCGAAGAACAAAGCCAGCGAGAGAGGCAGAGCGAGAGAAGTCGACGGCATGGCTCTCTTGGAAAAGAAAAATGTATGGAATTAAACCAAACATATGAATTATACATACAAACAAACAACAAAAGCAAACACAAAATACCAAAGAAATATGTACATGCATGTGTACGCAAGTGTGTGTGTGTGCTCAAGAGGAAGGAGGAGGGGGAAAATAAAAGGTAGGCAACACACACACACAAATAGCAATTCAAACGGTAATTTATTTTACAAAAGCCGAAGCTAAAGAAACGAAACGAAACGAAGAAATACGAAATTTAGTCTAAAAAGCAAAACAGTTTCAAGACACAAAACGAAAAATTGGCAAATATTTGTTAATAAAATTGTATATGTACATATTTACATGCATACGTGCATACATAGATTGAAAAAAATAACAAAATTCTTTAAAATATGCAGAGACGAAATCAAAGCCGAACCCCAAATAGTAAGTAACAAACCGAACAAATAAAAAAGAATAACAAAAATTTGTGCCTGTTGGAGTGCCAACGAGCGGGGAAGGAGGGGTAGCGTACGAGATACAAGCAATGAAAACTGATGCCAAAAATATGTACTTATGTACACACATGTGAAAATTAATACGAATGAATAATAAACAACGTTTGTAAAAAACTTCTCAGTATCTGTTTTTCTTGGCATTTTGATATTCCACGAAGGTGAGCCATTTTTTCATTGCGTTTAATCTTGGGTTACGCACGTACATACATGTGTACATATGTACATACATACAGTGGGACAGTGATGAAAAACAGTTGATGCCAATAATGATAGTGATTGTAGATGGGGACTACATAATTTCTGCCTCTAAGCCAGGCGTAAGGAGAGCACAGCATTTTGGACCGAACTGTGTCGGCATGTTAGAGTGCTTAAAGCTAATGCCTACAAGTTTATTTGACGCATTTAACATCCTAATTTAAGTAGACCCTTAGATTTGTAAACATCCATACATTGCACACTCAATTTCCCACTGTAATGGCGCGGGCACACCAAAAGCCGAAAGCGGGGCCAATAAAAGTTCTGAAATAAAGCAAGCCCACTGCAACGGTGCAACGGTGCAGCGGTGCACGTGCGCACACTGTTCGTTTGGCTGTGCTGAGAACTTTGAAAGCTCTTCCAAAAGGGGTCGGTCAGCTTTGTTTAATCGAACAAGCAGTGTTTTGGCTTTATCAGCTGAGAGAGTGTGTCTGATATCTACAATCAATACATGTAAATACATACACAATGTACATACATATGTACACACAGATGTCAGAAACCAACTACCGGCCCACTAATCAAGCTACGGGAAGCGCTCTCTCGCATTACATATAATTATACTCGGCTCTCACCTGGACGTTGGCCAGTGTGGTTATCTTCTGCCAGAGCGAGTCCTCGCCGAATATTGAAATCATTTGCATGGGACTGCCGCTCGCGTGAGAGCCGATGCAAATACGACATAGCTCGTCGTCCATGGTGAATGCACTCCAGTCGCAGTCCCAGTCCCCGGCTCCGTCCCCTTCTCAGTTGAATGGTGGATGCTGCTCTTTAGGTCGTCGTCAGCTGTTAGAGCGGAAGTGGAGTTGGAGTGTGACCAGCTTCCTGTCAACTGCATGCCAGAGTTGTCACCCTCACGCGACCAGCCGCCGCCTCTTTCTGCACGATACGGCGTGATTTGGGTGGTGGTAAGTATAAGAAGAGCAACAAGTGGCGCACAAGAACACAGATTTATGGAGCCAATGGTCCCTTTTGGACTGTCTGGCAGTGGATTGTAAACTGAAATGAAAGAAAACTATTTATTAATAATGAAACGAACAAAAACTGTGCACAAAACAGAATATGATATGAGCTCAAAATGGCAAGGGCAGGGGAGGGAATGTGCTGGGGCTGACTTTAAAGTAGGATGGAAACACAAAACGTAAAAGAAAACTAAATAAAAAGTTAACAACTAAGAAATATGCACACACACACGCACACACAGAGAGAACAGTGACAACCACCACACATTCGCTGCTACTCTTTTACTCCCCTTGCGGGTACCCACAAACATTTATACATACATAAATATACATACATGCATATGTACATACATATTTATTGTGTGGATTCCAGAAACAACAAAAAGCAATTCTTACTGCCTTTGCCGCATACAAAAAGTTTATGAACTTGATACACACACTCATACACCGAGATAAACACACGAACACGAAAATAAAATTACACAAAAGAAAACAAGTCGAAACTAAAAAATAACATTCACACAGACACAAGCAATGACAAAGAGAGCGAGTGAGAGAGACAAAAACAAATAATAATAGAAAAAAATCGTAACGAAACGAAATGAAATAAAACTCTATATCTATGAGAAAGAGTCGAAGAAGGGGTAGGGGTGTTTGGGGAGGGCAGCTGTAGAAGGTTCCACACAAAGCACATAAAACTACGACATTTATTGTTTCTCTTTCTTTCTCTCTCTCTGTCTCTGTCTACACCATTCAATTGTGCGTAGTGGTCAGAGGGAAGTGGGGAAAACTAGTTGGAAAATCAAGTGAACTTTTACACTCGATGACATTAGAAGCAATTCGATCAATTAATCGTAACAAGTCATCGAACTATTAATGTTTCTCCTTCATTCATCATGCATATTCATCACTCTTTTCTGGTTTTAATTATTTAAGAAAATCCTTATCCTTATCCTTAGACATTGTCTCTTTACTCCCCAACCTCTTAAAGTAAAATTAATACAAAACAATTTAGCGAACTGCATGTAATGTTTAATATCCAATATTCTTCCTCTCCTTTCATAGTTATTTCCATTACATGCCATGAGCTCGCTATATTTTAGCTCCTATTCCTCCCGTCCTTCCACTCAACCAACTCTTTTACTTCTCCATCCATTCTGCCAAAGTTCTCGCTCGCTCTCTCTCTCTGTCTTCATAAGCGTACAAGGTGAATGAACGGAAATAGAAAATGCGTGGAACAAATTCAAATGCAATTCAAGTTCAGGAATGCAAAAATTCACAACCAGTTACAAAAATAGTGGAACGTTGCGGAAAGTGGCTCTGGGGGGGGGGGGGAGTGGCCACACGTAAATACATGTGCATACATACATACATACATACATACATACATACATGCATGTACATATCACAGGCACATGAGTTGGCAAATTGAAATCTTTTTTTCGTTTTCTTTTTTGATCTCTTGCGAACGATCTCTTTGAAATCGGAATCTGTATGGGGTAAGAAGGATGTAGAACATGTTGAAAAGGCAAGAAGAAGCAAAAAAGAGGTACAATGTAGATGGAAACAGAGAGGACCCGGAAACTGGAAACATTTTTGAACAACGTTGCTACCGCTTGCAACACTACACTACTGCTTGCATCCTCCGCCCACACCCTACCGGTCAAACTTTTTGGTTTATTTGGTAGCTGTGAGATGCAAATGGCCATCTTTTTTTGGTTGTAATTAAGAAAACTGTTTAAAAATAAATTGAGTTGGTTTAGTTGAAGTTTAAGTACTCGTCTATCTACACGATTTTAAGTTAAATAAATTCCTTGGTTCAAACAAGAAAATATATTATTCGGGCATACATATTTGTTAGATAATTCCGCTCCTCATCTCCCCCCGATATACAAAAACACCACACAAAACACACCTCAACGCAACACACCTCTGTGCCGCCGATCTGCACCTCACCCCCGGAACACTACACCCAAGCAAAAGCATAAGCCTCACACAGAGATATGAATAGGTTCCAGGTTTGTAAGTGGCCCGCATATGCCTGTGCCTCTCACCATGCCGTGCACAACACCCCCTCCACCGCTCTGCCCGACACTATCAATTACCATTCCAAGTCACAGGCACCGACATGGTCACAGCCAGAGCCAGAGCCAGACATTGTTTAAAGTTTAAAATAAAATTAAATAAAATTGAACCCATATAAAGACGAGACAATGGAAAGAGACGCATGGAATGGGGGGAGGGGTGTTGAATGGAAAGGAAGGAGATCTACCGTCGCGTATTCGCGGTTTAACACACACATATGGATGTCTACATGTATGAAGAAATACACCAAAAACAAGGACAAAAACAACAACCACAAGATGTAAGAAAATGCAAGACTTATGAGAGAAGGGAGATGGAGCTTCTGCGGCCCCAGTGCGTAGGCAAGAGAGGAAAACCCCAACAGAAAGAGAACCACAGCACGTGTTGAAGAGAGGAGAGGCGGCAAGAAGAAATCAGCAGAAAAGTCAAGAAACTCGAGATTTTTGCTTCTTCTTCAATTTTCCAGAAAAAAATAAAAAATCAACTAAGAACATTTTAGCTTTGGAGGTCGAGCTTTTAATGCCCTTGCAGATCAATCGTGGCTATGAGAGTGGAACAAGGACTAATATAAACTTTTGTATAGTTCTTTACAAAAATATGTATACGATATTTACATTTGTTTTTATGTATGTAAATATGTATGCGTATGGTTATGGAATTTGCAAAAGCCTGTGTGGCAAACAATTGCTCAAAGTCATTATACGGTCAGGAAAGGGTAGAAAAAATCTTTAGATGCAAAGAGCGAGAGAGAGAGATGGAGATACCAAATGTTGAAGTCAAAGCCGCAGCCGCAGTCGTAGTGGCGGCAGCGGCGCAGCAGCAGCAGAAGCAACCTACCAACCCCACGACGACATGCCGCTGCGGCAGAGAGCCGACGACAGAAAACGACGACTCTACGACTATTAAAGAGAACGACAGCCACAGCAAAAGCAGTAAGAGCAAGCAAAAGAAGAAGAAACAGTCGACTTACACTTACTATCCCACATATTCATGCATAGCTACATGTACAGATGCACACGTATGTACATACATATGAATGTACATATGTACGTATGTATGAGCGTGCACTGCTTTTGTTGGTTTACCTCCGAGCCGAACCGAACACACACACATACAGACGGACTTAAAAACTTTGTTATTTCTTTTTTTTATGATTATTTTAGCTATTGTACAGTTCCACAGAAAATTTATACACCGCACGAACCTACACAGGCAGTCGTGGGGTGTAAGTGGGACGAGTGGGTTGGGGAGGGGCTATGGAAGGCGGGTGGAGGTAATATTTGTGAGAATATTTGCGGACGAGAATGGAATAGAACTTACACACACACTTGCAGAGAGACACAGAAAACTAGCAGAAGAACAAGAACATGCTGAAGAAGCAGAATTTGAAGAGTTTGAGCAACATTTTTCGCAGAGCGCGGATGATAATGTATCTGTGCGAATGTGTGTGTCTGTCTGCATACATATATATACGTGTGTATGTAAGAGTACTAGATACAATTTTAAATGCTGTCATTGACTTAGAAAGTATTCCAAATAATAAAACTTCGTGTTCTTAAACAACACTAAACACGACGAAACTTTTCTCGTTGCCGTGTAGGTAGTTTGTAGTCATAGTCAACCCCTCTAGTCCCTTGAAGTAAGGTACGAAGTAAGGTACGTGACGCGACAGGACGAACTCGAGACCACTACTCTGCTCTGGCCTTGCATAACAAATTGCGGTTCATCAGGCTAACATGACATTGAATTGTCATGTCACTTCATTCATTGTACTAGATACAATTTTAAATGCTGTCATTGACTTAGAAAGTATTCCAAATAATAAAACTTCGTGTTCTTAAACAACACTAAACACGACGAAACTTTTCTCGTTGCCGTGTAGGTAGTTTGTAGTCATAGTCAACCCCTCTAGTCCCTTGAAGTAAGGTACGAAGTAAGGTACGTGACGCGACAGGACGAACTCGAGACCACTACTCTGCTCTGGCCTTGCATAACAAATTGCGGTTCATCAGGCTAACATGACATTTTTAGTGAAACTGTATTGGGTGGGTGGATGCGATTATTTGCAATGGAAAAACCGTTTAATTATTTATCCAGGATTTATCTGCATTATTTACACAAACATTGAGAATTTCACTTGACTATTTCAACGGTATTCTGCTATCTAGCTGTCAATTGAAAGAAAGGAGGCCAGTTAGTTGATTTTTTAATGAAATATATGCATATAAGGGATTTCAACCGATTTTGAATGGGTTGTAGAATTCGAAAGCTGGAAATATGTACATACATATAACTTCGCAAAGATTTTAGCGAAGGATAATGTTAAATTATTCTAGAACAGGTACATATGAGAATCCGTGGATACCCCAGGGTCTACATAAAGTCTATTTTCCATAATGCGTAATCAAAATCATAACCCGCTAAATAAATCCTATTTAATGAACCCATAGGTTCAGGAAATATGGTTCAGGAATGTATGTTGTACATTGCACATATGTATGTATATACATACATACATAAGTAAATGTACATATTTCTATCGTTTGTGTACATTGTCTGCTCTTACAGCCTTGAATTTAAGTTAATTGATAGTGATATTAATCTGAGAAGCAAATTACAATTTAAAATAAGATTCACATGCTTTTAACTTGAAGGACTTTAACTTTGAAGACGCTAAAAGAGGGCTTCTAATCTCTGTTAAGAACGAGACAGATAAGAGTGTGATTCTTAGATACCAAACTGATTATGCAATAAGAGTGATGCCAAAGAATCGCTTTTAATCTGTACAATATCTCCATTACGTATTTATGCACATATGTTCATATGTAAATATGTTTGTACATTTATAGTAACATACAGACATACATACATATGTATGTACATATTAATGTGCAAAAGTATTACATTTCAAGTCTTTGCCGTGTGCTGTGGGAAGATGATGGGCCATGGAATGGCTGGCAAACTACGGGAGTGGTGAGGGGTTCAGTTCGGTTCCGGGGGCGAGGCGACTCGGTAATTACAAGCTCACGACAATGTGCGACGTGAACAATAATTTTACGTGTACTTGTAATAACAATAACTCCGGAAGAAGACAAGCACACACACAGCGAGCTGTGTGAGGAAATGCAAACACAAACAAATTCACATATGTACATACACATGTATGTAAATACATATAAATATATACATATGTATATTTACATACATGTATGTAAACACATATAAATATATACATATGTATGTTTACATATTTACTTATCTACTTTTCTATTACCAGGACACAAGACGTCTCTAACCCATCGATTTCTATACGTATCCCAAGCTACATATGTACATATGCACATACATATTTATATTTGTATGCATATTATAAACATAGGAGAAATGGGATGGATTCATTTTGCACTACGGAGAATACTAAATAAATAAACACACAAATTTGAAATTAATACGATTTCTGCAAACGAACAAACAAACAGGAGAAGTGCGTGAAAGAGGAAGATGTGAAAATTGTTCCCCATAAATCCGCTGACAATCAAATTTTTAAGATAAGACTGGCGCACGACGATGATGCTGATAGCAACGATGATGCGGGAGGGGGTTAAGGAATATGCTCAACTTTGAAACCAGAACCAAAGTTAACCAACCGCTTCCCCAAGTGGGGATGCGTGTGGGCGGTGAGAAAGAGAAAGAAAGAGAACTGGAACCAAGAAAAAGATGGCTTGGCTTGGTAAAGCAAAACGAAAGCCAAAAACTAGATGAAAAACTTGGCTCTGGCAATGGCAATGGCAGAACCGTAAAAGATAAGCCAAAGATGCAAGCCAAGAACAAAGCAGACGCAAGCAGCAGCAGCAGAAAGCATCGCGCAGAAGAAGCAGAACAAGAACGAGCGGGCTGTCGGGTTAGTAAGAAAAAGACAAGTTTCATATGCAGCATGATGCACTCTGCTCTGTCTCTCTCTTCATCCCATCCCACTCTCGCATTGGCAAAAATAGAACTCTGCTTGAAAAAGAGAGCTGCTCATCTCTCTCCCTCTCTTTTTCTTTCTTACCACAAAAGCTCACCGCTTGATTGATAGCAAAAGGGAGCGGGTGGGCCCTGGAGCCGAGGGTTTCAGGCTTTTCTTACGGCTGGAGGTAAAGGGGGCGGAAGCCACAGGAACTGCAGCATAGAAAAGTTTAAAACTTGAGAAATATTTGTGGCGCTTTACATTTCATTCTTGGCTCAACTGAGAGAAATAGAGAACGACAGAAAGACCAAGGAGAGAGCAAAGAGAGAAGCTAAGAGCCAGAAAGAGAGAGAAAGGGAGAGCACGTGCAATAAATGCAATTACAGCGGTGTCCGTGTACGAGCGTGTGTGTGTGCGAGTTTATGGGTTCAAGTTTTACATTTTCTTGAGTATTTTATAGAAGATTCTGATAGGGGGGTACCAGCGGGTGTATAGGCACATGTGTATGTATCTCTAATCTTTTTTCATCCACTGAAATTAATCACTCACTCATTGCAGCCGCTATAAAATGAATATCTATAAGATCGAATTTTTGGTATGGACAATTCTTGGATTTTTTTCTTAAAAGTGAGTTACACAATTATTATTTACGTTGGGTGGTTTTTGTGCTTTTCTAACTTTGATAAGTAAGGAGCTAAAATTTCACATGAGCTCATTTCGACATTAGATAGGGTATCAATTAGTCATACCTTTCAAACAATATCTTGGTGGTTATTTTATGCGTTCACAAAACTTGAGAAGCAAACAACACAAACAACAGCAAAAATAGCAATAACAATAACGAATAAAATCTACGAAAGAAACGACATTTTCTGTATACGCGCCGCCGCCGCTGCGCAGTCCACCAAGCAGTCGCTGTTTGCCGTTTGTTTGCACGCTGCTTGCAGGTTGCTAATGCAGTCGCAGCGCTGCTGAAGCCTGGCTGCAGTTGTTATTGCTGTTGCTGCACTTACGGTTGTCGTATTTTTATTCATTTTTTTCCTCTGCTTGCACACGCATACATGCATAAATATTTACACATGCCCATACATATTTCTCTCTTCATATGCACTTTTATCTGCGTGTGTGTGTGTGTTTGCCTCGGATCAAATTTGTTGAATTGTTTATTTAGTACGTTGTAGCTGTTATTGCTATTGCCGTGTGTCGCTTGCGTTGTTGTTTCCCTCGTTTTATTGCATTTTTCGTTATTGTTATTATCGCTAGTGGCAGCGCTGCAGCAGCAGCGCCACCAGCAGCAGCAAACAGCGTTGCATTCGCTCTTATTCGGCTCCCATTCGTCGTTTGCTGCTTGCTAGCCTTCCATTGCCGTCTCTTTCGTTTTTGGTATTTGTAAATTACATAAATTGTCTTGGACTATAAATTACGGGAAGATTATTATGGCTTGTTGCTTGGCTTTTGTAATGCATACACACATACATACGTATGTATGCAAGTATAGATGTGTGCTTGCGTGCTTGTGTGAGATTGTGTTCGAGACGGCCTGCACATGTACCAAGCATTGTGGTTCGAACGCAAGCACCGCACAAAAGCACAAAACACCAACAATGTTACTTCTCTGCTTTTTCTACTGCTTACTTGCTGTGCTCCTTTTTTTTTTTTACCATTTTTATGCTTTTATAGAGATCTGCATTTAATGATACTCTCGCATAGTTACATATGCATATCCGCTCTCCGCTCTCTCTCTCTACCATAAAGTTTGTGTGTGCGGGAACATAAATAGGTGTGTGCCTGCATTGTTGCTGTTGTTTCTGAGTCAGAGGTGGAGGAATCGGAGTCGGAATCGGATCCGAGGGCTTGGAAATGGGATATGGTGTGTGCGGGGGCGGGGGAATGGGAGTGATTTGGTAATGTTAACAAATATGTGCAGCGCGCGCCCAACATGGGTTGACGTCTGTCTGGGGGTTTTTTTGTTTTTGCAAATGCCAGCCACAAAAACTAGAGTGCGAGTGGAGGATCAACAGGAGGATCAGGAGGATCAGGAGGCATGCTGAAAAAGGGAATTCACTCACAGAGGTTCTATCGAAACGAGTATTTAGCCTTTAGATACACCAGAATCAGTAATGGGATGGAATGGAAAGCCATAGGAATGGGTTTCCCTCGAGGGAAAAACCGGTAATCGGTACTAGAAAGTCAAGCCGAATCAGGATCATACATTTGTATGTACATTTCTATGTACGATAAATGTGTCAGACGTACTGCTGTGGTTGATCAAGCAGTATCAGGATCAAGTCTTCAGATGGTCTTTCATGGCACCCGAGCACTTATCCGCACTGCTTGAAAAATCACTGAAAAAATATCATTTACACTGTTTCCAGGAGTGAAGAGTGCAGCAAGCATGAATGTATTCATTGTACATAGATAAATCCATATTTGAAGGCAAGATATGGTATTCAACATGCTTTTTATCTCCAAGCACAAGTTAATATGTGCATATAATTTCATTAGATTTGACTTCGTTATGTAATATGTCTGGCTGTCTTGTTACACTACATTTGGTGGCCCCTGAACTTAGAATATTTTTATTTTTTGCGAAACACCATCCCTTGGTTTTCTGGTGTTAATCTGTATTTTGTTTATCTTACTGAAGGATTAGGTAACAAGTACGTGTTTTTGTTACATGTAGCTTAAAATGAATCTGGCTTAAAACGGAGCTGTTTCTCTGTACGTAACAAATGTTAAGTGTTTAGTGTATCTAATGAGAAAAGCATTCAGCAGCAAATCTTTCATCTATAGATAATTAATTTTGCTGGACATGCTGACCCCTCGTCGGTACATAGACAGCCCCCCCCCCCCATGTTGCATAAGTGGAGTCGAGTTAAAAGATATCGGTCAAATCGAAAAACTTATCGAACTGTGGATCAGTAACGGTTTTTGTGGCTGCTTTGTTTCTACTCGAATTTATTTCCCAGCTATTTTCAAAGTGTAGAAATTTCCGCTAACAATACCACAGAAAATTTCACTTCATTCAATTTATGTACAAATGTACAAAGCACACACAACACAAACACATGAAAAAAGCCACTTACAGATATAAGCATGCATACATACATATGTATGCATGTATTATATGTATTGTATACTTAACCTAAGCGACTGTACATTCCATGTGGTTGTTGTTATTCTCTATTTTATCAAGAGGTTGTTCAAATACGCAAGAACAATAACAATAAACACCCGAAAGCACACAACTACAGCTACAATTGCGCTTAAAAATGTATGTTATTATACGAGTATTTCCTAAGCATTTTCGTAGGCATTTAACCAGAAGAAGGAAACGCTGACTATCTTCGAAGATATGTAGATCGCACCGATGCCTTACATACCCTTGGTGAAATACAGCTTTAAAGGATCGAATTGACTGTTCCTGATTTGTTTTGCTCTTGTCTTGGCTCAACCGAAATCTATTCGGATAATAAACTAATATTGTTAGGTGAGCAGCTTTTGTAGCAATACAATACGATTTGGTTCAAATTTAGCTGAACTAGGTAACTAATTTACACTACTGACATTTGTATAATTTCGTTAACTTAAATGTGAACGACACTACTGACGTTTGTATAATTTCGTTAACTTAAATGTGAACGACTTTTCAAATAAGAAAAAGTGTAGTGTTTCGGGATTTTCTTTTACTATACGCTTATCCAATAAGAAACATTTTGATTTCGAAAATTTCTTCCACAAAGTCTTTAACATATTCAACTATCTGGAAAATGGAACAATCTCGTCTATTCTGAATGTTTATGGCTCTTAATAGTTTAGGTTTTGAGTTCTTAGCATAGAATAGTTTTCCAGAATCGAAACTAGCACCAGCAATAGGGCTAAGAAAAAGCTACTTTTTAATGGAAAAATCATTTTAAAATCCGTCTTACTTTCACCATTGTGCACAAATGCACTCCTCTCCGCTAAGATAGCTATTTTACGATTTACAGATGTACATGTGAAGATTTATAAGCATTAAAATTTAGTTGCAAGAATTGTTTATGCACTATCTAGAAACTTGATTATAAAATTATTCATGCTGATGTTACCGAACACTCGAGGGCCTACGACGTGTTTTGTAAACAAAACGTTTAAGACCCCTGCAGAATTAAGTTTTGTCTTACATGGGTTTACACGGTACTCGAATTCTCCTCCGATTCCATACAGAACGAAACTTTGTGGCATACACAGTTTTGAAGATATGTACGGACTAAGAATTAATTTTCCTTGGCTATCCTACCCAATACCCCTCACTATCACCAATTCTGCCTTGTGCAACAGATACAATATTTAAAAGTCCAACATAAAGCATAAGCTCACATGTACATACACTGACACTGAGTGCCGGGTATAAAAGTAGATTTGCGGCAATGGCAGCGACTCTCTCAACGATCCCACTTGTTTGGTAACTACCAACCAAAGTGTGGAAAATCATAGTAGCCTCTTCAAAGAGTATTAAAATCGTAATCATTCACACACGCACACGCATGCACTTGCACACACACACTTTCATAGAGAGTTAACGCACTGATTTAACGTAACTATTCTAGTGCTCTCAAGTGAACATACAGAGTAGTTAATAGAAAAAGCAACAAGAACTATCAAAGACAGAGACAGATAGTGGTGGAAAGAGAGGGAGAGAGAGCATACACAGAGAGCAGAGCAACGGAATGTCATACAATGTTGACCAAGAGGAGGGTGGGGTGGGTGGCAATGAGAGCGGCACAAGGAGCGAGCGAGTGAATGAGTGAGAGAGGCCAAAGCCATAATAATAACAATCATAAATTGAAGAGTTAAACTAATAATGATATACTGCCATCTCTTTCGCACTCTCCATACCTCTGTCTTCATAATACATATACATATTTACATTTGCATCTGTATGAGTGTGTTTTGTATAGTTAATAATAATAAAGTCGCACATACCTTTATTTAGTTGAAATTGCTGTGTATTTATCTTTACTCGGCTTCTTCCTCTGCCTTTTCGTCTTCTGCTTCGTAGTCTATGATTTTTGTTATTTGCCGTTGGTTTTTTTCTCTCTCTCTCTCTATCTATCTTATAGTTTTTCACACACAACAGAATCGAAAATGGAATGTGTAAAATTGTATTTATTAGTACTTTTTATTGTTCGTCGTTTTAGGAGCGTTTCTCTCTCATTGTGTGTGTTTGCGTATGTGTTTTTGTGTGGATAGTAAATTATGCTATTATGCTTATATAAATTGTAGACAAAACATCGTTCTTCATTCCGTTTTACTATTCACATTTGTTTTTTCCTTGCTCGTTCTCTTACTTACACTTATTTTACTTATTTTCTCAGCTTTTCCTTTGCCTTTTCTTAGAATTGAATTTGTCGGCTAACGGTAAAAGCTCACTGTCCAAAAAAACAAACAAAAAGAACAGGAACAGACGGCGGGGGAAACTCCCAGGCACTAAAATCCCGTCAAACGCGCGCTTCTAACACACCGTTATATTTTCCGCATTAGTGTATGATAGAACATGTGAAACCGCAAAAAAATGACAATCCGCCAGCATGAAACACACATATTGTTGCTGTTACTAGTCTAAGTTTAGTTATTGTTTTTAAAGACTGCGGCGGCAGAGCAAAGGTAAAGAAAGGTAAGACTGCAGTGTGACCACAAAGTAATTGATAAGATATACCTTCTGACCCTCAAAAATAGAATAAAATATACCAGACAATTTTCAAAATATACCGATCCAAGTCATCATATTCCTCTATTTTGATATTCTATTTAACATTATTAGCTTGCAAAGACTTTTAACACTAAAAAAATAATGTTATCCCATTAAAGAATCAATTTAGCTTATTATCAATAATCATTTTCTTTGAATTTTATATATATGAAGTTTTAACTAAAGAAGATAGACAAAATAAGGTATAGACATGTCAACACATTAGAGAAAAATGTGTTGCGAGCGCAACAAAAGAACAGAAGAACTTAAATTTGTCATTCGGATAATTGCACAAAGCGAGATATCAGAAATTATGGAAAAATCATTGTCATCGTCTCCAAACAGTATAAAGTATAAATAACAGTATAAATAACCACTGTCGTATTTGCACCATCGATGCAACAAATATCGATATTTATGTGCGCTAAGCCGCTCTTGATTTATGGTGACGGCTTTCGCGACACATATGTATTTATTTTACAAATCCTTGCAACATTATTCTTAATTTTTTCGAGTATACCATTTTTCTCAACCTACCATGGTTTTCGTTTATATCGATATATGGCAGTGCGATAGTTCGATTCTTTGTTAAATTCCCTCTATCGGACACTGCTCAGTACTGCCCGCCATTTTTTTCAACGTTTTGCAATTTGCAAACGTGAAAAGTTTTTAACTTTATTTTGTTTTGAAAGCAAAAGGGTTAGGATTAAGGCTATTTAATAAGGAACATTTTGCATGACAATATATGTCATGTGTTTGTGCCATCTCTTTCTCTTCAAATCACACGGCGTTAATTAATTTTCCAGATTTGCCGTCGTGCCTGTGTCCTGTAAATTCAAGCTTGGCCTTATAATAAAGATTAAGGCTTCTTTGACTACATCGGGGTTGGTATTGCCAAATAAGGTATTGCCCATGGTTTCCAATACGTCGTCCACACTCATGTCACGTTTATACAGAGCCTCACAATTGACGTGAAGCTGTGGACGGAGCTTTCCAACTGCAACAAAGTCATCGATATAATTTGTGATTCCAAGCATATCCACGGTGGCGATGTACGGACGGCGTGTGACGGGTTGGAGGCCAGCCACAATGCAGTCCACTTGGTAGGGTACCGGGCTGACTTGCAAGAAACGGGACAAAATCATTGTATACACCTCTGGCGTCACCTGTCCAGAAATCCGCTGCACGCGGATGGCCATTTCTTTGCGCACGGCCTTAACATGAGATTCTGGTCCTGTAAAATTATTCCTGGGTTAATTTGGTCATCCGGTTTCAATAACTACAAATATTTCGTATGTCGCAAACCTTCGATCCCACAATAAAGACGGCCACGTACTGCCGCCACTCTGAACAGACTCCCGTCGACCGCATTATCCGTTCCAATGACCACGCAGTTCATGCCTTGAATGGCCAAAACATTACTTCCAGCACAATTTTTCATGGCGTCGAAGCAGTTGGAGCCTTTTGAATAAGGGTCCGAATAGTTTTTGCTGCTCTAGTTCTCTAAAATACTTGGTAAGGCTGTTGGATGTTCAAAACTGACGAGAGTGTGACCAACACGCCTTTTGGTAAAAACGAAGAAGTATCACTCACACTCAGAACAGAACCCATATTGTAGTTGCTCTCGTGTTTGCTTTGTGTTATGCTCTGAAAGGTCAAGAAGTTACGTTTGTAAGAAGAGTTTAAGACTGAATATTAACATTAAATTAAGATGATATGGTTGACCAACGGTCCATACTCCAAAAAAGTCCCAACCAGCTGAATCTAGCAAATAGATTATGTTCTACGGTATATTTTTAAAATACAAGGTATATGTCGATATATTTTTGAGGGTGGTGCTGTACATTTGATCGATACATCTCCCCGGTCACACTGCAGGACAGAAGAACCGATCAACAATTGAAAACCAACAAAAAAAACTACAATGTTGTTATAGAGCTATGGCAAGCACAGTTGTGGTGCTCGACAATGGAGCACACACAGCCAAGGTGGGCCTGGCCAATCAGGAGGAGCCGCGAGTGGTCCCGAATTGCGTTATGAAGGCCAAGAGCGAGCGGCGGCGGGCGTTTGTGGGCAATCAGATTGAGGATTGCCGCGATACCTCGGCTCTGTTCTACATCCTGGCATTTCAGCGTGGCTACCTGCTCAACTGGGATACCCAGAAGACTGTGTGGGACTACATCTTCAGCAAGGAGGGCATTGGGTGCAGCCTGGACAATCGGAACATAGTCATAACGGAGCCGCAGATGAACTTTCCCAGCGTGCAGGAGGCAATGCTGGAGATGCTCTTCGAGCAATATCATGTGGCCGGTATGTACAAGACGACGGCAGCCGATTTGGCTGCCTTCAACTATGTCGCCGACAGCGAGGAGCGCACCACGATGCAGACCCTCAACTGCATTATCATTGATGTGGGCTACAGCTTCACCCACATTGTGCCCTTTGTGCTGGGCAGGCGAGTGCTCGAGGGCATTCGTCGCATCGACATGGGTGGCAAGGCGCTGACTAATCACCTGAAGGAACTCATCTCCTACAGGCAGCTGAACATGATGGACGAGAGCCACGTGGTGAACCAGATCAAGGAGGATGTCTGCTTTGTGGCCGAGGACTTCAAGGAGGCCATGCGGGTGCATCAGTGCGAGAAGAAGCGCAAGGAGGTGGCCGTCGACTATGTCCTGCCCGACTTTACGACCATCAAGCGTGGCTATGTCCGCATACCGGGGCGGCCACGCATGGACGAGGAAACAATGCAGATAGTGCCGCTGTGCAACGAGCGCTTCACCGTGCCCGAGCTGCTCTTCAATCCATCGGACATTGGCATTCAGCAGGTGGGCATACCGGAGGCAGTGGCCGATTGCCTCAAGGCCTGTCCCTGGCAGGCCCATCGCGAGCTCTTGCTCAACATTCTGATTGTGGGCGGCTGTGCTCAGTTTCCTGGCTTCCTGCCGCGACTCAAGAAGGATTTGCGCGCCCTGGTGCCCGACGATCTGGAGGTGTCGCTCATCTGCCCCGAGGATCCAGTTCGCTATGCCTGGTACGGCGGCAGGGAGGTGGCCACCAGTCCCAATTTCGAAGAATTTGTCTACACGCGCGACGACTACGAGGAATTTGGCGTCCATGGGATGAACCAGCGATGAACGAATGCAATTAAATTACGTGAAATAGCTTTGTTCTAGAACATTCCTTGTTTGTCTATTCATCTCAAGAGTTCAAGTGAAATAATGTGCAAAATACATATGTAGGCCAGCCAAACTGGGCAACCAAAGCGGAACATACTTAACGTGTACATTGAATTATTTTAATTTCCTAGACATTGGATGATTGCCTAGAGCCTTAATCCTTCTTTTTTTGTTTTTATCAATATACAACTAAATTTGAACTACAGAGAACACAACTTATCTTTAGAATTCGTGTACAGTGTCAAGTTTACTGCGAACAGAAATGAGCGAAGATGCTTTGGGGGTGGTGCATGCTGGGATTGGATCTGCATCTGACCTTCGTTAGGCATAAGCTTTGGGGGGAGGGTGTCTGCGAGGCGGGTGTTGCCGGCTCCAGAGCCAGAGTTTACATGCTGAACGACTCGCCGCAGCCGCAGGTGCCCTTGATGTTCGGATTGTTGAACACAAACTCGCTGGACAGCTTCGATTCTACAAAGTCCATTTCAGTGCCTGCAGGAATACAGAAATGAGAGATTATATAACCATTTATTGATACATGTGTGTGTGGTGGGAGAGCACTTGCCTAGCAATGAGA
The DNA here is from genome assembly GCF_900245975.1 of Drosophila guanche. Classification (NCBI taxonomy): domain Eukaryota; kingdom Metazoa; phylum Arthropoda; class Insecta; order Diptera; family Drosophilidae; genus Drosophila; species Drosophila guanche. The sequence goes on from NW_022995745.1 coordinate 6,560,026, forward strand.
GCTGCGCCTTCTTGTCAATGAATACCTTCACGCCATCCTGGACCACCTCCTCGTCCAGTTTGTCTGCTGACAGAACCCAGAAACAGAACAGAATCTTAGTTCGCCTCCATGCTCGTGCTGTGGCTGTGGGCTGTGGGACTTACCTTTGCTGCTGGCATAGTCCAGGGTGTAGGAGAGGCCGTTGCAGCCGCGCTGTCGCACGCCAACCTTTAGGCCAATCTGCAGAAGAAAGGCTTTTGAGTGATGATGGCATGATTTCGTTGTTGCGATTCACTTACAAAGTCTGGCTTGTCCTGCAGCAGGCTTTTGATGCGGTTCACTGCAGCCGGGGTCTGGAGGGAGAGGCGAAACGATAAGAAATGGCTAAATAACAACAAATTATAGCCAGCTGGCCGGACTGTTACTTCATCAGCACGCATCACGAGCGTATTTCATCACTTTCTATCGGTTCTTACCAGGGTCAGGGCCGCTCGTGTGGGTATCAATTTGCGTCCCTTTACGGCGCGCACCGTTGCAGTTGCCACCACACGTGTTGCCATTGCGTCTTTGCTTTATATAATTTGTTTTTCTTCCTAAAATTCCAACGATTTGCTATTCGAAAAATATGTGATTGCGACTGTTTTGGTAGAGCTGACAGAAATTTCGATATTGATTGTTGTAGTCGTGAAACGATAGTTGCTACCGATAAGTATCCCATCACTGCCATGTCGTATCGTGTCCAAAACAAAATTACTAATATTCTTTATTTGACTAAAATTAATTATCTAATATTCTATGATTATGCGACCATACTTCAATATCGCGATACGTAATTAATTTTTGCAGTAATTTGAAGCCAGTCACGACTTTAAAAGTATCTTCCCATTACTAGGTGGTGTTGTAACAGCTGTGGAAAAGTTCCATCTCTAAAGAATGTATTTCGCACATCTCGCTTTATAATAATAATATTGGGCAAAATGAGCACATTCAGGCAGTTGTTTAAACTTTCTGCTGGTTTGGGACAGCGCTCGCTACGAGCTGTAACCAGAATAAAACCAAATGAGTCACGCACTTACAGGCAGTTGAAAGTGCAACTTCCCAGCACGAGACTCGCATCCACAAAAACAGCTGTTCCTGCCTGGACCGGCACCAATAGATGCACGTGCACTGGCACGCGATTCCACAGCAGCAGTAAACCAGTCGTAAGTGTGAAAGAGATACAGACCCTTTGGATACACCATTTATTCATCTACATATATCATTGGCAGGGTATCATTCAGAAAGATGGAGACAACACGGCTACCAACAGCATTCCCCTGGGCGAGCTGCAAACGAAAATGCAACTCATTTACACCTGCAAGATCTGCCAGACGCGCAACATGAAGACCATTTCCAAGGTGGCCTATCAGCGCGGCGTCGTTATTGTGACGTGCGAGGGCTGTGCCAATCATCACCTGATAGCCGATAATCTGAATTGGTTCACGGATCTTAACGGCAAGCGTAACATCGAGGAGATTCTAGCCGAAAAGGGCGAGAAGGTGATCAAAATGATCGACGGCAACTGCGAATTTTTGCCCGAACACAATAAACCAAAGCCGAATCCTTAACTATAAACAAACGCAACTTTATTTAAGAGCTCCATCAGCTGGCTGGTCATGGCAAGGGGTCGCAATTGCAGATAGAATTGTTCGCGGCAGGGCGATCGGGTCGTCAGCAGGAGGTGGGTGAGAAATGTCACTTCAACTAGGGGCAGCGGAGGGCAGACGCTGACGGTGGGTGGAGCATCGGCCGTAATTTGCATGTCGTCCTGATCCAAGTACGGCATGTGGATGTTCCAGTAGCCGATCAAGTAGGCAATGAGGCTGCCAGGCAGACGGGCATGGTCCAGGCACGCCCAGAAGCGCGACTCGTTGGCCGGGTTCGCCACAAAGAGGTACATGTTGTGCAGGAAACGATAGCAGGGGCCAGTGCCCTCGGCCAGCATATCACAGATCATGTGGCGCAGCAGGTGGCAATCGGCGTGGATGTTGCTGTGGCGAGGCTCGCGGAACAGACACAGCCACACACTGAAGCCGACCAGCTCCAGGGCACGGTGCAGGGCGGTTTCCATTTTCTGCAGCGTGGACAGACGGCAGATGCGCTTCACCAGGCGACGCATTTGCAGGAGATCAGTGCTCAGCATTTGCGAAGGGTCGAATGCAGCCGGCTGGCGCATTGCTGCCCAATCCAGCTCCCTGATGACGTTCCACGCCGGCTGCACGTCCGCAAAGGGCTTGTGCATCATGTGCAGCAAAGCTGCATGTGCCTCGCCTTTTCTCGTCTTTACTATTCCGGCACACAGCTCCTTGATGCTCTGCTTGCGTTCCGCCAGTGTGGAGGATGAGGCGTAGAAACTGTGTGAATTGCAGCGCTCCGCCAGAGCCTCGCCGAAGCGTTCGTGGCACTCGAACAGGTACATGGTGGCCTTCATCATCGATTCGATTAGATTTGGCGTCAGCTTAAGGAGCTTCTGTTGTGTTTGGATCTCCACCTGGCAGTCCAGCAGCCAGGCCAGCAGTTTGATGCAGTGCGGTGCGACATTTTCGAGGCTTGTACCAGCATTGATGATCAGCTCCTTTCTAATAAACGCATCCATTCCCAGTCCACACGCCCTTTTTTTTGGAGTCCCCTACAAGCCACAAATGTTGTTTTTATTTTGGCGATGCCAACCAGTGTGACCGCGGATTTATCGATACCGTCTGATCCTCCGAAATATTCCTTTTCACTTTCAAAATATACCGTAAATATACCGTAGGGCCTCTACAATTTTACTCGATGGTGATATTCTGCTTAATATTACCAGCCTTGTATACCCTATAAACATTAGTAAAAACTTTATCTTGGAATGACATGCTCATGCAACTTATTCATATATTTTGTTTGCACATATTACTATTGACTTGCGTTTGCATTGATTGGAGTGTGAGATTTTCAACATTTCCTGCCCATGATGGCTGAAAAATTATCTTTCAGCTAGGAATTCAGTTGATGCAACAAATATTTGAGATTTCTTTGAAATTTATTACGATAAATGAGCTTACTTCTTGTATCCACCCTCTGTGAGTTACAATTACGGCTCACTGCACAAAAATAAAATGCATAACACATAGACTTATATATGTAACATCGAGATATTTGAATCCATTTTTAAATTTGCCTTCTCCTCCTCCTTCATAGTTCTCGCCTCGTCGTCATGCTGTGTCTTCTGTTCGGATTCGTTACAGATAAACTAGAAACCAAAGGCGTATACTGTGAATTTCCTATAGACTATTGAATATACTAGGGGCCTCTTCTTTCATCTCTTCTCATCACTTTTCTCTATAATATAATAAATGAAACAAATTATAACGAAATTATATTGTTTTGTATTTTTTATTGTTATCTTGTGTGTAATGGGAAATGTTTGAATAGACAAAGAAACGAAAATTGTATATTTTAAATGATTTACGCATAATAAATTTAGATCATTTTTCCTTTACAGTTTTTCCTCTATTCTGTTGTGTGTGCTGTATGTAATTTTCTTCTTTCTTTCGTGTGGTTTTTGTTTTGTTTTGGGAATCTATCTCTCTCTACACTTTCTAGATTTGTTTTTTTTTCGCGGTCTTTCTTTTTCCATTTTTGAAAATTTATGAAAATATATATTGTATATATATATGTAGGCGCGAAAATTAATAATTAATTCAACATTTTTTATATATACTATTTAACTATATGTATTGTATGTTTATGCATTTTGCTGCTGCTTGCCGCAGCTTGCTGTTGCTGCTTTTTTCTCGTTTCTTTCTTTCTTTATTTGCTGCCTTGCGCTTGCACACTCTCATATCTGCAGTGGCTGTTCTGTTCTCTCTCATCTCGAAAATATATAATGTGGGTGGGGGAGGGGAAGGGTTGGGGCGGTTGTACTTAAATTTAAACAAATTTCGTTTTCGTAGGCGCAGCGCTACATGTCGTCGTCGTCTAGGAATCAACGAATGGTGTGTTGTGGGTGTGTGGGATTGGAGGGTTTGCGCTTAGGCGAAGCCAAAGCCCTCGGAACACTCGTGAATGGCCTTCAGCAGGCAGCTGCGCAATTTATCGTATGACTTGTACATCGGCAAATCCAGTTGGTTGAAGCTAAAAGAGATAAGTGGATAAACATTGATTAGTAAGAGAAATCGAAAGATATATGGGAGGAAATTTCTTTATTTTCTTTTAGTTATTGGAACTTACCATGTGTGGGCACATGGCAGGCGATCTGTGGAACGATCGTCGCGATGGATTTGGAACTTTTGTATGCCGTTCATGCCCTCCAATGAGCCAAAGCCCTGCAGTGGCACCTTTGAGGTGCCGGTGACAAATTGCAAGAATTTTGCCCTATCCGCTTGGTCGAAGCTGCGCAACGCGCGCCAGAACCATTGGATCTGAAAGGGACAGAGAGTGAGAGAAATAAATACATAAGATGCAAGATGGAGATGGTGAAAAAGAAAAAGAGAAAGGAGATGAATCTTTTACCTGTGCCGATTTCGACGTGTACTTGTGGTATTCGGTATTGGCCTTCAGATCTTCTATATCAATATCTGGCAGACCGGATATGAGAAGTTCCAGTTCCTGTTCGTTGAAAATCGAGATTAAATGCTTTGGAATTATATCGTAGAAGCCCTCGAGGAATGCATCCAATCTGTTGGATGGATAAAGAACATTAAATATAAATGCATTTTTCTTATTCTCCTGAGAAAGAGAGAGTGGATCATCTTGTGTACTCACTGCTGACGTATCGAGCCGCTCATCTTTAATTGGCACACCAGCTGAACATACTCGAATTTGTTCTCCTCGGTGACGGGTGTGTCGCGTCCATTTGGCTTGAGATCACGGATCTGGGTGACGCCAAACTCCTGCACTTCGGTGGAGAAGGTCAGTTCGTAGCCCAAATTGGAGATGTCGTTCTTCATGAGATAGTCGAGGCCCTTGTAGAATTCATAGTCCTGCGATTCCATATCCGTATGCTTCACCTGCTTGCCAAGGATGTGCTTGTAGAAGGAGCGCGTAAAGTAACATTCCAGCAGCTTGTTGTCGTGAACAGCCTTGGCTATAAGCAGATAATTAAGATTAAAGACCAGACGGCTGCTGCTGCTGTGTCCTTTGTGGCTTACCAATCACACGTCCGACAAACTTAAAGTAGCTCAAATGATTGGGATTGGCATGGCTGGAGGGATTTATCATGTAGGTGACACGATCGCCCGGCGATACGCAGAACAAGGCATACATCGGATTGAAGATCTCGCGGGATATGATCACATACCATTCACGTAGCAGGCCGCCAGCGTCCTGACCCTCCTCATCTATTAAAGTTAGAACGATCTATTAGTAAAGCTTATTATAGTGCATCGACTTAGCTTACCTTCAAAGACAATGTAGAAACGATTCTTCCACTCTTCGGGTCCCAGACGGTAGAGGACGCGGAATGAATCCTCAAAGACGGTGACACGACGTACGCTAACCGTGTGCTCTTCGCGGCGAATGCCCTCGTCGAGGCGCTCCAATTCGGTCTGGAAGTACTTGCGCTTCACATCAAAGTCCAGGATGCGTGTGTGGTCGACGAGCACGGCAAAGGGACCGTCCGAGAGGTGGGTGGGGGACTGGCGCAGGATCTGATTGAGCACAGTTCGATGCTTCTCAGCGAACTGAAGGAACTTGTGGCGATCCTGCTTCAGCTGTGCCTCGTGGGCACTCAAACCGGAACCGATTGCAGTTGCGGCTCCAGCATTGGAATTTCCATTGCCATTGCCGATGGACGTATTGCTGGCATCCTGGGCATCATCCGAGCTAAAAGCGGTGCTGCCACTGCCGCTTCCCTCGTCCATCAGTGGTGAGATATCCTGCACCGATGATGCAGACGTATTGGCGGCCGATGCGCGGCTTGACGCGGCCCTGCCGCGTGTTCCCTTCTTGGGTATGCGATGTGAGGCATGGATCAGGAAGAAGGCCTCAACTGTGGGCTGCAGCACGAGGACGGCAAACTCATCCTTGGACTCCTCCAATGCCACCAGGCACTCGCTCAGCGTGTTCCACAGGACATCGAGGCACAGGATCTGGCTGAGCGTGGGCTTACCGGGCTTGCTGCTGTCTTTGCCGCTGGCACAAGCGACGCCGCCGATGGAACTGCCGCTCGATCCACCCATTGGCATGGCCTCTTCATCATCCTCGTCATCGCCATCACCATCGCCATCTCCGTCACCGTCAGCATCCCCATCGAGGGTGCCATCCGTGGGTTGATACGTCTCCATTCGCGCACGGAAGCGTGAGGCATCCGAACTGCTGCCACTGGTGGCCCCACCATCGCCTAGGATGTCAATAAAGTCCTCCTCATCGTCAGAGGCCACCGTCTGGTTCTCGTACATGTCCCGCACCTGCATGAAGATCTTCAATGTGCGCAGGAAGAACGGCTGCGAGGATGAGTTCGACATCAGCTTCTTCATCGACGGCAGCTGCAGCTCGCACGTGGGCTTGGCGTTCTTTGGTGCCGAAATGATGACATGCTCTGCTGTGAAGCGATCCTGCATGATGCCCTCGTGTACGGCCAAATTGGGAAGGAGACCAGCTGAAGTGGAGGGTCCAGACGCGGCTGCTACTGCCGCCGCTGCTGCTGCAGCTGCTGATGCCGCAGCTGCTGCCGCCGCCGCCTGTTGCGAGGTGCTCGGCAATCCCGCATTGCTGTTATACGCTCGTATCTCCTGGAGCAGCGTCTGTATGGCCTGGCGCACCTCCTCGGCGAGTCCCAGAATGGCGGCGGTCAAGTACTGAATGAAAATGGCATTCGATGCCTGTGAGCACTGCGTGAGATTGACAATCAGCTTGGCCACATTGTCCAGGCCCTCGGTGGTGCCGCACTGATGCGTCAAGACTTCGATGACCAACTGCAGCTGCGAGAAGTTCTTTGCGTAGATCTTGCGCTTCGGCTTGATGGGCAGCTGTAGGGTCAGTGGGGGCGGTGGCGGCATCTTCTTGAGCTCGGGCAGGGGACGGGTGGTGTGCGTTTCGCCGGTCAAGGCGGCTGCTGCCTGTGACATTTCCTGATTCTGTTGCGCCTGCTGATTGAGCACCGCCTGATTCATGGGTATCAGCGTTGGCATTTGCGGCTCAATCACTGGCCCCAGCTCCTCCTCCTTGGGCAGCTCTGTGCTGAGAGAGGCCAGCAGCTTCACGAGCATGTCCGTCAGATGTGGCGACCGACAGATCACCTTGTACGGCAGCATGGCCAGTAGTTGGCCGAACGGCGAGTCGCTGAACGCGAGAAAGTCTCCCGTTTTGGCTACCCACTCCCAGGACGGCTGCGAGACGATGGGGAACTTTGACACATGCTTCATGCGCTCCTCCGTCTGGCGATCAATGTTCAGGACCACATCCCAGAAGTTGTACGAATTCGTCTGGTAGCTATTGCTGTCAGTCGTTGTGGCAGCCTTGGCTGCCTTGGCGGCAGCCGCTTTCGATGTGGATGGAGTCTCATCCAGAGGCGTCGCTGTGACTGCGGCCTGGACTGGTGGAGGCGGTGTGGGTGGTGCCAGCATTCGCGGGTGATCCTCGAGCATTGCACGCATCCGATTGGCCACCTGGTAGCGATAGAAGCGCGAACGAAAGTCGAGAGTGCCGCCAGCGGGTGGGGGCTGCTGCTGCTGCTGTTCCTCGGCGCGTGCACCCGGAACGGGTGGCGGCATACCGAACACAGCGCTGAGCATGCGACGGGTCTTGGTCTCGCGATGATACGGCACAAAGCTGGACGGATAGTGCTTGGCCAGAACGAACAGCAGGTCCAAACAGTTGCGGACAATCATTTGGGCTGCCTGCGGATTGATGCTAATGCTCTTGGCACTGCTGCCGCTGCCATCATCGTTCAGGCGGTTGATCAAAAAGATGTTGCTCTTGTAGCCAAAGGCTGCATCCACGCGCAGCTTCAGCCAATCGGGCTTGCTACCCTGTCCTTGTCCTTGTCCCGCCCCAAAGTTGGCACTCTCCTCGTTCGTTTTCTGTACAATATTGATCAGGGCATTGATGATCCAGTCGCGCGTTGGCTCATGGTGGCACAGATTACGGATGACGCGATGCAGCCGCATGCTGTTCACCTTCTGATCCTCCACGAACAGGAACAGCAGCAGCGTGGCCAGGGAGTCCGGATCGAGTAGAATGTTCTCATCCTCCATCATGAGCAGTGCCAATGGTTTGCACACATTCGGCGAATGATGATGATGGTGCACAATGGTCGTGTGCTGATGATGCTGCGGCTGTGCATTGCCGCTGGCATCATACCAAATGGAACTGTGCCAGCGTGCCTCCTCCAGGCTTTGCAGTGTGTTCTGGAAACGGGCTGTGGGGGTGCGAAAGAAAAGAAGTTGCATATAAATTGGAATAGATGTGAGAAGCAAATAAATGAATGCTTTGGCAGATCTCTTGTTTAGGCTTTGGCAATCAGTAAAAGAATCTATTGGGTCCAGTCAAGAGCGTTATTTCTGTATAGTTAGTTTTATTTCTATTAAGAGTTCTGCATCTGCAAGTTCTGCAATTCAAGTTTCATTTGAATTACTCTGAGAGCCTCAAAACTTGCCACGGCGGAGTTCGCATGCTGCAATTTGATTTACTTGTACATTGACAGTCTGTTGGAGAACAACTAAAAATCAGTCATTTCGTTCTCTCTCGTCCAGGCAATCAATTGGGGAAACGAGTGAGAAAAAACGAGGAAGAACGCTTGTGAGAAGCTTTGTGCGCGTCACAACTTGTATGCCCACACAGTCAGTATGTGCATATGCCAGATCCGACAAAGTACAATAACATGAACTCAGCAGATCGGCTGAAGCAAATTTCGAATACCCCACCGAATCGTTTCGGTTATCTGTGTATGATAGAGAAATAGAGAAAAGGAGAGCTCTACTAAAAGCCTACTCTGTTTAATAATATTTGCCACTAATCTTCCATGGAATCAGCAAGATAATGTGACAAAAAAAATATAATGCTAAACCACTAGCAAGGGATTGACATATCCGTTAAATAATGGTAATGTATGCTGCTCTCAATGGGTTTCAATAAATATTGTACTTACATAGCGCATTGCTGGGGGGATGGACATCCCCTAGGCGTGGGCCATTGCGTGTCTCCCAGTCGCGGCGTAGGAACTGTGCTTCGGCGGCCAGCTCTGGCGGCAGGCTTGCAATCTGTGACTCCTCCATGTCCGAGAGTATCTAATAAAGAGAAGAGATGGACGAGAAATTAGCCGCAAACGAGAAGGGACGCGTGAGACGCTTCTTACGCGTCACAACTTTCATACCCGGCACTCAATACTACATCTGCACCTTAGCGGTGTTTTGTCAAATTTTAAATTTTTTCTTCATCTGTCATCATCTACAACACTTCTCACACCAACACGCTCCTTTAGCTCGCCGCCCTTCCCTAGACCCACACACGCAGACTCGCGGCGGAGGCAGCGCCCGCACACAAAAAAAAACAAATATAAGCTGCTGGACGGGGTGGGTTAAAAGTCGGCAGAGGCCGAGTGAAGCAGAAGCAGAGTGTGAATTAGAGAATGTGAAAAAAAACAAAAGCTGCGGGACAGGGCGGGTTTAGCCACTGCAAATTAATTTTTTCATTCTGGCTATAATAATGATCCAATCGGATCCAATTTGGTGATCTGATAGATATGGCCATTCCCTACCGAACGGCGATTTTAGTTTTATTTTATCTTCAAAATTTTGGCGGGGCGGAACGGGGCGTGGCCCATTTTTGAAATACACTTGTAACAGTGTGAGATCCAGGCGCTCAACAAGACTGACGGACAGACAGACATGGCTCAATCGACTCGGCTATTGATGCTGATCAAGAATATATATACTTTATGGGGTCGGAAACGTTTCCTTCTGTGTGTTACATACATTCACTTTGTGCACAAATACAATATACCCTATTTACTCTTGGAGTAACGGGTATAAATAGAGTGTGGGCAGGGGGAGACTCCACTCCACACCACTCACCACTTGACGCAGATTTTCGGGTAAATTCTGGAAAAATGCAGCCGTATCCACAGGATCCTCGGGATTGGCTGTCTGTGCTGCTTGTCGCTGCTGTTCGATGCGCTGCTGCATGAGCACCTCCGACTGTATGCTGAGCGGTAGAGCGGCCAGAAATTCGGGATTCACTTCCACCAGCGAATCGTGTGCAATTTGGATGGCATTCTGTTGGGCCCGCTGGCGTATGCGCTGCATGCGCAAATGCTCCTGGATCACTTCCTCGCGCATCTCACTGGGCAGTGCTGCCAAAAATGAGGGATCGACGCCCTCTGGCACCTCTAGATCACCCAGAGCGGCACGCACTTCGGGACTCATGTCTGTGACGGTTCGTGTTGCGGTTCCAGAGCCACTTGCAGCAGCAGCTGCTCCGTCCTCTGTGCTGGCAGCGGCTGTAGTTTCAGCTGTGGTTGGAGCACCGCCAGCAGAGGCTGTCAATGAGGCAGCTACACCTACTCCTGCTCCGGCATTAGTGGGAGACGATCCCAAATAGGAATTCCCACTGCGACCACCAGAGGTGGCAGAAGTTCGCTGCTGGTGCTGCGGATGTGCTGTGGTCGGACGGGGGGGACGGCTGAGTGTGGCCGCTCCCCATAGCGGCTCATCGGTGATGGCCACCTGAATGGGTGGCTGAATTGTGCTATCATTGGGCTGCGTCGGTGGTGGTGGCGGTGGTCCTGGGCGGTTGCTGATGCTCTGGACTGACTCCTCGGCTTCGTTTTCATCCTCCTCCTCCTGCTGATGCTGCTGTTGTTCTTCTCCCTGCTGCTGGGGCTGTGCCGCCTCTTGGCCATCAAAGGCGCCAGACCACAATAGATTCACTTCATCCGCCTCCAGCCCAAGATCCTGATCGGTGGGAACCAATGGTGATGGCTCCAAATCCAGTTCCACATTGATCGACTGATCGGCGGCCGCTGCTCCAGCTGCTGGATAGAAATCAAGTACTGAGGCCGGTGCCGGGGCCAATGGTGGCGGCGGTGGTGGTGGTGGCGCCGGGCCACGTCCCGCGTGGTGCAGTCGTTGCTGGCCGTACATCAAGCGATGCGTGCGTCCATTAAGCACACGTGGTGCACTCTGCAAGAGAAACGTTAGAGAAAGGCTTGGGAAGGGAAGCGACAGGCTCTACTTTACCTGTCCAAATTCATTGAATATATTTATATTCTGTACGCGCATATGGACACGCCGTGGCCTGCCACTGCCACTGGCTGGCAAATGTGGGACTGGCGGATGACGTGGTGGCGCCAATGGTTCGGCCTGTTCATGTAACTGCGGCTGTGCCTGCTCCTGTACCTGCTCCTGCACCTGCACCTCTTCTGGTTCAAACAATTCCGTTGGTGGTTCTGGTGCCACATTCTGCAGGTTTTGTGCCAAAGCGGTGGCTAATGCGTTTGTGCCTGCCGTCATTGTATCATTATCATCATCATCGATATCCGGTTCGTTGGTCAAATCAATTTCTGCATAAATGTTGAAGTTCATTGAACGTTGCTCCTGGCGACGCTGTGCGGCAGTACGTGTTGGTGCACGCAGCGGCCGCGAACGTGCTGTTGTGGTAAACGGCTCACCTTCAGCTGGATTGACAGAAGTGGCCACAGTGGGCGCCGCCGCTATGGCTGCTGTTGGGGCCACAGTGACAGCTGCAGTCGTTGCGGTTGTTGTTGTGCTGCTGCTGCTGCTGGTGGCGGATGTGCCATCAGGGTTTGCACCACGAGCGGCCATTGCTGGCGCCAATGATGAGGGTATTAGCATGGGAATCAGTACGGGTATAGAGCTGCGACGATTGTTGCTAACTGCACTGGCTGCTCCTGTGGCTGCTGCAGCAGCAGATGTCACTGTCGCTGTGGCACTCGTAAATGTCGGTGTGGGTATCGGTATCGGTGTCGCCGTTGGCGTTGTGGCCGTTGGCGTTGCTATGGTTGTGGCTGTCGTGGCTGCTGCAGCGGCTGCCAGGGCCGCCTGTCGTGCAGCCTCCTCCTGCTTGCGCTGATGATGTGCCGCCTTTAGTTCACGTATGAGATACGGGAGCAAGAAGTGCGCCGCATACAGGCAGGCATCCGTCTGGCTCTCCATGTCCAAGGCCTTGGCCTCCTCCAGCCACCAGTGGAGCGCATCCTGTGTAAATATCTCGATCTGTGTCTCCTCCGTCGGGTTCTGGTGCGTGGGCATGCACACGCAGTACTGCTGATCCAAGTACATTAAGCGGCGGCGCACACCATTGTTGCACAGAGTGGAGGAGCCGGAGCCACCGCCACCGGAGCCGCTCTGATGGCCTCCGCTGGCAGCGGTTGCTCCTCCATTGCCGCCAGTGCCACCACCGGACACCTGTTCGTCCAGGAGATTGCTCATGTTCTGGTTTTGGTTGTTCGAAGCGGTTGCTGCTGTCGGCGCTCCTCCTCCTCCGCTGGGTGTGTGGAAGCCACCGCCTCCTGCGCCGTTGACTGCTCCCTCGTTTCCATTGGCTGGGGCATTGCTGCCGCTCGCACCCTGGGGTACTCCTCCTGAGGCGCTAATGAAGCTAAAGTCCGGTGCAATCCAGGAACGCGATGAGGGACGCAGGGCAGAGGCCACTGGGCGTTCGCCCCCGCTGCTGCTGCCACCGGCTGCACTTACGTTAGAGCCGCCTCTGGCTGAGGATGAGCCTGCAGCGGGTCCTCCTGCGGCACCACTGGAACCACTTGCACCACCACTGACATTCCCTCCACCACCATCTCCTCCGTTCACATCAATGTCCAGGGGCTGGGCAATGGAGCTGTTCATGCGCACCCGGAAGCTGGTCGGCGGTTGGGGCATCAGCAGGGGATTATCCACAACGAGACGCTCGAAGAGGAAGGCTTCGGCGCGACTTGCTGCCTCATTGACGGCCGAATCATCGTCATCATCATCGACATCTTCATCATCATCGTCGTCATCGGGCAAGGTATCATCGGGCACTGGTTCGCCGGATGCCGTGATGGCGGCACTGCGTCTTGGTCGATTATTGGAGTTCCTCAGGGCCAGGGCAATGTCGACGATTTGGTTCTCAAGTTCAGGATCATCGATGCCGGCGGCACGATCCTCATCATCGTCATCGTCATCCGCGTCATCATCATCGACATCCTCATCATCGTCATCATCATCATCGTCGGCATCGACATCGGCATCATTGGAGGCCGTCTCCGAGGACTCTGGCTCATAGATGTGATCGAATACCTCGATAAATTGTCGCGGACGCTCCTCATCGACATCCGTCTCGCTGTGCTCATCCGCATCCTCGTCGGGTGCATCATCCTCGTCGTCATCCTCATCATCGTTTCGCTCATCGTTCTCCGAGGAGCCATCCGAATCTGAGTCCGAGCTGCTGGCATCGCCCACCATGGAGGCATTCATCTCGCGACGATTCTCCCGGGCGCCCGTATCGGATGAGGTGGAGGCGCCATCGCTGTTGCCACCGCCCAGGCCGTTGTCATTGCCGCCACTGCCACTGCCGCTGCCGCCGCCACTGCTGCTGGCGTTGGGCCCATCCTGTGCGAGATGCCCATCGGGCTGGGAGTTGCGCAGTCGCGGATCCACATTGAGGGAGCTGCCAGAGCCGGAGCCGGCGCCAGTGCCACTTGTTGCACTCGATGTGCCACCGTTCTGTGCGTGTTGCTGCGAGGAGCTTCCGCCGCTTCCGCTGCTCCCTCCGCCTGTGCCGCCTGCGCGCGAGGCCAGACGCAGTCCTTCGCTCTGCAGAAAGTCATCCCAGAGCTGATCAAAGTTGAGGACGGGACGAACGGGTCCACCGGATGAGGAGCCACCTGCAGCGCCTGCCGATCCCGATGGTCCATCGTTGGCTTCTCCACCGATGCCGATGCCGCCGCCTCCGCCGCTGCTGCTGCTGTTGCGCTCTCCGACCACATCAATGACGGAGGCAGCGGCGGCGCTGGTGCTGCTGCTGCTCGATCCGAGACCGAGACCCAGTCCAAGGCCGAGGCCAGCTCCGGGTCCGGCGCCCGAGCCAGCTGCTCCTGATCCTACTCCGCCGCCTGCTGGCGGTGGCGCATCCTCTGGATCCACAGCCATTTCGTCCGAGTTGAAGATAAACTCAAAGGCGTGCCGTCTGTCCGAGAGCACGTTGCGGATGATGTCCCGCAGGACATGCTCTCCGCCCATGCCATTCGATCGCTCGACAGCCGCTCCGGCGGCCGTGCGTGCAGCCAGGCGAGGATATAGGCGGCGATTGATGATGGCGCCATAGGTGTTGTTCACGCTATTACCGCCGCCGCCACCTCCGCCACCCAGGGAGGACATAGAGAACGATCCAATGCCCGTGCCAGAGGCATTGTTGCCGGCACCAGTGCCACCGGCGCCCGTGCCTCCCGCTCCGCCAGCGCTGGCATCACCAAAGAGTATCCGCTTGGAGTTGAGGGTCGTCGTGGAGACGCTGAAGCGCAGCAGAATCTCCATGGGCCGCAGAATGGAGGCCAGAGTGCAGAGCGTGTTGTGGTTCGACAGATCCTTGTACTGGGCAATCTTCGTGAGGTACGTCATGACGCCCTGCCGCAACAGGACGCGGTACATGCTATTCCGGTGCATGTGCACCTTATCGAAGAGCATCGGCGACTCGATGAGGTTCGGAAAGAGGCTCATCAGCACCTGCAGCCGTGTGTGCTTCTCCGATGAGTCTGGCTGGGCCAGGGCCCTGGCGACAGCCGCATGCAGCTCCTCGGCCACTTGCACCTGCACGCCGGGCATCTGATAGCAGTCAGAGAGCGAGGAAATGAGCACGCGGGCCATGGTGCTCACCTCGGGCACATGGTGGCGCTTTGTGATGGGCAGAAAGCGATCCAGCAGCACGGCCATGAATGTCATTTGTGGTTCCTGTATCAGCGGACTGTCTGCGGGTGTGTACACATGACCCAGTAGGACACGCGGCAGCAGCGACTGGTAGGCGCGTGTGGCATCTGCCAGCAACTTCAGCAGCGTCGCTCGCGATAGTGTCGGCTTTGAGTGGGTGTGCACAGCGGTGGGCACATGCCACGTGCAGCAGCAGGGCTCATATTTGCCATCCCCCGTGGGACCCGCTGTGCCAGCAGCAGTAGCTGCTGCTGCTCCTCCTTTCTTGGTGTTGCTGCTTGTCGCTGCTTGTGGCTGGTTGGCCGCTGCCTGCGGCTGCTGCGTTGGTTCATCCTCTTCCATAGCACCGAACTGTGTGCTGCCCGGATGCTCGGTTTGCGGCAACTCCGCCGCTGCCTTAGGATGATCGTTTGTGGGTACGGCAATGCTGTAGTGGCAGCACGGCTGCACCAGCGCCAGCAGCAGCTCCTTGAGCACAGCGACGGCCGACTGCACCATCGGATCCTCCCACATCTCCTCCTTGACGGGTGCGGGTGGCGGTGTCTGTGGATTGGGTCCCCCGGCGGCTGCTGTCGGCTGTTGGCCAAACTTTGACTTGACCATCACGCGTGCATCGTCCGCCAGGGCATTGCCGCTGGAGCTGTTCGAATTCATGAGATATTCGCCGCGCAGCATCTCCTTGGCGGCGGCCACAAATATTTGCGGATTGCGCGACACAGCCGTCGAGACTTGGGTGAGGACAAAGATCAAATCGCGTTGTCCCACGGGCACTATGCCAGCGGCACGCATGCCCAGCACACGCTCCATGGCCTCCTGTAGGACTGGCGGTGCCTCCAGCACGTGCCGCAGAATGATTATCGCATAGGTGGGGAAACCCATGAAGCTGCACGACTGCTGCAGCTGCAGCAGCATCTTGACACCGCCGCGACGTATGAATGTCTGGGCATTCTCGTAGTTGCGCGTGAGACGTGCACAGAGGCGCAAAAGCGACAGCTTCGTCTCGTGTTGCAGCAATATCGGTGGCTGCAGCAGCGACACAATGCTGCCAATGATCCGTGCGCAATCGAATTTGCTCAAACCCACATTCTCCTCGCTCAGCAGGATCCGCTGGGTGCGTTTGGGTATCGTTGGTGTTGCAGCTGCTGCCGGAGCCGCCGCCGCTGCCGCTGTTGCTGCGGCTGTTTTTGATGTCTTTGCCTTGGCTGCTGCTGCCGCAGCGGCATTCCTCTGTCTCGATTTGCTGCGTGTTGTCATGGGTGCGGGTGGGGAACGTGCTCTGGCACGAGCCCCGCCACTCGTTGACTCATTAGAGGTCTCATCGCTGGTTCCCGTCGTTGCCGCCGCCGCAGCTGCTGCTGTTGCCGCTGCTGGTGGCTGCACCATTGTTGGCGTCTGTTGGCCATCGCCGAATGTCATCAAGTGTCGCAATGAAATTAATTCGTCCGTGTGGGTTGTGCCCTGGCCATCGGGTGCTGTGCGTATCACACGATTCAGCAGATGCTCCACCTTCGTGACGGCCACGGGATTGTTTAAATTCGAAATGGCCTCGCTCAGCTTGAGGGCAGGGAAGACCGGACGATGGCTGCCAGATGCCTCGCTCACCTGCGTCATGCAATTGAAGGAGACGGTGCAGCGCTGCCGCCCTATGTTGATGTGCAGCCAGCGTTCGCCCGAATTGTAGGCATTCCGTATGAGCTCATTGTTGGCCTCCGAGTAGGCATTCCACTTGCCAGTGGATGCATCGTACCAGCGCCACACATCACTGCACACCGCACGCATATTGGACTTGCGCTGCAAAATGTGACTGATGCTGTCGATGGCATCAATCAGATCGACCAGATTCTGCACCCAGCGTGGCACGGTTATGCGCTCCGCTTGTGGCTTCTCAGACTGCTCCATCATCCACTGGGCCATGTTGTCGAGCAGCTTGACGAGCGACACCATCGCATCCTGGGCATTGATGGCCTCCACCAAAGGTCGATGCATGTCGCTAAAGTTCTCATCCAACAGCAGCGTTGAGGTCTTCAGTCGCACAAACAGCCGCGTTGCCGTCATGCCCGTGAGGCATTCCTCGAGACGTGTGCCGCGGCAGGTGGCGCCCGGCTGGCGTGGATTCTCAAAGAGCTGCAGCGTAAAGTCCACCCACTGGATAACATTGCGCACAAAGTTCGTGACAAAGACCTGCTTGTTGAGGTGATTGTGGCGCCTGTAGAGCACGGCAATGAGATCCGAGGCACTGTTCACCACATCCGGTATGGCCTCCATGAACTCGAAGGCTCTGCCAATGGCCTCGTCACAAAAACGATCAAAGATCATTGGCGGCATCAGCTTCAGGTGTTTGTAGTCATAGCTGGATGGGTTACCGCCCGATTTGTACTGGCTGAATGTGGGCGTCGGTGTGGGTCCCAGGCTGATGGTGGAGCCCGAGCCGCCGCCCGATGACTCGCCACCCTCCATACCGGTGCCATCGAGTCCTATCTCCATCGCTGTGGGCGGCGGTGTGGGCGCTGTGGCTGCACCACTCGCACCAGCACTGGTCGTGGCGGCATGCGAGGAGTGAGCACTCGCCTCTGGGTTGTTCAGCAGATAGTCGGTGGCCTCCTCCAGGGTGCCATTGTTGCGCAGCGCATCCACCACATGATAGTGCGTGAATCCCATGTCCGTCAGTCTCTTGATATGCTCCACATTCAGGCCATCGTCCGTGCTGCGTATGTAAAGATTCTCGAACTTGATCTCCTTCAGGCGTGTGTGATAGCGCTCCAGGAGCGTGGCATGTGACTTCACCAGATGCTTGACAATCAGAATCATTGTCTCGAACATGCTGGCACCATAGTTGGCAATGGGTCGTCGTGCCCAGATCCGACGCAGTGCCTGCATGGCCAGCTGATGGATGTGTATCAGATAGAACACCGGCTCAAAGGGCACCGTGTCGGGCATGTAGTTGAGGCGCGGACTCATCGTGTAGGGCGAGTCTAGCATTGCACGTGGATTGACCATCTTCTCGAGCAGCTGCAGCCAGGCATCGAGAAACTCTCCGGTACCCTCCGGGCAGTCACGCTTATCATCCTCATGCGACTGCATCAGATCCTCCATGGATGCCCACTGCTTGAACTCGAACTTCTTTGACTCCGCGTCCAGGGACAGCGCCCAGTAGAACATCTCGAAGAACGCCTTGAGGCCGTTCTCGGCGCAGAACTGCGAGATCATTAGATGAAACGCGGAGCGTTTGTCGTCGAACAGCATAGGACCGGTGAATCCCACCGAGCAGATGAGGAACGTCAGCTTCAGCTTGGGCACGGGCTTGGGCAGGATGCTCTCGTGGCTGAATCCATTTACCAGAATGGAGCTCAATATGCGCGCTATCTCCCGCGCCTCCGGTGTAGGAACTTTGTTGATATTACTGATCAGATCGTTGATTCGGCGCTGGCGCGTCTGTGGGGAGCCCACCGATAGCTTGACGAGCGTGCCAAGCAGCTCGGCGAGGGCACGGCCCAGCCGTGAGCTGGCCGCCAGCAGGCTCTTGATATACCGGAACTGCTCCTCGGGAGTATACTTTGTGCGAAACTCTGCGGCACGCTCCAGCTTCCTCGAGAGATCTGCTTCGGTCATGGGATCGGCGGTGCCAGCGGCTGCGGACATTTGGGCGGCAATCTCATCCCAGATCAGATCCGGATGCTGTGTGGGCTCATCGGAGCAGAGGTTCAGCAGTATGGTACTCTCCCACACCAGCGAAATGTACAGCTGGACGAGCTGCTGCAGCAGCTTGACGCCAGTCTCACGATTGACGCCCCAACGCTTGAGAAGAATGGCTCGCATATCCGTGGAGGCATTGCGGCACAGATGCACCAGCATCACCACATAGCCATGCACAAAGCTCATGTTGTGCAGGATCGGTGTGTATTCGGCATTGGCAAAGCCATCCTCCAGCCGTTGGCAGCAGACCAACTCCGCCAGCAGGACACTGCCACCAGGGAAGGTAAAGTGCTTGATGAGGGGCTTCAGCTTACCCACAATGTCCGCCAGTTGCTTGAGGGCCACATCGAGCACCTTTGTCTCCTGCGCCTGGCTTAGTATCGCCTTGCAGACATTCGCCACAGCCTGCGAGGTGGTGGACACCGGCGAATCCACGGGCAAATTGGGCAGCGACAGCAGCTGCAGAATGGGCCTGAGTCCGCCCTGCAGCACAAACTCGCGGCAATGGTCGCTGTTGCTGAAGATCGCTTCGATGAATTTCATTACGTTGAGGATGTAATCGATCAGGGGTATGGCCTCACGCTCTGGCGGCGACACCGAGGCTCGCGCCAGAGCCGACGACGACGACGAGGAGGAGGATGATGAAGTGGTGGCAACGGTGAGGCATCCTCCTGGTATGCCAGCTCCCGCGGTACCTGCTGCCAGCGAGGCAGCGCCACGTGATGTGGAGGCAACAACAACGACGCCGCCTCCTCCTACCGTTCCTGGTGGTGGCTGCTGCTGTTGCTGCGAGGCGGAGCTCATCTCATCATCGTCATCGTCATCATCTCCGCTGCTGTCGTTATTATCATTGGCCGCACTCTGCAGCACAGAGGCTGTGCCGCCTGCGCCCGCCACCATCACCATGGGTGAGGCCGTCACCGAGGGTAGAACGCCATGGGAGCCCGAGCCATGTGAACCGCTGCCCGAGCCGCTGCTCTCTTTGTTGGCACGCCAGCAAATGAAGCTGGGATCGGAGCCAAGGCGCACCAGTTCTCTGAGCAGCCGCACAATCGCCTCGGTGGCATCGGCCCTCAGATACGGATGATGTTTAATGAGATCGTCCATGGCATTGCCCAAATTGGTGGCCGTATCCCCAAGTGGATCCGAGGAGCGGCGCCTGCGCATCGCCACGAGATAGTCCGGGGAGAGTAGTACCTTGAGCACCTTGTCGAACGGATCATACGAGAGGAACTCGAACAGGCCGCGCTCATTCAGGCATAGAGCCGAAAAGACATTGGGCAGGGAGCCAAGAACTTCGCGTGTGGCTGGGACATCCTTTTGGAGTAGGGCCTTTAGCATAACGCTGGTGATGCCCAGATCCTGAAGGGAGGAGAGCAGCGACGGCTCATTGAATACGTACACGGTGACCACATCGGTGGCCAAAAGGAACAGCGAGGGGCCATAGTACTCGGCATTGGCGATGATGTGCCGCAGCGACTGTGTGAGGCTCGTCTCCATGATGTTGCGCATGTTGCTGAAGTGCGCATGATCCTGGATGCTCTTCTTCAGGAAGTTCAGCATCGATTTGAGCAGCGCCGCACGCTGTGTGACGCACGAGGGCTTCTTCGGCTGAACACTGCTCGGGGGCAGCTGTGCCTGCGACAGTTCGGCCTTACGTTCGGCCAGAGGACGGGCATAGTAACTATTCAATGGATACATGGCGATCACAGAGCGCCCTTGGTCGCCAGGATCACTGCTGAAGCTGCCCGCTGGAGGCTCCTCATCTTCATCATCGAGATGGATGCCTCCGAGTTGATCATCGGATGTGTCACGATGCGGGGAGGAGCCACTTCCATCTAAAAGACAGAGAGAAAAATAGTGTTTGTGAAAGAGAAATTCCTTCTGTGGCTTATGTTGGGTTTGATTGCTACCTTCGATATCGACTAGATCGAGTGACATATCCAGTTTACTCTCATCCCTAAGGGTGGACTCTTTCAGTGTGATGCCAATATCCGCCAGGGCCTTGCAGCAGCTCTTAATCTCCTTCTCCAGTCGATCGATGAACACATTCAGTCCATTATTCTGATGGAATCGGGCAATGTCAATGTTTGTGATCAGATCAATCACACGCACGGCGCGTGTCACAAATGTGATGTGCTCCAGATCAACGCCGGGCCAACTGATTACGCACAGCAGCGACTGCATCATGCCGCTCTTGACGAGGGCAGATCCCCCAAGCTCATAGCTGGCCAAATGGTACAGCAGCGAGAACAGCGATGTGGCCAGTATCAATGGATATCGCTCCGTGAGGCCATGTGTTGTCAGATTATTAATGCAATCGCGCACCAGCAGTGGCAATGTGCCGCCCTGCCGCTCGGCGCCTGTGTAATGCACAATCTTCATTAGCCGCGATCCGGCCCTGCTGCAGGGAAACACGAAAAAAGCAAAAAGTGCGAGGAGCACACACACACACACACACACACACAAAAAAACAAGAAAGAAGGAGAAGAAACAATCAATAAATTATGGGAAAATCTTTCGGGCTGGGGGAGCAATCATTCTGTTGCAGCAACGCACCTGGGCACATTTGGATTGCGATCAAAGTGTAGCATGGATGTGAGGGTGCGCAGAACGGCGGCGCGTATCTCCACCAGGATCACATCCTCCTTGTCGATCAGCTCGCATAGCTCTTCCCCAAAGCCGGGATACAGAACCTTGTCTGTGTTGTCCTGCAGGGCATTTGAGTAAATCAAAATTGAGACCGCCTGCAGGCGGGCCTGGACAAACTGCAGGCGCAGCTTGTAGTTGTTGAAGCCAGAAATAAGACGCACACGATGAGCAATGCGCATCTACATGAGAAAGGAGAGTGTGTATAAAGAGTGCGAAAACGAGAAGATATTAAGTGGTAGAGACGCACCTTTATTGCCTCACTGGGCTTTGAGATCTGTCCGGCAATCGTTTTGATCACGTCTGGTGCCGATGCCGTGTGGCAGAGGTCCATCATGTCAGGGATTTCCAGCTGTGCAGCATGTCCATGCTCATCCACATAGTCGATGCACAGCTGATAGAGAAACTCCAGCTTTGGCTCGCCAATGCAGCAGTCCTTGAGCGAGAGGCCATAGTTTGGATCGCCCCAGCGCTGTAAAAATTCAAATGGTTCAGAGTGGATGTAGCTATGGCTATCTTGTTGATCTCTTACCTCTGCAATGTTAAAGAGTTTCACAATCAGAAGTTCCTTCTTTTCAAAGGGCAGACGTGGTATAAAGTTGCTGCGCTTCGAGAACATATACAACAGATTGAGTACCGCCAGGACAATGTCCATGTTCTGTGAGGAGAGCAGCTGTGTCAGATGCTCAATGGAGTTGTACAGATGCCTCGAGAACGAATGCTCGATCAAGAGTGTCGTAAAGTTCAGCACATGCAGCAGCAATGTTACATCCTGTATGGTGTGATTCATCCATCGGAAAAGGAAGAAATAATAATTAAAATTGTCCATGAGTATGCGTGCTCTGATGTCTGTTTTGCTGAGGGGAGAAAAACCTACCGTGGGACCTACCGTTGAGTGGAATTGTGTGTCGCATTGGAGCACAAATTCATTGGAATTCACATGTCTGGCTGCCTCATCCAGTATTTTGTCGAAACGATCGAGTATCTCGATCCAGTGATAGAGCTCGCACTTGCCGTAGATCCATACATGGATTTTGTCGAGAAACTCGAGCAGTTCGGAGCGTGTGCGACGCTTTGTGAGCTCATCGATCAGTTCGCGGCACTCCGAAGTCAGCTCCGAAGAGCCCTTCTTCAGCTTTACCGTATCCACCTTCATGGCGAAGTCGATGGCTCGGGCGGGAATCGCCGCGCCTCGCCGCTCCGGCAGCTCCTGCCTGCGCTCCTGCTCCTGTTTCTCTCTCTCCTTGTGTGTGTGGGTGGCGTTGCCTCGGTTGGTTGGTTGGTTTTTCTATGTGTCTATGTGTGGCTATGTGCCTCAAAATGTATCGTCAGCATATTTAATAAGTAAACTGCAAGATTTTACCAAAAAGAGAAACGTGAAAATATTTTCAAAGATTTGTAAAAGGATTATTTGGTCAATAAACAAATAATTCATATATCCACAAATGAATGAATAATCACCGAAGTTTGATAGAAAACAAAAATGCAAACTGCGAGCAAATGTTTTTTTTTTCTCCTCTAAATCGAGTTGCGTTCATCACACACTACCAGATACGCAGCAGAAAAACAGTAACTGCACCTAGCAGCTGAGCGAACGAGATTGCAAATCGAAATGTTTGCTGAACGCTGCCGGAATATATATCTATCAAAATAATGGAAAAACGTTCTGAACGCGCTCCTGGAATTGTGGAAGGAACACAGTCGACGAAGTAACTGCACTTGTCAGCTGTGAACGGAACGAAACGGAACGGCACACGCGACTCCCACTACATGAGCAGAAATGCTGCATCCCCACCACACTCACACAGCCATGCCAATTGGACGCACAATAAATTTCCAACTGACAACAGCAGCAAAACACGAAGCAAAAACGCGTAAGGTAAATCGGCACAAGAGCGCGCGCGCATTAACAAGAACTTTCGATGCGTTAGGATATAGACATAAAGTAAAATGCATTTGTAATTGTATCAATTTTGACAGCACTCACACCCACCGACCCACACACAAACGCACACTCGCGCAAGAACACTCACAGACCGGACAGGCACACAGGCTTAAACGCAACATGTTTGAGCGAAATGTCAAATGCAGAAAAAGCAGAAAAAGGCTTTTTCACTATCAAATTTACACTTTCGCGTGCATGCATGTATGCACGCGTTTGTGCATGTGTGTGTGTGTGTCTTCCGGAGCACCCCGATTTCTAGAAACACTTGGGAATTATATTTCTGTGAGGTATTTCCTAAGATTTCTACCGACCCAATATGCAAGTGTGTGCGTGCGTGTGCTGAAGAAGTCTGTTTTTTCTTCCCAGCAACAAAAACAAAAGCAGCTCCGCTCCCTGTCTCACCCGATGCATTGCACTCTTTTTTTTCATTATGCCCTTTTCACTCCGTTTTCCGCACAAACCTTTGCCGATGTTGTTAATATAACGCTCTTTTACCAGACAGACACACGCGCAATAGCAGTGCATAAAATGCAAAAAGAAAAAGAAAAAAAACTACCGAGAAAAAAAAATGAAATTTCCACAGTCAGAACGCAGAAAACAATTAGAGTAGAGTGTGTGTGCGTGTGTAGATGGTTTTGTTTAAGAAAAAACTCTGATGCAATACTTACATTATAATTAAACAGCAGCAGCATTTCTGCTGCGTTATTTTTTTTTTTAAAACGTTCTAATTATGGTAAATTTAACAATCTTGGCTTTCTTGAACAAGGCAAATAAATGCAAGATAGGGCTGATAGAAAGTAGTATTTCAATATATCGATATATATTATTCGCTTACAATGTACGTTTTTTTTTTAATTTAATCGCTACAGCGAAATTGGTTAGTCACAGACGATGAGTCCGCATTGACCAGGTACTTTATGTTGAAATTTAGAATACTGAAAATTTTGAACTTAACAAAGAGTTGCTTGCCGAATGAACACTATTGTTTTCTTCTTTACACCACCATGTTTGGGTTTGCAAGGACTTCCTGCAAACGAGCTTGACTGGTTATGTATAGATCGATCATAAAACGTGAAGGGACGTGTGAGACGCTTCTTACGCGTCACAACTTCTATACCCGGCACTCAGGACAACATCTGCACTTTGGCGGTGTTTTGTCAAATTTTAAATGTTTTCTTCATCTGTCATCTACAACTAAAACACTTCTCACACCAACCCGCTCCTTTAGCTCGCCGCCCTTCCCTAGACCCATACACGCAGACTCGCGGCAGAGGCAGAGGCAGCGGCCGCACACAAAAAAAAACCAAATATAAGATGCGGGACCGGGGGGGTTAAAAGTCGGCAGAGGCAGAGGGGCAGCAGAGGCAGAGGCCGAGTGGATGTATCGACTCGGCTATTGATGCTGATGAAGAATATATATACTTTATGGGGTCGGACACTTTTCCTTCTGTGCGTTACATACAACCGTTATTCACACAAATACAATATACCCTATTTACTCTTCGAGTACCGGGTATAATAAAATCAAAAATGTACTGCTAAGCAAAAAACACAACCGGTCTCACTCGCAGTCCCTAAAATATATCCGTATATAATGGAAAAATACGGGTTTGTTAGGTTTTAGGATTAATCGAGCACTTTTAGCTTATCCGTCTCTTCATAGATTTTGATGAGCAAGTTTTTAAAAAAATAACATGTTCTTAAAACTCTTCAATAAAAAGTTCTGCCATATGTCTGGACTTTGATATGCAATGACCGCACCATTAAGTGGCCCATGCGGCACCAAGCCAAAGCCTGTTACGCGCGGAACCCAGCAGAACGCAGCCCCCCTCCTACCGCTCAACCGACCGAGGGGCGCTGCCGCATGACGCGCGGCGCGATTAACCGAACCGGTCGCGCATATGCAGGAAAGATAGATGTTAGGCTAATATTCGAGGAAAATTAGAGCTAAACACAACTAAACTAGAGCAACTAGAACTAAGCAAGCAAAATACCCGAAATCAGAAACAAGACAAAAATAAAATGAAACTAACTGCGGGAGAGGTAGGCTAGTATAAGAGATTTGAGAAGAGGAAGGGAGTTTGTGGAGGATATAATGTGATGGAGGAAATTATAATCCGAGCATAAAACAATGTATTTGTGAGTGATATTTTTTTGGACTGCCAAATGGATATTTTGGTGGATACATTATGAAATAGTATAATTTCATGAACATTTCTGAACTTTGAGCTAGTTGCCACTGATTTTCTGTTGTTTTATGTTTAAAGATTACTTTTGATGCTGCTTCCTAATGTGCCGGGTAGTTTCAACGAAATTACCCGGTACTATTGTGCGATAGGCTGAACTTATCGATGTTGTCTTTTGAAAATACCAATCAAAATTGTTTCCAAATAAATTCTTCCGCTATAAATAAATTAAACAATATAATTTCTCTCCAACAGAGTCTCCACCGGATCTTATCAATTATTCATACCATTCCGCATCTATCCCATCTACCACCAAATTGTTTGGTCTACAAGTAAGATATCTCAATATATTGTAAAATTTAACCATAACATAAACGTTTAAATACATTTGTAAATAATCGTTATACATTCGACTGACTTAGTCATTTTCGATTTGTCTTTATTATTGCATTTTCTGACCGTGGCGTCCTTCCTCGGTGTTCATGCCTACGTACTAAGAACCTGCGATGAAGGTACATTAGAGCGATGTCCACGTTCAAAGAAATCTTAAAGTTTCGTGCTCCAATACTCGAGGCCGTACCAAATGGAGAAGACGATGTCCAGAGATATTCTTGTTCCACAGAGGGGCCATCAGCAGTGTCAGAGGTCCAGGGCCAGGCCCAGCTCTACAAACCGCTAAAGATCCTCCGGGGATTAACGCCAGTCCTTTGAATTTGGATTACACAATTTGTTTGTGTTTGAATTACAAATTACATTAAACTTATTTAAAGTATAATTAGGCATCCCGAGGAGACGTGACCTTTCAGCAGACGAGGCGGTAGGAGATATATCGACCAGCTGTCTCCGACGAACGGATGATCTTTACAACTTGACCACGCTTAAGACCGAAGTAGCGAGCCACTGGATCGCCGGCCTGGATGCGCATCAACATGTTCTCCTTAAGCTTGTAGCGACTGAGCAGCTCCTGCTTCTCCTCAACGGTCATCACCACATGCTCCGGCACCAGCTCGTGCTCGCACTACAACTACTCGTCGAGTCTGAGCTCTTTGACAAGGTCTTACATGAACCCCCGGTACAGGTGCTCGCTGACGAACCGGCTCCCACAGTACGGCGGGACATGGTGTTGCTACCGAGCCACTTACAAGAGAAGGACGTATGCCCACGTTATCCAAAACTAACAGAACTACGGCTAGAAGCCGAGGAGGCCCTTCTTGTCAAACATCTGATCAGTGGGATCATCGTTGTGGGCCACCAGTACGATGAGATCGGACCTGGCCGGCCTTTTTTCGCTTGGCTTGTCACCAAACATGTCTTTGAACTGCTCCAGCGTCTGGTCCAATTCGTCCTGCGTCACCAAATACCCTCGATCGTGACTTAGTTGCATGATTGTCTTGCGAATGCGCCACAGCTTATATGTTTCAGCTTCGTCATCCATGGCTATTTTCTAAATATTTTTTTATTTTTATTGCAAATGAAGCACGCACTCGGACTCTGCAGTGTGACCGCGGACTTATCGATAAAATATACCGATTGACTTCCAGAATGTACCGTAATATACCAAACACAAAATGATGAAATTGATGATTCATTAAAAAATATCCTAAAATGGCTACTTATCCGGTAAACCATAAAAATCCTGATTAAATGAATTAATTATCTGTCTGAGCCCCTTTGTGAAATTGCAGTTCGAATGACTTGAGATAGAGATCAAATTCTGAATGTTTCATGCAGATCAGGAATATATATCTACATATTCTATTCATATTCTATATGGGGTGGATATGCTACCTTAAGTGACATCCAACATAAGGAGTATTTGGATAAAACTAAATTATAATATAAGACAAAATTTACTAACAATAAAATCCTGCAAGTCTGTAATCTAGACCGGAGCTACGAAATTTGGGTCCATGGCTCCGGTCTCGGCGGAGTAGACAACTTGCTGCATGCGCACCTTGGCCCATGCGACGGCGGCCGGATTGGGTATCTTCCGCAGCTGCGAAGCAATGCCTAGGGCAAAGTGCGTAAAATCATCATCGGGATGCGAAGCGAAAATTGCCCCTGACACTGCAGATGGTGGTGGTGGTGGTGCTAGTGGTTGTAGTGCTGCTGGTGCTGATGGATCGTCCTGCCGTTCCGAATCCGACTGAACGGTGCGGGATAGTTCAGCTCCTGAAGGTCTGAAAGTGGGTGGGCTTTGGCTCGAGAGGTCCTCCTCCTCCTTGGAGTTATCCACTGTAATGGAATTATCAATAGTAAGCTCGAATGACAATGGTCGTGCGCTGGAAATTGGCTTGGAAGTCTTCTGTGTGCGGAAGGCATTGAGAGTGGACGACGACACAGGTATTTGCTCAATGGATTCTACAAAGCTGTCATCCTGTTCTATGGCATCCTCGCTCGTACTAATGTCCGTAGTGGAGTCGAAGAGTGCTGGTAAGTTCTTTACTGACGTTTCCTTGCGCTGCGAATGTGTGTTATACACATATGTAAGAGAGGGCATCGCCATTTTTGGNTATTTTTATTGCAAATGAAGCACGCACTCGGACTCTGCAGTGTGACCGCGGACTTATCGATAAAATATACCGATTGACTTCCAGAATGTACCGTAATATACCAAACACAAAATGATGAAATTGATGATTCATTAAAAAATATCCTAAAATGGCTACTTATCCGGTAAACCATAAAAATCCTGATTAAATGAATTAATTATCTGTCTGAGCCCCTTTGTGAAATTGCAGTTCGAATGACTTGAGATAGAGATCAAATTCTGAATGTTTCATGCAGATCAGGAATATATATCTACATATTCTATTCATATTCTATATGGGGTGGATATGCTACCTTAAGTGACATCCAACATAAGGAGTATTTGGATAAAACTAAATTATAATATAAGACAAAATTTACTAACAATAAAATCCTGCAAGTCTGTAATCTAGACCGGAGCTACGAAATTTGGGTCCATGGCTCCGGTCTCGGCGGAGTAGACAACTTGCTGCATGCGCACCTTGGCCCATGCGACGGCGGCCGGATTGGGTATCTTCCGCAGCTGCGAAGCAATGCCTAGGGCAAAGTGCGTAAAATCATCATCGGGATGCGAAGCGAAAATTGCCCCTGACACTGCAGATGGTGGTGCTAGTGGTTGTAGTGCTGCTGGTGCTGATGGATCGTCCTGCCGCTCCGAATCCGACTGAACGGTGCGGGATAGTTCAGCTCCTGAAGGTCTGAAAGTGGGTGGGCTTTGGCTCGAGAGTTCCTCCTCCTCCTTTGAGTTATCCACTGTAATGGAATTATCAATAGTAAGCTCGAATGACAACATTCGTTCCACAGAAGGGCCATCAGAAGTGTCAGATGTCCAGGGCCAGGCCCAGCTCTACAAACCGCTAAAGATCCTCCGGGGATTAACGCCTGTCCTTTGAATTTGGATTACACAATTTGTTTGTTTATGTTTGAAATACAAATTACATTAAACTTATTTAAAGTATAATTAGGCATCCCGAGGAGACGTGACCTTTCAGCAGACAAGGCGGTAGGAGATATATCGACCAGCTGTCTCCGACGAACGGATGATCTTTACAACTTGACCACGCTTAAGACCGAAGTAGCGAGCCACTGGATCGCCGGCCTGGATGCGCATCAACATGTTCTCCTTAAGCTTGTAGCGACTGAGCAGCTCCTGCTTCTCCTCAACGGTCATCACCACATGCTCCGGCACCAGCTCGTGCTCAGTGATGTTGATGAGCAGCTCAGACTCGAGAAACTGTTCCAGAATGTACTTGGGGGCCATGTCCACGAGCGACTGCTTGGCCGAGGGTGTCATGCCGCCCTGTACCACAACGATGGCTCGGTGAATGTTCTCTTCCTGCATACGGGTGCAATAGGTTTTGATTGTCTTGATGCCGATCTTCGGCTCCTCCGGGAAGAACACAAACATCTGATCAGTGGGATCATCGTTGTGGGCCACCAGTACGATGAGATCGGACCTGGCCGGCCTTTTTTCGCTTGGCTTGTCACCAAACATGTCTTTGAACTGCTCCAGCGTCTGGTCCAATTCGTCCTGCGTCACCAAATACCCTCGATCGTGACTTAGTTGCATGATTGTCTTGCGAATGCGCCACAGCTTATATGTTTCAGCTTCGTCATCCATGGCTATTTTCTAAATATTTTTTATTTTTATTGCAAATGAAGCACGCACTCGGACTCTGCAGTGTGACCGCGGACTTATCGATAAAATATACCGATTGACTTCCAGAATGTACCGTAATATACCAAACACAAAATGATGAAATTGATGATTCATTAAAAAATATCCTAAAATGGCTACTTATCCGGTAAACCATAAAAATCCTGATTAAATGAATTAATTATCTGTCTGAGCCCCTTTGTGAAATTGCAGTTCGAATGACTTGAGATAGAGATCAAATTCTGAATGTTTCATGCAGATCAGGAATATATATCTACATATTCTATTCATATTCTATATGGGGTGGATATGCTACCTTAAGTGACATCCAACATAAGGAGTATTTGGATAAAACTAAATTATAATATAAGACAAAATTTACTAACAATAAAATCCTGCAAGTCTGTAATCTAGACCGGAGCTACGAAATTTGGGTCCATGGCTCCGGTCTC